>NC_057889.1:15774743-16082325 GCF_019740435.1 Gambusia affinis | reverse complement strand
GTTAATATCATACTCTTTCAACTATCAAATATAAATAATTTTAATAATAAAACAGAAGTTTATTATAATTTCATGTCGGACACTGAATATAGTGTATGTCAATATCTTGTTTCAACTCTGTAGTGGGAGAAATAATAAGACAAATTATTTGTTTCAAAGTATGTAGTAGAACACATTTTATATTTCATCATTGTAAACACAGCTCAACAAAACAAACTGATGAATAAAAGGAAATAAACACATTTTGAGGAAGAATGGAACATAATTCAACTTAAGGCTCTGCAATGTTTTCAAATTTTGTCACTTTAAGAAATATTTGACATTAAAAAAGAGCTAGCTTCTCACGCATCAGCTCATCCACGTTTTAGAAAGACAATCCAAGCATAACTACATTGACATCATTATTTTGTGCATAAATGACAAATAAAGTGTCAAAACCCATTAAATGATTCTGTGAAGGACAATGTGTGTCTGTGATGACAAATGTTTTCTTTTGCAGTAGTTTGTTCAAGGCTTATAATTGATAACGTAGTGGTAGTTTCATGCTAATATGAACAAGAACTTCAGTACAAAATGGACAATCATGTATTTCTTGGGTCATTCTTGGCCTCCGGTAAGTTTAAGGAACAGTTCTTCATCTAGTGTTTCATTCTGGTCTTTTGATCGTGTGGAGAGGAAGATATAACCACCAATGAACTCATGGACCACCTTGCAGTCGCAGCTCACACAGCAGAAGGCTATTACCACGTTCTGGTCAAATTCTATGGTCACCTGAAATTACATGCAACATATTACTGATGTATTTTAATCCCATGAAGCAGTGTTGTGTGGGAGTAAACACTCCAAAACGTTAACATTCCATATGAGGAATGAAGTCTCACTTGTCTTATTTCCCAGTTGACGTTCCATTGCTTCATGTTGGCAAACCTCCATGTGGTGACAGGCATGCCAGAGGACATGTCGATACGAATCATGCGGTTATATGAAATCCCCAGAATTTCATCCTTCTTGCTACCTTTGAATCTGAAATGCAAGTAAGTAGAATATTCAAAATATATGGTTTAAGTAAAACATGACCCCAGTTGCATAGTTATTGCAAAACAAAAATATTTGCACTCTACCTGACAATGTAGTAGTTGATGCCAAATTCTGGAAGAGACTGCCAGGCCTGGATAAAGCGCAACTTGGCCTCTATCAAGGACAGCTTTGCTATGTTCTGTTGGGCCTCCAGGATCCGTGCTGTCAGCTTGACGCAACCATGAAAAGCAGATTTAGCAATAAAATTTAGCATAGCTGCTGGTAAAATCAGATAAATTTGAGGCATCTGTCAAGCAAACCTGCTTGGTCTTGTGCTTCTTGGAATAGCGAGGGGAAACAAAACATTCTGCATTCATTTCCATGGCATCAAGGTCTGGAGCCGCCTGACCAGGAGGGGGCGCCAGGCTCTTCATTTGCAAAAAAGACTGGATGTTCTTCACTTCTGTCTTGTAGGAGCTGTATGCCATTGTTTTGCCTTTAGAGGCTAGGATACATGCAGCTTTCCACTTAGCATACTGTGTTTCCTACACAGGAGAGAAGGAAATACATGAAGATATACTTGCATAGGATCCTTATTTGAAATAGATGCAGTGAAACGCTTAGGGAAGTAAGTGAGCTTTTACATTATCGCATCGGATGTACACTTCATTCATCCCGTCGGCGACTGGAAGCAGGAGTTTGATGCCGAACTTTTTCTCTGTGACATTGACATCTGGGACCACCTCACATCCTGTCAATTTAAGTTGAAGAAATGCAATACAGCAACGGATAAAAGCAATGTCCAATAGTTGTCCTGGCAACCTACTTTCCACTTTAGCTATGAATCTCTAGATTACATCTAGAGTTACATCAAGCCTAACGACTGATTAAAGCTCTTCTTGCCTTTAATTTAAACAGACGACCAATTCATGGCAGTTGTGTTTTCAATCTGATGCAGCTCTATGCCTGACCTTTCTAACGTTTTCTGCAGTGTTCATAATGCTGTTTGTTTACTGATGTTATCTATTGAACATCGGAATCTTTCAAAGAGCAGATATTAAAATTCACGAAGGAGGACGCTACTCAATACTTAGAAAATGACAGCTGATTTCACTGGATTTTTTTTAGGGGTATCAGAGTTAAATGGGTTCACTACAGAATGTTTTAAAAAGTTTTTTACATTTTGTATATTTCCTACACTTCACAATTATGCTTGTGTTGGTTTCTCTCAAAAGATGCACACACTGACATCTGTTGTAGTGTCAGATGTTATGAATATTTTGCAAGAAACTATCAAATAAAGATATGTATTCAGTTGAAATTTCTTATTTTGAAATAATTTTTCAAATATATATTTTTTTCTAGAATAAAACTGAAAAAAAAAAAAAAAACAAAGCTAGGACTTTTCCAGTCTCTGTGATCTTGCACATCAATGGCATAAATTCAAAATGCTAATAAATTAGTTTCTAATTCTTTTAACCACTGACCTCGGAGTTGAAACTGCTCAATTGGTTCTCCGCTGGAGGCTTCCTTGCTCTTAAAATACGAGATAGTGGTGTCCTTGAACACAAACCAATACTCTTTGTATGGCCGCAGGGTCAATCTTTTGGGCCTGTTTTGACAGACACAGACACCAGTGGAACCCAAACAACATGAACAGCTTATAAGATTGAAGTATTTATTTAATAAATCCCAACTGCTTCTGCAGAACATTTACCCAAATGCTCTCAAAGCTGCTTAATTTGTTTAAACAAACCAAGACATGCACGTGAATGATATTCGATTTGTCTACACAGTAAGTTCAGAATCTTTTGACAACTTTTTAAGCAAACGAATGTGACTTAACTGTACTTCCCCTACAAATGTGTAACCCCAAACCAAGCAAAAAAATGGTAGCGACACGCCTCAGTAATGATGCTTGAAGGAGATTTTCTTTTACCTGAATAGCCGCAGGGTGTCTGCCAGCTTTGGAATGTCTGTAATGTCCTCCTGGAGGCAAGACAAACAAAATTCAGTCACTGCTTTACATAATCTTGGAACAAATTAGTAGAGTCATACCTAATAGTAGCAATTCGAAACCAAATGTTCTGCTGGAACTAAAGACTAAAATAAGAAATTTTTTACTTGGCTTTCACAACAGCGGTTGTTGTTGACAAACATCTATTTACCAGAATTCGGTCCGTGTGTCCACCTTCGAGTGTCACCTCCAGGTTAGACAGGGCAGCCTCTACTTCATCGATGTCTGGCTCACTGGAGTTGTCCAGGGGCTCGGTTGACATGGTCAGTTTGCAAATGTGATACTGAGAAAGACATTTTTTATTTATTTTTTATTAGGAAAATGGAAGAGTTCTCTCATTTACAAAATCTTAAGGAGTTTCTGTCATGGGACGAATGTAGTAATTTAAAAAGACTGGCATGAGTCAGAGAACTGTTAGTCCATGTCAGCCTTTGTAGTAGTGTGTAGGTTAAGATACACTCTATTAGATTTACTGTTTTCTTAATCTTTGCCATGGAATAAGAGCTGAGGATGGCTGAGGTTTGTTTACAGGGAAGATTAGATTTAAAACTTTAGGTAATTATCGGATTCTTTAAGCACTTTTTGTGGGAGAGCAAAAATTATTAAAGTAGAAGCTTAAGTTACTCCCTTTCATGTCTGCATTCTGGTCTCTCCCTTTGTCTTTTCTTCCCACACAGTGTGATTTAACACATGTCCAAACAGGTCAATTCACATATTTACATACCAAACTCAGTACCCTTCATTTTGCGCTTAAAGGCCTAAAAACAATGTACTCCCAATTTGGTTCAATTTGCTGCAGCCTTAAGGAACAATCATGCGTATTGATAAACTAGCATGAAACAGAGTTGTAATAATTTATTTCCAGTGCAAGTTTAAAAGCAACTCCTGCTGTGTAAATTCCATGTTAATAGGTTGTGCCGTGTAATTTTCTGTTGTACATTTACATCTTAATAACCCATATTCTGACCTTTTTAACAAATTTGCCTGAGTTGTACAAGAGTCTCCATGGATCTAAATGTTGTCTTTTCTTATTTAGTCCATGAGAAAACCCCCCTCCAAAAACATACAGACCACAAAATTTGTGTTTTTCAATATCAATTATTTTCTATTTGTATCATGTTGGTTATCAAAGGCCAACAAAGAAGTCAGACAATTTCCCTTTGAAAGTATTCATGAAAAAATTTCATGTTGCAATCACACTCTGATAGAACAGCACAAACGAGTGAATTATTGTGCCATAGAATGAAAAGTATGGATTAATTTCCATTTTTTTAACAAACATCAAAAATTAAGTTTGATCCACTGTAATCAATTGCTTTTGTCAGCTCATTTGAACATGGATTCGACTTCTGTTTACTATAATAAAACTCCCATAAAAACACTGTGATCCACAAGTTTTAGTACTTCTGCAAGGCACTGTACACTGCATTTCTTCCGTTACCTTGAGATGGTTATTTTGTAAGACAAATGGGTGATTTGTTAGAAAATAAAAAGAGGAGTACCTTTCATAAGACAGCATTAACAGTGAAAGGTGTTAAGAAAGAAATTTACTGTAAATCAAGAAATATGCAGTAAATTGAGATACCAGATGTACGTTTTCATATTTGTTAAATTATGATGTGAATGTTTGTATTGTTATAATAGTATTTATTTGCAATTTTTAACTACATCGCAAAATGGAAACACACCAACATTCTTCAGCTGTTTTATCAACTTGCGCAATTCCTTTTTTTTTCCCGTCTCCCCTCCAGGGGGTCTTTTTGTGGGCTCTAGTGTCCCTTATATGAAAGTAGGCTGACAGGAAGGGGGGAAGACACGTGGCAAATGTTGCCGGCTCCAGGAATCAAACCTGTGACGGCCGTGTCGAAGACTCAAGGCCTCCAAATATGGGTCGCGCTATCCCCTACGCCACCACAGCACGCCCATTGTGCAATTACTGTAATAACTGTGTAGGGATCAGGTTCACCTGTAAAGAACCGAACATCAGCATTTCCTCATCGGTGCAGTCTATCTCCTCCAGCATGATGGCCCACCGGGCCTGTTCGTACAGCTGGGTTATCCTGACAGCATCGTACTGAAATACAAACAAACACGCAAACGACAACCTCGCGTTTACACATTTCATTCTTTGTTTCAGGGAATTTCCAACATAAAATGCACGTTTTTTTTGTTGTTTTTTTTTTTCAAATGGAAAACACCATCTTACTTTAGGGTTGAGATCAAAGAAGACATTATACTTGAAGCGAAGTAACAGCTTGTCGTCATCCTGAATGTCCTGCTCCATGAGTGAGCGAGACGAGTCGAGCCAGCTGTCGATCACAACAAGCAGTCAGATGATGTGGGGATAAAAATACTAATAAATCGAGCAGAAGGGTTTCTGATGTTACCCTGCGTTGTTCTCTGCTTTGTCCACAAGCGACAGCGGCTTGTATATCTTGCCCAGTTCCGCAGGCGGTAGGTTTGGCTGAGACTCAGCTAAGGGGTTTTCTCCAAACCATAGGCTGGTGGCAGACATGGGCATCCCGTTCTCTGGGTCATAGGTTGCTGTCATCGTCTTATTGTACATAGGGCCTAATTTATGAAAAATCGCAGTGAGATTGTGGGAAATAAAGTGAGATTTTACTTAACTTCCTATTAACTTATATTCAAAGGAGTCTAGATTAGCCGCCTGGTGTATGCTAGCAGAAACGAATACAGAAAACAAAATTCTTAATGAAAAAGTAACACTGACAACAAACATTTGACATGAACAGTTCAAGCATGACGACAAGGCAACAGCAACCAAATGCCCAACTGCTGCTTCCTTTATATCTGAAGTTTTAAACTCTAACATCATCACACCAGCTCTAACTAGCATACCAGTTCACGCTAAACAAAAGCATCCTCACATCATAATGCTGCCACCACCATGTTTCAAGGTGGGTTCAGTTTGTTTAGGGTGCAGTGTGGGGTTCCCTCCATACGAAGCATTCTGCATGTTCAGTTTTGGTCTCTTCCAATAAGACTAGAGTTGAAGTGTACATAGTTAATAGCTTTCACGTGGAATGATTCCCCAACTCAAGCTCCTCCAGAGTAACCACGAACCTCTTGGTTGCTTCTCTGACTATTGCTCTCTTTGCTTTGTCGATCAGTTTAGGTTGACGACCATGTCTTGGTAGGTTTACAGTTGTACTTTACTTTGTTAATTTTGGGGTTGATGGATGGAGCAATGTTTTAGGGTGTAAAATACTATTCATAAAGTATTGTTACAAACCAAAACTAAGCTACGGTTGAGTCTTAGTGCATAAACTGTGTAAAGGAAAGGAAAAAAAAAACAAAAACATAAAATTCTGTTGATCGGTAATGCTGAATTTAGACACTGGAGCTGCAAATCATTAAGCCTAACATTTAGTCAACCTTTTACAAATTTATTGGATTTAAATATATATTTATTGCACTGTTTTGAAATAAAAGATAACTGTCCTTTAGACATAAATGCTCTCACATCGTTCCACACCACTTTTAGATCTAATTGCTATCCTGTTGCACCTGAGCAGAACCTAATGTGTTCCAGCATATAAAATCTGAAGTACCTGTTCCTCCCTGCCCTACGTTAAGTGCGTCCCATATGTCCCAGATGTCCTCCTGAGGAGAGTTCTTGTCTTTCTTCTTTCTCCTCTTGTTCCAATCCTCAGGAGGCTTCAGCAGAGAGAGTTCCTCTGATCTCCTGATATCTACAATCGAGCAAAGAAGAAAAGTTGTGAGCGATCAGGAGAATATGCAAAGTACAATGTGTCCTGATTTATTTATTTTTTTATTATTAGGACAGGAAAATCCCATGTTCAGGAACCACATAAACTAACTGAGAATTCTGCAGATTTCCTCCACTGCCTTGAACACCATACTGGAGAAGCAGACTGTCATTCTGATGGTTTTCATATTGGGCAGCTGTAGCAACAGTGGTTTGTTCTGGGGGGTGTAGCGCAGAAAGGCATCAGCCTGTGGACGAAAGTTACACAGAGTCTGGATGAGAAAACAAAATAAACTTTTCTCAAACATATTTACTGAATTTCATTTTGGAATTATTTGAAATATATGGGTTTGCCATGGTAAACACTTCATTTTTCATTTATGTGCGCTATTAAACAACCATGGTAAAACAATTGGGACATAAATGTCAACATGAGACGGTTCTTGCTTCACTAAACAGTTATAAATGAGCTATCACTGTTGGAAGGTGGATATGATTTTGCTTAGTAGCCTCCAAGGTCAGCTATATATAACAACTCCACACATTTCAAGCCTGCCAGCACACACAGGATTTATCTATTATGCTTTGACTAAAGAGACATTCTCAAGGAGATAGCTCTCTGACTGCTTGCACACACTTCAGGGAAACTGCAAGAACTGTGAATTGCTATTTCATTTGGTTTACCTGGATCCCACATTTGTCCAATGTCCAGTGAGTTTTGAGCAGCCAGCATTTCCTCTGTTCCCACCACAGGGCGTGATCGGACCAGTCCTGCTGAGTCTCTGTAGGCAAACGCATAATCTAGATTTAATCTTACCTTCATGCAACTTTTATTTACAGAATAACACATAGGATCTGAAATCCTTTAATCTCTTGAGGGTTCAGTAGCTCAGTTTAGTAGTTCAAATTATTTATTAGCTCAGTGAAATCTGGATAAGGCATAACTTAAACAATCCTTTACAAAACCTTTCCATTTTGTCACATTACTAACTTCAATGCACTTTAAATGTATTTTACGTGTTAGGCCAACACAAAGTAGTGCACATTTGTCAAGATGGAATAAAGGGACACATTGTCTCCTTATTTCCTAAGTCAGTATTTTGTAGAACCACCTTTTGCTCCTGCAGTTGCAAGACTTTTCGGGCATGTCTCTACAACTTTCGCACATCTGCCTTTAGCTCAGTCAAACCAGATGGAAAGGACATGTGAAAATCAATTTACTAACCACAGATTCTAACTGGGTTTAATTATAAACATTAACACTAGGCCATTCAAAAACACTGTATCCAGACCATTCCTTTGTAGCTCCACCTGCGTGTTTTGGGTCCATTGTACTGCCAAAAGTTGCAGCTTCTAACAAGTTTTCAACCAGGATGACCCACTTAGCTTCATACGGTCATCCTTCATAGATCAACTTCCATATATCCGTGGCATAATGTTGCCACAATATTCTGTGGTGTGGATTGAGGAGTTCAGATTGGTGTTCAGTGAAAGTTTTCACCCACACATCGCAGTTCACATATGTCCAAAAGTTCTCATTTTGGTCTCGTCTGAAAAGAAAACCTTCTTGCTTGCTTGTTGTGTCCTGTGCTTGACTTGAGGCAGACTTAAAACGAGACTTCTTGCCCAACCTGCCAGTTCACATGAATTACCACTCTTTATTTGACCCGCTCATTATTTGGAGTTGTGCTTTAAAACTGCTAGCAGTGGAAATACTCTTTGTACCCACTGGTGTGTAGGTGGTGTGGTTTAATGAGTCTACCTGATATCATCTTGTAATACTGGGCTTAAATCCATCTGTTGATGACGTGACGTTTAGTCATCTTCTCATGTCTCATGATTTTTAAACCGCCTTGTGAAAAAAGTCCCCTCGTATATTACGTTCATGAGCTCCACTATGTTTACAGAGGACTACAAAAAGATATCAGATAAGGCTCTGAATATACTTTGCCCCCTAAGGCTACACATGCCGATGCCTTGTGATTGAACAATGGCACGGCGTTGTAGAGAAACACAGTGCAAACAGAGGCGTGGCTTGACAAACACAGCTGTTGCAGCAGCAGCAGCAGCAGAAACAAGCCAAATTCATGAGCAGCAAATTAAGTTCTAAATGGTGAACACAAGCAGTTTTAAAAGAATGTCTGTGGTTTTTTTTCTTTCTTTAAGCTGTATAAATATCAACACAGCTTGTTCGATTTCTCATTGATCTTAGACACTTACTAATTTTTTCCACCAGCTTAAGCATGAGTCCTCCGATGTGCAAGTCACCTGTCACGCTGAGTTTGAATTTCATGGACTCGTCGCCGTGTTTCTGATCCACCTGAATAGACAGCTGCCATGGTTTTTCTTCAACCGCTGAACCTTTGATCATGGCCTTGTTATAAAGACATAGAAAAGGCAAAGAAATTTTTTTTTATGTGCTTTGGGATTGATTTCTTTACTTTTTCAAATTCAAATAATAAAAAAAACCCACTAAGATTTCAGGTTTTCATCATTAAAATATGTCTTTCCTTGAGCTATTTTGTATGGAAGCAAATATGAAAAGTCTTAGGTTAAAAAAAATAAACAAATAAAACAGTGCTAGTTGATTAAATGTCCTAACATTACCACTGACACATGCAGTCTGTATCCAGCCTCTTGTGAAACAACTTTGTCTCACTGTACTGCAACGTCTCTGCAGTGATACTGCAACCCCCTTAATTACTTCAGTATTAGCCAATACATTTTTAAAGCAGTGTAACATACAAGAAGGGTGGTACAACCACCAAAAAAAAAAGGAGATGAAGCTACAGAACTCCCTTTCCAAAAGGGCACAGATCTACAGGACAATTGACTGATTTTAAATAAACCACGAGAACAAATGAAAGACTTGAAGTGTGGAAGTCGGGGGAGATGGATGGGGGGGGAGAACAGAGGGCATGGCTGTGGAATGTGACGAGCAGGGACACGAATCTGGTGCAAGAGGGAATGTAGAAAACAACAATCAGCCCACACTGCACCAGGCTTTGTTAATCAGATGTCTGAAACACTGTGAGTAAACACACACACACACACGCACACACACACACACACACACACAGAGAGAGAGACACAACCCAACCTAGAGCAATGTGATCATCGTTGTTTCTGTCTTGTCCCACAGCTCACTGCAAGAGAGTGCTGTGTGGAACTGTACTGCAAAGAGGCTAGATTTAATCAACACGCTGTATTCTCTTTGTGCTGCTGTAGTGTGCAGCTGCAGGGTACAGTTTTAAAGTGTGAGCCTGCTGAGGGAAGGCTTGTTGAGATGTGTTTGAACATGATGAATTGGGACACAGAATATTGCACTAGCAACAGGAAAAGAGAGGGGGGGGAAAAGAGCTTGAAAAGAACATCATGGATTTCCTACTTAGTAATGCCTCCAATACCAATTAATCAAATGTTTTTGTTTTTATACAAAGCATACGACACATAAGTAGGACTATAGCTACATAACAAACACCGCGTAAGAGGTGTTCAGAACTATTAATCTTCTTTTACAGCTAATCTTTGATAACACAAAAACTCCACATGGACAATTTTCATTTTCCAAGAACATAATCTGAAATTCCAGACTAGGTTTAGAAACTGTCAGTAATGCGCTTGTACTTCCTCTTCTGTTGGCCTGACACTGATTCACGACACCTACGATGGGGTTGTAGCTTCAGGTGTGGAGGAGTCCCGCTCTAATCAAACGCAGCTGCGTATTCCCTGCTGCACATAACGGGGACGTTATTCCCACCGCGGTTACGCCGAAGTTACTTTGAATATGAAAGTGCTCTTACCTTGGCTTAAGTTTTCGGCCGGTGAACTATTCTTAGAATATTTCTTTTCAGGCGAAATGAATCGGGGAATAAAGGTCCCTCGGAAGTAAAAAAAAAAAAAAAAAAGAAAGAAAGAAAAAATGGAAAACACGCCCAGTTGAGGCAGGTAAGAGAGGGAGAGGAGGTGGAAACGTAGGAGGAAGTGACCAAATAGACACGTTACCGAGATGAGTAACGAGTAACAAAGGTGAGTTTATTTAAAAGCAGCGTCATTCAGTCTAAAAACTTTCTGTAAGTTAAATAAAGTCAGGTGAATTACTAGATAAAGGTGAGAATGCGTTAAATCTTAGCTTGAAACGCATCAAAACACAGATAATATGTAGAAAGGAAGTGTATCAGCCTAAAGTGCAATTAACTGTTCATACTGTTATTAAAAACATGTTAATTATGTGTGGGTTTTATAAATAACCCTTACATATTGATATCAATGAACTAGAAAATTGTGACTTCAAAAAGTTGCAGTACAGTAATAAAGTGACACCCACATTGAGCAATGCATTTGAAACATATGTTTCTATTAGCCTATTATTACCAAATTTTTAAAGAAGTGTCAAACTTAGTTTTTCAGAAAATGTGCACATCAAAACCAGAAGCTTCATGTTATCCCACCATGGGTGAAACTTATGAGCTTACAGATGGTCAGCAAAAAGTCAGTGACATCTTTTTTGAGGAGTTTGTAAAGCAGCTAGTTGTGTGTGCAAGCATTTTAATTGAAAGTGAGGTAGAATAAGGAGTATTTATAGAGGTGGGAGACTGAGTTACTAATTAAATTGGTTCAGTTCACTTGGTCAGAGTTACAAGGTTATCTAAAGTAATCTTGACAGAAAAAATTATGCAGAACAATTCACTCAAAGAATAGTTTTTATAAATCTTGAGCTTTTTCAGAATTTCTATTCGGTTTGTAAGTATCTAGTTCAGACTTGACTTGTTTTAAATAATTCAAGTTATAAACTGGAGATTATAAAATATTCCAGATACTTTGAAAAACTGTGAAATAGCACATTTGTGTACTGTTAAAGACAAGACAGACAATACTTTGCACAACCCAGGACACCCTGTCCTCATTTAGCAGGTATCCAAATGTATAACAGGCAGCTTAGTATTGTGCAACTAACATTTCTTTTACTTTACTTTTATTTTATCATTATCAAACCTGTACATGTTATTGTGTTCTTTGTGTTGGTTTTTATATTTTCTAATTCAGCCTAATTAGATGGGTCCCAGTTTTGGACTGAATGTTTGGCTAAACTACCATCTTGTCCAAAGATTTAGTTTTTGGGGTCAATAAATAAGTGTTGTAACTCAAACACTGCTACATACGTGTTTCTTGCAGTGTATTTTATATATATATATATATATATATATATATATATATATATATATATATATATATATATATATATATATTGATATATATATATCTATATATATATATAGATATAGATATAAATATATATATATATATTGATATATATTAAATAAACTCATATATATATATATATATATATATATATATATATATATATATATATATATATATATATATATATATATATATATATATATATATATATATATGTATAGGGTATATGTATATTTTTTAAAACTAAAATACAGCTCTGATTTAGATCTGGTTTAGACTTCAAATTCTAACTGCTTGGATATAATTTTAAAATAATTGGTGTGATGAATCTTTTTCTTTTTAACATCTTTGTAATGTAAGATCTCAAATACTGGGATCTGATCTAGTAAAATAAGACAACACACATACTATTTGTGAAGAAGAGGCATATACTGATTTGTATGAACTGAACATGACTAAATGGCAGCATAAATTTGCTATGTATTTTAAAATGTGTTTTCTTTGAACTTGAATGGTTTTCTCTTTGGTGTATAGAAAACGCAAAGGAAATAGAATTCACACCTTTAAACTGGAGGAACTGAAAGGTTAAAAACTCTTATTGTTTTTGAAAGAGAAAAGCCTACAATAGGATGAGTAATGTTTCACTTCAGCTAAGTCAACCCACATTCGTCAATGAATAAATCCCATGAATCACTTCAGTTAATCCTTTCCATATTATATTGCTTGTTTCTAAACAATAACACTTAAGTTACATTGATGCCGTGTGGGCATTTGTTTTCCCACAGATAATCAGCCGGTCAAATATTGTTTTTGTTTCTCTTTTGTAGTAATTTCTTTTTATGTTAATACATGTGATGAGGGGGCCACCTTCTGGTTTAAGTTGGGAATATCATAGAGTTTATGCATTTGCTTGTACTCAAGTGAAATTTCTATCCTCCAGGTGCTTCTCAGTGAGTTAGAAAATAATCAAAACAGTCGTTAATTTCAGTAACTAAATTACTGAAATCAATATGTGTTCATTGATTTGCAGATTGATTTGTTTCAAGCATTTTATGTCTGCAAAGTTTGTTGATTACAGACTCAAGGTTTCATGAATATATTTGGATTTATTCACATTTACTTTGTGCCATGACATCCCTCTGCATGGTTTTCAGTAGTTTTTCTTTTTTAAATTTCATAACATAAGCACAATCCTGTAACAAAATACGTTTGCATTGGTCTCGTGTAATAATCTGTTGTTTTGATCTTTTTTTTGTTTGAGAAACAACTGGGGTTATCATTAGTTGTAAACTATTATTATCTGTATCAATAGAAATAAATGCTTAAAATATATCACTGCATCAAAAGATATTATATTGTGTGCACATTGCACTGAGTGTAGCAGAAAATTCAACATTTATATGATTCAGATATATTTAGATGCACCTATGTATGTCTTTGTGTAACCAACTCATTCCACAATCTGCTTTTACTTGTATATAACTTATTTTGCTGTATTACCTCTCTGGGTATGCGTTGTCAATGTTGCACATTGTTGCATTGAATATGATACAACAATATGATGGTGAAAAGGAGTTTAACTGTTTAAAATATTCCCATTAGTGCAGCTGATTATTATAAAAATTCTGGTGAATAATTAGTTTGTATTCTTGCAAAATACAAACCCACTTAGTAAAATTTCTCTTTATACATAAATCTGTCAAATATTTTGCACTTCCCCACTCTTTTAGAGAAGTTTGAATAAACATTGTGAATTTATTCATTTTTCAACCACATGGTGGCGTCACTAGCTCATACAAAAGTCATTGAAGGGACCCAAGTATCAACTTTTTAGTGGAAGCTGTCTTGTTTTCCAATAGAAACAGGGCAACCCTGCAGCTTCCTTCATATTCACTGTTCTTGCTTTGAGATGGATTAACAGTTTTCATTCACAGGTTTGTCTGTATAAAGAGAAAATTGTTTCTTCCTATGAATCCCTTTTTCATTAAAATACAAAAAAACAATCGGTTATGGAGATCATGTTTATATACACAAACATATTAACCATCTTGATTATGATTTTCAGATTAGTCAAGCGTCTCCATAAGCCTTATTGTGATATTTTATTTTTATTTTTATTTTTTAATTGAATAAACTAGTCTTTATATTCCCTGTACAGGAAGGACAATCTTCAGTGCCAGTGGTGGGGAAAAAAAACAACAACTCCTAGAACTGGTGAGTATTCAAGGACACCATAGCTTCGTGGTTGCTTGCTAACACACAAACTTCACCAGAGACACTCAAGTTCAAGGACACTTTCTCTGACAGTTTGACCATTTTGACCGCACCCTACAGAACAGGAGTAGCAAACGTGCCTGTGAATGCGTCTGAGCTTTCTGCTCCTTGCTGTGTTTAGTGCTGGCACAGAAGGTTGTCTTGAGTGCTTGCGTAAGAGAGGAAATTTAAATTCCATGACAAAACAAATAAATAAACCCTGAACCTCATAAACCTTGACACTGATGTAAAAGCACATGGAAAATAGTGCAATTTGGGCCCTTAATATCTGGAGAGCACGTCCACATCATCATCCCACCAGGGATTCAGCTGGCAACTTGGTATATAGAGTTCAAGCACAAGAATAAGGACAATAGTGAACATTATTTCAGTGCCTGGGAGAATGATAAACTGCACTCTTTGGGATGATGGAGAGCGAGGAAAGGAAAACTTTTGGAGTGTGGTTTCAGACACAATAAATTACATCTACTACCTGAAGCTGGTCTGAACCCACTTGGAAGCGGGTGGGAAACAACATCTGTAGAAGCCTTCGCTGGCGCTCTGTATTTATGGAAAGAGAAACCTCCCGGTGACCTGGGAACACGCTTACCCAATTAGCAGCCTTGCCGACGGATCAAATGGAAGTGAAAACATTCACTGCCGTGACGGAGAAGCATCACAATGCTCCATTCATTCTGCAGACCACTACGCTTTGGGGGTTAGGTGAATTGGGGGTGTTGGTGGGGGGATTTATTCTTTTAGGCACATAGTGGATAGGTGGGATGGATGAAACTGAGAAATAAATATATTTAAAAACCCCCCACCTTACCTCACTGTTCTATTTGACACGTGTTGTTGTAGGGCTCTCCATCAAACCTAATGTGGATTTTAGGGGTAAATATTGTCCAAAGGTGTCGTTTTCATAGCGTTACTGCGCACCGCTCACCTTGACCTTTTATATTCGGTTCACGTCAATTCCTGCATCTCCTTGGATACAGTCCAAAATACCCTCATAGGTTCTGTCCAGGGGGATGAAGGCTGAGGGGGTCAGAAACCATGAGAAGCAGTATTTGAAGTGCGGCTCTTGACAGCACAGGGCTCTGGGGAAACAAAGCTACACTGCCTTATGGGCTGGAAAGCGTTACAGGTCGGATTCAGTTTCGTTCTTTGAAGCTGTAAAAATCATTGCATGTCTGTTTCCTACTTTTCTTTCATGAAAATTGTTTTATTCTTATGCTGCAGACGTCTATATATGTTCTACACAAAATAAAGAAAAAAGCTCCATCAATCAAGTTTATAATAGTGCTAGTATTTGCCTGACTTCATACTTCTCCTCAGACGGACTGTGACGAAGGACTGTCTCTGGAGAAAGGCTATTTTATTCATTATGGAAACGAGCATGTGTTCACATACAAAGCCAAGAGCCACCATATTCTCAATAGATTTAAAAAGTGAAGCTAAAACATACAAGTTTGTGCATTTATCTTGGTTTTTCCAACAAATTTAACTTTTTTTTTTTTTCATGTTGATCTTATTTTTGCTTGGGAACATCAGATAGAAAGAAAACTTTTTCATGGTGTCAGGTCAGATAGCCATAAATACAGGTTGTCAGTGCAGTATGACCCTCACATTTAAAAGAGAGGCTTTTTTCTGAAGTGTGGTTTGGAACAGGGTATCAGGTATTTAAATATTGTGCTTCTTTCTGAAAAGTGGCTACTGTAAAACAGCTTTCATAGCAGAGTATAGCTTTACCTGTCACTGACTGTATTTCATATTGTTTATGTTTTGCTACCTAAAGCATAAAATATATGTGAATGAACAGAGACTTTTGGACAGATTGTAATTGTATACCTCAGACAGATACTAAGACACAGACATGAAGGGATGACAGCTGATAATTTCAGTGTCCTTTAGAACCAAAGGTTCTGTCTATCCTTTGTTAGTTTCACCAGGTGTGCCTGAAAGCAGCTGCTGACATTTCCGATCTGAAGACTTGCTGAATAAAACCATATGTAGCAGCATGATTTATTTATTTTTTCTCTTAGGTTTGTGGAGAACAGTCCATGCTTTGTTTCTTATAAATTGTCTCCATTTGTTGGAGGTTCTTCTTAGAAGGTTCTTGAATGGTCACAAAAGCAGTCAGATGCCCCCCAGCTATGGCCTTCCCTGGGAGAAACAAGTAAGCTTGGATTAACCGTGACTGAATTCACAGGTGCGCCGTAGCAGGAAGTAGGGCGTTGTGCTCCTTTCCTCTCCGCATCAATCTGCAAACTGGTTGTGAATGGGTGCCATTTTGGTATACAAAATAGGTAGCCATTGCTTGTATCAGTTGATGTAGGTTTGTGTTGTTTTTGGCCCGACCTTAAAGGCCTGAGGACAGAAAACTGTACTGAGAGTTAGAAAAGGTCACATAAACTCTAGCGAGATTACTTTACCAACACTTTCCATGGCTGAGATCCCGTGAATAGATCCATTGTGGGTTGGGTCTCTGCTAGAGGAAAGTAAACCCTGTCAGGATCCAGTTCATTAGCACCTAGTTTACTGTTTGAAGTTGGTTTCTTTTCCGGTATCTAAAGGGAAATCCCAGATATACATCCAGCTGTGTGGGTGATTGTGTGTTTTGCATATTTTCTTGCATGTCTATTAATGTGCAGGAACATAGTGTGTACTTATATAAATGTACAAGGCACGTCGTATCCGCAGGGGGTTTCCAGAGCAAATGGTTCAAGAGCAAATAAAACTTTTCATGGTGCAATAAATTGTATAGACAACACACAGGAGGTACATTGGTGCCAGTTTTAAGCTGAAAAACAACTCTGAAAATGTAGTAAAAATATATATATGGGGGCTCAGAAAATATTTATCACAAAAGACTAAAAATATAGACCTTTGTTGTGTGTCACAAAAGTATTCATCACCTCATGAACTTTTCAATTTTGTGACATAATATTTTATGTGGTAAACTAACAGAGAGTAATGCAGTATGACAAGTAGCAAGAAAACGGTAATTATTAAGAAGTGCAGTTTTAAAGTGTGTTAAAGGGGATTGAACAAACATGTGGAAGAACGTGCTCAGATCAAATTAGACCAAAGTTAAGCAGATCACCCTGAAGATGCCATCTCACTGTGAAACATAGTGTCAGATTGACCCAAAGTCCAAATGTAAGATTAAGTGAAAAATGTGTAGCAGGCTTTATGTAATTCTCTGACCCTCTGCAGTCAAGCTGCCTGAGCATAGTTTATTCTACAAACAGCAATGGATACAATTTTGCTAAACTTGCAAAGCTTGCAGATGTATGTTCTACACAGTATTGACTGAAAGGGTTGAATCCAATTGAACACCATGATTTGAAAATCGGATTTCACTTTCCTTTCACTTCGCTGTTTTGTGCTGGTCTGTGACCAACTAAATGAAAAGTGTGATATACTTATATTTACAGCTGTAATTTGGATTAAATTAAATGTGAAAAAGTTTAGGCAGTATGAATACTTTCAAGTTTACTGTATTTATATTCTTAATATGTGTAGATGACATTCTCCTGAAAAGTTAGCAAAGCTCAATTGAACATTTTTAACATGTGAAGTGCTTTTTTATTAGTTAACAGTGCTGCAGAAGAGAACTGTGAGCCTCTTGAGTTATTTTGCTGTATTTCTAACTATCATGTGAGAGAGTCCCTGTGTGTGTTTTTGCCACTTTTTCCTTTTGTGATCTGTTTGTTGGTTGGAAGGCGTCCCTCTGCCTCTGGTTAGACAAAAGTGCCGCGTTGAGCAAAACCTCCACTCTGCTTTTATGGTCACTGTGGGCCGTCCTATTTGTACATGCTTAAAGAAAATTAGACCAGCAGCTGTGTATGGCTGTCTTATTCAATTTTGGGTTTTCATAATAAGCATATCCTTTAGAAAGGTGATCAAATCCAGGAATATTTCTTACATGTTTTAAAGAGTAACACCTTTAGAGTTTCACACTATACCGGTTTTCTTTTTCTTTTTTTAACCTTAAAAATACAAATAAACAATATATTTAGCAGTTTTGGTGTTCCGATGGGTACAGAGCGAAAAAGACTTGATTGGATATTTTTCACATGAAAAATAGTGGCAAGGTGCAGCAAGAGAACCTTAAGGTGACCGCTGTCAATTGCAGAAAACCAGTGGACCTGAACTAACAAAATTTTACTCTGTTTGAAAATTATAAACTTTAAATAAGCCAAAATAGCAGAAAACAAATGGGGACAAAGATACAAAAAAAAAAAGGTATTTTTTAATTCTAGTGAATTGTAGTAGGAAGCTTTTGCACACCCAGTCAGAATAAGCAAATTTAACTTTTTTTTTTTGTTCTTTATAAAATATTAGTTTTCTGAAAAAAGGACTGGGACACAGACCTGCCTCACTAGACATATACAAACAAGGTGATTTCCTCCAAGGTAACAGATGTTTCAAACACAACTAAAATAATATCTCCTTTATTCCTTTGTAATACCAACTGTATCTGAATATCTAAGGAAAACGTTTGATTTTCCATCTTCTGTTGTTATTAGCAAATCCCTTAATTTAGTTGAACTGTTAATTTAGTCTTATGGAATCAGTTTGTAACGAATGACCACAGTGTTTAGAGAGAGATTAAACGGTTGGAGGGAAGGATCTAATGAATCACTTGGAAGACATTGCATTGTTTAACAGAACTGTTTTTGACAAATTGAGCAAATTATAAAATAAGAATTAACCATTCAGAAGTAACACCACATTCAAATGCTTTAATCTCAACAAATTGATCCAAATTTAAAATTGATCATAACATCAGTTCTCCATTTCTAAATGTCACATTTTGACAGGTAGTTTTTAATATTTAAAATAAATATCACACACCAACATAATTTCCATGGATCATTCAAGCCTCCTTCATGTCTTGAGACAGTTGGGAAAATGGTAGGTAAATATATTTTCTGACAGTGTGACAGGAATACGAAATAGGCCCAGCTCAGAATTGAGTTCTTAAGCTAATCACGCATGATTATAGGCTTGGGAGCCAAAAAACATGGCATGTGAAAGAGGTTGTTTTCATCTGCATGCTACTGCAGAATGACTGGCTGTCAGTGTTACCTATTCTCCTGAGGGCTCTCACTCTCCTGCCTGTCTTTGACTGGCCTGCAGCAGGTCTTGTGGCCCCTAGGGACTGTCCGAGGAGACCTGGACAACATTGGCAGCAGGCAGATTAGCGGTGTCATTTCGCTGTGGTAAGCTGGACAAAAGCATCTCTTGTTGTCTCAAGCTGTTTGTGGTGCTGCTTTCCCAGTCCTGTGGAAAGGAAAGGACAGCCAATGACCAAAGCCAAACAAACCTGGTCCAGCTCACCTGTGCCGTGAATGCAGAACTGAGTGACCCACATTTGGATGGAAACCATTGCAAATATTTCCCAGCAAACTCTGTGGAAGAAACATTTAACAGGGCCTCTCAGCAGGGAATTTTAACTAACTGTAAATGACTTTGACTCTATTTAGTTTGTGTCATCTGTTCCTATGTAGTAAACATTCACATTACCATCAAATCATCCAGTATGTAGCTTTGTGCATAGTAATATGTTGATTTAGGTGTAATGAAACTTTGTTTCTTAGGATTATGTGTGTTCACCTTGTTGCTAGGTAAATATTTTATAGTGCAACAGAGAAAGTTAGAATTCTCATAACTTTGCATGTTGACTGTTTGTGTGATGAGAAGCAACATTGTTGTTGAAGGAAAGTGAATCTGAATATCGCTTTGACTTGTGGCGGCAAGACAAACCTCCCTCACCCAAACTACATCTTAGTTTAGAAGCAAAAGCTGAGCTGCAAAAATTTGGCCTTGCCACAAAAATTGAATTATATTGGCTCAGAATGCCTAGAAGTAAAAAAAACGGCAACCTTGGGAACGATTATGCAAAGTGAAACGCGGTTAAGCCCAGTGCTACTGGTTTTCCATTCCATCCAACAGGAGAAAAAGTAAAAAAAGGCAGTTATTGCAGAGTTTATCCACCTTAATAAATATATTGAAGCATTTATTCATGCCATGACAGTTGTAGCTGTAGCTCATTTTAGCCATGCTGTATAGCTTCTTTGTGTTACATGCAGCTGTAAGAGTGAACATTGATTCTGGGGACTTTATTAACACTGGGGTACTTGATGGTCCATTTCAGCCTCAAATTAAACTCTACAACAGATATCATTTAATGTTGCCTTTTGTTTTCACTAAACATTTTATGCACTGACAACGCTGTCAAAATCTTTTGAAATAAACTGTGCATTATATTTCTGTGTAATGGAGTGACAAAAATATTTCTTCGATGTTTTGAATCATTTTTATTGTTTTGGCCCTATAACTGCATGTAGGAAACAAATCAGAAACTTGTTACATGCAGAGACCAAAAAACACATACAATATTTGCTTAAATAAATAGGATTTTCAAACTTGCAAACCATTCATACTTCAGGATTTGCCAGCATGCACACAAAAAATCCCCAGAATGTTTATATAACGGTATACATTGTAAAATGTAATAAGTTCACTTTACTTAAAAAAAGTTAGGAAACCGATTGCCTCAAAATCTTCAAGTAAAGTAGCTAATTCATTTTAAGGTGTTATTGCTAAAAATAACTATGTTTAGACCACTCAGATAAAGGCAGTAAACCTGAGTGCCGTTAACTCAAAATCATTAATTGGGTTAACTGTAAAATATTCATTCAGACAACTCATGCAATGGCAGTAAACTTGAGTGCCGTTAACTCAAAATCATTAGTAAAGTTGACTATAAAATGTCAATTATGACTACTTCAAATTGTGAGTTATGTCAATTAAGCAGTACTCATAAAAATAAGTTATACTTACACGTTTAAGAGTTCACATTACTTGCAAAATATCAGGAAACCAATTGCCTTGATATGTTCAAGTAAGATGAACCAAAAGTGTTAAGTTATTGGAACGAAGAGCCAACAGACAACAGTTTGAATGGAAAAAAATGTTTAATAATTAAACAAGTTTACCTTAAATACAAGGTTCTCAAGTGTGGTTACATACACACTAACCTGGAAACAAAGTTTTCCATAGACTTTTTTTAGGGAAAAAAAATGACACGACTTTTTTTCTAGGGTAGCCTTCAATCTAATATTGAATCCTTCAAATGGCCCTCAGTCTTTAAAACTTTGAGAATCCCTGCTTAAATGTCTTTGTTGACTGGTGTGAAACAAAAACTCAATTCTCAATACTAGAGCCCAACATTTATCATAACATTGATAAAGTAAATAGTGAAGTAGTGAAGTGAAGTAATGTTTCTCCTCATTAACATAAAACCATTTAGTAGTCTGCAAATGCAATGATGCTCTCTCCAACAAAAAAAGAATCAAACAAGAAATAAAAATCACTTTTCCGATAAGGGTAAAGGTATCCACATTGATCCATAATGTCACATCACATTCACTCATTGCATCAGAAGATTTTTGAGTGATTGTATTTTTGGTTTTAGGAATTTATGTCCAAGTGACAGAAGCACCCTTTGGATGAAGTCAAAGGTGTACTTCAGTTGTTGAGGGTACTCCAAATTCAGAGAATAAATAAGTCCAAAGAGCAAGCACATGGCATGTGGAAGATTCCCAAGATCATTCATGACAAGACTTCCTTCCAAAATGATGGCAGTACTTGAAGACTGGAGGTGCAGTGAGTCAGTGGAGGCCTGCCTGTCCTCAGGAATGATGGTCAGGATCCCAATGGGGGTGTGAGACACGTCTGGGTCTTCGCAGTCCTAACAACAATAGAAGCAACATCACAATTACATATCAACATAACACTTCTTTAGGGTGTTATGTTTTCAGACCTAAAAAAATGTCCGGGGGGAATTTAAAAATCGTTAGGGATTTCGGTCAACTGCCTCAAAACACATTACATAGCTTACAGTGCATTGTGATTACATTGCCACTCCGTTCCACTACTCCATTCCAGGTTTCTTTGTATGGCAAAGAAATCGGTAGCACATGTACACACATGTGCTACCGATTTCTTGTGCTACCGCTGGTTCTACCCCCCCAACCCCCCGTCTCCCCCATCTCCACCCCCCGTTGGCGCATGTGTGTCCGATTCTACCCCGCCAACAAAAGAAGTGTCCTCCTTTTCAGAAACCCAAATCTGGTGACCCTACACTTCTTCATCACGGCTGCTTCTCCTACAGTTTACAGCAGTCTACTCATCAAAAGCCTTCTATAACAGTACAGCGGCTTTTTTAACACGCCAACATCTTTATCCTTATCCCTTTTCCTTTTTTTGTTTTGCGCCCCGGACAGCTTTTTTGCACTGCCGCTCCATCTTGTTGCCACTAAATAAACATGATATTTTTGACTAACTTTAGTCCCAGGAATCGCTAAATCATTACACATAAAGTTAACCTCAAAACCTGGACTTACGGATGAATTATACGGCCGAGATAACGAATATAAGTTTGCTAAAAAACAGTGGGACTTACCGTGACAAAACTTAGCTGCAGCAACCGCCGTATTGTTGACAGTTTGGCGCTTCTTTCAAACACGTCGTCACTCGTCAGTGTCCAATGCGCATGTGCGTTCAACGAGAGCTGCCGAATGATGCCGAGTTTTCTGCTGGTTATGCAGATGCGTTTTGCTCACTCATAACTCCAAGTTCGGGTTACTTGCTGCTGATGAGTTTGAGTACTTGCCTCAGTAGAAAGTTGGCTTTGCTAAGTTTAAGTTAGTATAGACAACAGAGTAAACTGGAATGAGTTCAGGTCACTTTTCTTTTTGAGTACACTTTACTTTTACATTTTACAGTGTACACCATTACTGTATTTTTATTTCTGAAAATATTCCACGTTAAGAATACTACAAATAACATGCTGCACATTAACTTTGCATTTGCTAAGGTCTGACAATGGTCACTTATCGTCTCCTCTGGAGGCCAGCTGACCGAACAGAGAAAGTCCATTGCTCTCAATGACACAAACATAGATACAAATAGCCGACTAGTTAGTTCACCATCATGCAAACCTTTAAGGCTGTTTTGTTTGCTCACAGCTGAGACTCAAAAGAAAGGCAGGACCGGTGCTGAAAAGGCCAGCTTTGACAGTTTTCACACAAAGAGTTCACTGTTGGTTAACAGTGAGCAGCCTGTTTCTGGGAGGTTTGCACTGTTTCTGGGGCCCATTTCATGGAACAGTTAGCAAGGCCAAAGGCAACCCATGAACTGGAGTGATAGTTATGGCCCTCAGGGCCAAACCTGGGACTGGCCCTGTTGCTCTCCCCCTGCTGCCCCCACCCAGTATCGAAGCTTTTACAAAGCTGACTGGGGCATTCGGTGCTGCAGGTGTCCTCTCATAAAGACCCACATCACATGGCCTGTTGGACTGACTCAGCTGGCATGGTTTGGTTCCTTTCTTCACCACCACAGGTGTCTAGACAATGGTGCGGCAACCTACAGTCAATACACAACTTGTTCAGTTGTTGCTTTAGACCCCATTTTCTGCACTTTTATATTAACACACCGTAGTGCTTTACAAAAGTATTCATACCCATGGAAATTTACTACGTTTTGTCATGCTATGACCACAAACTACAATGTATTCTATTGGACTCTTATGTGTTAGACCAACAAAATGTAGTGCATAATTGTGAGGATGTTTCCTAACATGTCATTTCCTTGTAATTGGCTTTTTAGAGTCTTAAATGTGAAGCATAGTGTGATTCATTTGCTCAAGTTGAAATGGAACAACCTAACAATTATTGAGCAAATTAACATTAATTCATTACTTGGGCATTAGACTGGCATCTGACTATCCATCACAATAATGGTGCAAGGCCAGTCTATTCTTCTTTTCTTTTGTCCATGTGTTTTAGAAGTGGAGAGAAACTGTACAGGCAAATAGATATTAAAAACTACATTCTCCGCCTTTGTTTTAGTTAGGAGTAATGGAATGGAGGGCCCAGAAATACCATTTGTGTGGTAAGCAGGCAAAAGAGGAAGAAAACATAAGAGTAAAGACTAGAAAGAGATTAATATACAGGCTTCTCTCCTTCTAACCACAGAGTGGGCATAAAGAGCCCAGCATCTCATTGATGTCAGCTGTAGCTGTGCCTATCCTTTATTTTTCAGTTTGGTTTGGACAGAGCAGGCGGCCTGGTCTGCAGGAGTTGGGAGGACATGGCCCAGGCTTTCCCACATCACTCACAGGCCCCTGATAGGCGGTCACACAGGCCGATAATGACAGGGTGAGAGATTTAGTATTAAAGTCGCCTCTGCTGCCTCCTCTGCTCCTGTCTGACGTCAGAATGTTAAATACGGGGATGAGAGCATGGCATGGCCTACGGGATAGGGAGTTAGACCTGTCTTAAGTATAGAGTTTTGTGTAAGAGAAGCCTTGGCTTGGTTCCACAGGACTGTTTCCATGGACTCACACTATACACAACAATGGGGTACTTGGGATTGCAGTTATAGATTGGAAGAATTGTAATTTGTGATAAACATAAATTCAGTGATTGTAAACGGCAACGGAAGTGGGGGGAGAGAAATGACAATATTTCAGTCACAGAGCTCAACTTACTGGGTGGACTTCAAATTAGACAATAAAATATTTCTTTCTAGTTTTAGCTTGTTCAGATGTTGTGACTTGCATTTAATATTAAAATAATTATTACATGTAAAATTAAGGTGCTTTCTGTTTTTTTGTAAAGTTATAATTTTGCAGTTTATGACTAATCAATGTAGAAAGCCTGGGACAGAAAAAACTACGTTGCTGGAGGCTAGTTTTCATAAATGTCATATAATCACTGGTAAAAGATCTCATTGTCTCTACCATTTTGCAGCTCAACCGTACAAGCAATACCCAAAGTAGATTAGAAACATAAAAGCAGCCGAAAGCTGCACCTGCATTGACAGATCATCACACCATTGTGGCATTTAAAGAAAAGGCCTCAGTCAAACACGCCCCCTGACCTTCACTAGCTAACATAAACTAATTAGGGTTGGTCTGAAAGGAATGGTCTGCCATTGGACTAATCAGCTTCCACTGATCTTGACCATGCAATTCTGCTCCAGCCTGTTCTCCCCTCTAGAACCTCATTATCACACATTTTCAAAGGAGCGCCATGGCAAACGGAAGGGGGTTGAAAAGATGGAGAAATTTAGGAGGTGGTTGTCCAGGAAGGGGGCTTCCCCAGTTCCTCTCTCCTCACATTGGACTCAGAAGGGAAATGTCAAGCGTGAAGCTCGGAGAGTGTTCAGAACTGCTCAGTCCAGTAGGCAGCACAGAGGGGGCCTTTGTCCACCATCACTTAGCACCAATTACAGCCCGTCAAAATAGTTCTTCTGCTGCGGGGCGACGTGTTAATGGGCCCGGTTGGGTGTGAGGAGCGACCTTGTCCACACACACCAACCATGGGTCAGGGGTTAATAGGGCCCTTTTGATGTGGCGGATGAGATTTTGGCAACCTTTAGCTGCCCAGGGAATGCTAGCACAAAGACGCAGAATGTGATACAATTAGGCAGACAACTAGCTGCAATGAATGGAGTTTCTCCAAAGATGTGGGATGGCTACCTCAGTCAGGACAGATTGGCAACCCTATTCTGGCCAAACAGGTGCTTTGGAAGGTCAATGCCCTTCCCAAATGCAAAAGAGGAGCCAGGTGAGGGCACAGACAGCAGCTTTTGCTTGAAGTGAGCAGTAATTAAAATCCTGTTGAACAAATGACTGCCCTTCTGGACACAGAGAAGGTCCTTTTGTACTTGTGAAAAGGTCAGAGACCATTGAGTCTTCCTCTGCATTTCCCATCTCAGTCCTGAGTTGGAGCTGGACTCAAACAAGCGAATGGGCCAGCATGCCTGTAGGTCGCCCTCAGCCAAACTTGGAAATAATTTGTTGTACAATATGTGAAACTTGACTTGGCACCACTGATGTCTGACCTATACTGTGTTTCCTGAGTTTAAGTAATCAGTGATTATCTGATTTAGGATGAAAAAAGGTTCATAACACAGAGCTGTATTACGTGTGTTTAGTCTTGGCATGTGAGCATAAACTGAGACCTATATGTCAAGTGTGGGAATTGTACTGGAATTCTGTGTGTTCCTTTAGTTTCTTCACAGTTCTTTGTCAGTGAGGGACCAGAACTTTTGTAAAAATATATGATAAAGAAACAATCTCAACTGCACTGAGTAAATTCTACCACATGCAAGCTTGTGGGAACCCGTGGATGACATCCATCTGCCTTCTCCAAAATACTTTCTGAACTTACTGATGTACAGTTCATTACCCTTACCCAATCCTCCTGGAAATGGATGTGGTGATCTGGCTCCCAGCTTCATCTACTTAATGTTGAAATAAAGGAGGTGATTGAACTCAGCCTCCAAATTGGATTTGTGTAATCTGCATCGAGTTTGAACATCCTGTGTAAACACAAGCGTGTGCAGATGCCGGAAATGCCACGGCTGGAAATGAAAATGCCCATAGTTGACTTTGGCAGAAAATCAGGGCAGCAGAAACGGGGATGAAGCATAAACACAAGCAGGAGTATGTCCATTGTTTGTTAGAGGGTCAAAGGCTGCTCCGAATGACTGCAATGAAATTTTATAGATTGATTTAGAGTGATGTGGTGGGAAAGATTATAATAGAGGTTTAATAATTTTAGTATTAGTGTTGTAATTTGTCCTGTAACAATACCTTGTGAAGAACAAAACCTCTTTGTTGTTTTTTTTATGAAAGTACTTTGAAAATTTAAATAATTTTAAATCACATGTTCTCGCATTTACTGGGAACAGAGTCTGCAACATCCGCTCATAACCTTTACACCAAATTCAACTTGGCACAATGATGTGGAAGCAAAATTGAAGAAACACAAACATCATTAAGAGTTCATGTGTTTCTGTTAAACAACCCTTTAGTTATACTCTCATTTCCTTAATGGCTTTGCAGCTGGATTTCACCCCTGAGCTTAGTCACACAGTGTTGGCCCCAAACATGGTTTCTTTTGCTGCTTTTCTCTCAGCGATAAGTAAGAATATGACTTGGGCTCGATAGGATTCATTTGCCTTAAACGGTCCACCCTTTAGAACCCGACTCATTAGAGCATGTGTTTTAGGGAAGGGAGGGGACTGAAGGTCTCTAAAGGTTAATTCCAGATGCATAGCCTCCTTGAAGCAGCATGACAACATGTCTCCTCTGCTAAGATTGGATGTATTTTTGTCCATCAAGCTGCCTTGATGACAAGAGGCTCATTACTGAGATGATTGCCTTTCTGTGTCTTTATCTCTCACAAACACACATACACGTTTCTCTCCTCCTGCACTGCATGTGCACATTTGTCAGTTGCATAAGCAAAATTAATTCCTGATGGAAATGGTGTTTGCGCAAGTAGTTGTGTTTTTGAAAAGCAAAGCTGATTTCTTTAAACTTAATTCAAACACTAATTTAGATCTTGACACTTTTATATTTTATTGCTTCAAATGCCTGGAATATGTGGAGATGTTATTGAGCTGCCCTTGTTTATGTTGTTCTGTTGCTTTATCACAACAAGCTATACATCTTTATGACTTATTCAAAGTGTTCCGCTTGATCTTGAAGACAGCAAATACAGCAAAGGAGAACAATAAAATGAAAGATGAAGGAGACAAAAAAGAAACCACAAAGTGGTGAAGACAAAACAGCCGAGGAAGACAGAAAACAAAAAAAAAAAGGAAAAGAACATGAGATGTGCTGAAAAATAAGAATGCAAGGAAGAAAAAAGAAAACAAAGACAAGCTAGAGAGTGAGATGTGGGCCATTCATAAGCAGACTTCTCCAAGGGATCTTAGGCCAGCACACCTGCTACTATTCACTTCAGAGGAAATAGACACTCTGTGGAAGAGAGGCTCTTGGCCTCGGGACAAAACCACTGCAGCGCCAAATTAGAAACAGGAAGGACTGTGGGTAAGGCTCAGATTAAAAACGTACTCCCCACATGGGCTCAATATACTGCAGCCCTGATCCGCTCTGGAAACCTAAAACCCAACAGCACTATTTTATGCCCCAGTCAACAGAACGCCCGGTGTTTGCTCAGTGACACGATGAAGATGAAGTCCAATGTCAACCCCCGAATGTTGGTAAACTGTGGTTTTCTAAATACTGCCCATTCTAATAAAGGAAGGAAGTTTCTAAGTATACATACAGTACATTTACTGTAGAAGTAAAGAATCGTGTCTTATTGCTAAACTAAATAATTGCATTGTTCCATCAAAAAGTATAGTATACACAAAGAGTGTTTTTCTTTGTGCAGGTGATGAGGAATGTTCCAGGTGATGAGAAACCTTTGGCAAAAATAAAAACACATTGGTCTAACTTTGTCCTTACATTACACTCAACTCTTTCTACTCTATCATTTATCAAACTGACAGCCAGATGACTTGTTGTGTAAGAATACACTAACAGGGAGGACAGAGTGCCATGTCCCACAGATAGCCATTAGGATAGCTTGTAATGCCAGCTGACAGCAATCAAAACCAAATGGTACAGAAAAGATAGCGATGACAGTCAACACAATATATATCTATTTAAAAAGGGGTGGAAAAGAGCAAAAGAGGAAACTATAACACTTCCTTGTAAAATTATTTCCTGGAACATTTTACATTTTGACACATTAAAACCACAATTTGTGTGTATTTTATTGCACTTTTATTGTGCTTTTTGACACAGCGGCACAGAGTTGTTTTTAGATTTTTCACGAATGAAAATCTGAAGAAGATTGTGGAGTGCATGCTTATAAACTGCCTCCCCAACCCGCTTTGCCCTCTAATTAAGACCAACATCACACTCTTCAGACTTTTATATGTACCAAAAATTAAGAAGGTTTGTGTTCTTTTACTTTCACTTTAGAATTAACTTATCGTGTTGGGTCTGTCACATAAATCCCAAGAAACAACAAGTGAAGTTGTTGGGTGTAATGTGATAGAATGTGAAAAGTTCAGGACATTTGCAAATCATTGTACTAATACAAGTCCTTCTCTGTCTTGAAAAACACCTTGAGGGTAAAAAAAAACGTCCAAGGCAAAGGTTGGGACTAAAACAGTATTCTCAAATTCTCCAAAACAGTATTTATATTAAATCATAAAAATGTTACCTTAAATTGATAACATTTTTTATTATAGAAATGGAAGAGATATCTACCTTTTTTATTCAAACCGATTCAAACATTTGCACATAAAGTGAAAAAGTAATTTTCTCAGAGTTTAAAAAAATAATTATTTGAAGTTGTTGTTTTTTTTTCTTCTTTTTACAGACATAACGACTTTTACGTAACACATTGACATATGGGAGTACAAAGAGCGGGAGGGAGAATGTAATGACAATTAAATGACTTTAGGCTGTTCTTTTCCCTAAATGTCTGTTTGATTTGTGTTTGTCACCAAAGTCTTGGCCTAAAAGTATAGGTCGTCACCCAAGTTATGAAGGCCCACGCTCGCTAAACGTTTTCTGAAAGATGTCTGTGCCAGGCATGCTGATTTACAAGCATAAACACATTCATGTATACGTGCTTATGCACATTTTGCCAGATGGGGAGTGTGCTCAGTAGTAAGACTCTAAAAGGAAAACCTGCCATGACATCACCCAGGGGAGTGCAGGTGCAGGGCCGGGACAGGAAGTGAGTCACAGGAAGCTTGGTGAGGCAGACTTTGCCATGCCAATAGGCTGTGGGAGTGCGATGTGAAGAGCTGTGAGTTATACTTGGTGGCTTAATTGGCTGAGTCCCCTAGGTTTTGGAACTGCTTTATAGGCATCTGTCGTCTCGGTCCTTCCAGAATAACAGACATGTTTTTCAACAAGGGTGCGTGTGGTGTGCAAAAACAAATGCTATTTACTTTTCAGACATCTGATGTCTCTCCGCATTTTAACTATCATATTAGTTTGGACATCTAGCATTTGTTTAGCATCTGCAATTTCATTCAGAGTGTTTACTTTAAAAGGTGTTTAGCCTCATAAGTATATGTTGTCAGTTCATTATATAAATTTTTACTAACCTTCAAATCCCCAGCATGGAGATTTCGAATAAATTGACAGATGGATGGATGGATGAATGAAGGAGATGTGCATGTGTCCTTGACAATGACAGTCCAGTAGTTTATACAAAGCTTATTACACTAATGAGAAAAGTGTGGGGAATGGGCTGGTTCCATACCACCCAGGGAAGTGGAGTCTGTTTACCCTGGTGTACTGCATCTGGAAGTGGCCTCCTGGTAATCTGCTCTAAGAACAAAAGGTTCAGCACCAGCTTGTTCTCATAGACCACCAAGTGAGGTTTGAACTTCATAACAGGTCTCAGACTTTCCAAGCAAGGATCAACTCTTGCTTTGGGAGCTGAGGTTTTGTTGACAAATCAAGGTGCTTCTCAAAAATTCTAAATATATAAGGCCTCTTATTTTCTTTAATTTAGGTGACACTTTAGATTTGTTTTTATCTAAAAGATAGCTGTGGCATTGATGTATTCAACTTTAAAATTCCACCTTGAAAACAGCTATAGGATTTAATGAAGACCTATAGTGTTCCAATGGGTTTCTAGGCAAACAGGCATGTGCGACCTCTTTGCACATGCTTGGATTATTTGAATAGCCTAAAGATTTAGTCAAATATTGTAGATTGGCAAACTGTCTTTTCCACCACATATCAAAATATTCTGTATTTTAATCACCTGCTGTCCACCTGTACCATTGGTCTGCAATTGTGGCACTTTGGATCTTCCAAAATAGCTCTTCAAAAGCTCCCCTAAAAATGATAAAGAACCAACTACTACTTTTAAATATAGACAAATGCATGTTTTAGCAGTTTTTTTTTTCATGGAATCATTACACTGAATTTCCAAATCATAATACTAAAATCTATTTAGATCAATTTTTCTTGTCATTAGGTTGAAAAAGTCTTTGTTTTACAACATTTCCCACAAATATCAACATCTTATAGAAACAAATGTATTCATCTTTTTTCCAAAGTGTTAGAGCAACCATAATTACTGTTTAACACAAAGGGAGAAACTTACATACATGAGAGCACCAGCCTATTTGTAAAGTATAGAGGCTGCACAGCATTATGCTTTGTTGCAGGAGAGATGGGTGCATTTCTCAAACTCAACAGCATAATGGGAGAAAGAACATCATGAGAAAATATTAAAGCAGGATGTAAAGACATCAGCCAGAAAGTCAAAGTTTGGGTGTAAATTGGTCTTTCAAATGAGTAATGACAGTAGTCTCGCTGTCAAATTAGTTGAAGATTATTTTCAAAGTGACTTAATGGCCTAAAAAAACAGAACTTAATTGACTGAACAACATGTCCAGATGTGACAATAATCAGGATTATCCCTCAAGGCCTTCTGTTAACGGTACAAGTGAAATAACAGTTGGTTATCCACACTGCTTTATTAATACTACAAGTGTTGGTGAAGTCTTCACCTGCTCAGATTTTTTTGTGTGCCTTCTCTGTGCACCTTAGAAGCAGGTACATTTGCGCAAAACTTCAAAACTTCTAAAACAAGCAGGCTTTTCCCAGCCAAAACCAAAACGAACAGAGACTGATTGCAAAAGAGTTCAGGGAGGACCACTAGAAGTAAAGGCACAAACAAACTGGAGAACTTTCTTTTTCATAAGCCATGTTCTGTCTGAGGCCTTTTTACACATTGGTTATGCCTTAAAAAAGATGTTTTCACTAAGCCTCCACTGTTTCTCTTTGGTTATACAAACACAGCACAAACTGGGTCAGCACTGTGCCAGTGTGTGCCTAAACACAACAAGATGGCAGTGGGGAATCAGTGCCGTGACAACAGCATCATTGGGTGTAGTGGTGTACTGCACTTGTTGAAAGAGACTTAATGTTCTATAGCCATGAAAAGTCCAGAGACCTTTGAAATGAAACACCAATTCTTTACTGATGAGTAGTAAAAGAAATCTTCCCTATTCTCTGTTGGATTATGTTTTGACTGTAAGAATTACAAAAGAATTGAATTAAATCTGCTAAATTATGCAAATTTCATCCAACCACTGCAATTTTCACATGAATTTCACAAATGGGTTTAGATTATAGCCAACACTGTTGAAACTCAAGACTTTATATTGTCTTGAGTTTATGACAACTCTCTCATTATTTGATTGAGTTGCACTGAACCTCCCATAAAATTCCACAAGACAGATATTGTAGAGGGTTATTAGAGAGAGAAGCTTTGCTGCATCGTGTGAAAGGTACAGAGTAATTGTGTTCATACTTGTTTCTTTCCCTGTGCCAACACAGCTGTCTCAAATGGTGGAATTACGGTACTTCCTAAGTATATTATACCATTCATTATACTGTTCTGCAGAGGCCTGGTAATGAACCACCATTTGTTTCATGTGTGGACCACCTGATTCAGAAAAAGATCTAAAGCATACAGACCCCTGGGGTCTGTTCTTCTATCTTGTGATAGAACCATGTTTGTGTTATTTCTACATTTAGCTTGTCTTTCAGTAGCACAGTACCTTACTTTGCTTAAAACTGCAGGATGCACCTTCTATTAAACAAATGTTTTCTATATATTTGTTAGAACTGTCACTACATCATGATAGTATGGTATGAGTGAGATAATCTGCTAAAAGACTGATCTGCTCCACCTCCTACTATTGCCATTTGAAGAAATGCACTGCTCCCAGTCAAAAACAACCAATCAGAGCCATTAGTATGCTCCTAGCACTGTCAATGAACCTCATGTATGTACTTCTCAATGTGTTAATAGTGAAGAAACAAGTTATCGTTCCAGAAAAACTGTTTATCTGTCATCATTGGAGTCTATGCTAACTTGTCTTATACTGTATCGTACACAATCTAATTTTCAGCTAAGCTAAGTTGCCATATGTATTTTTTGGGCAAACAATTTGTAGCATGAGTGACATAATGCCGCATGTAGTGCGTTACATAATTTACCGTATAATTTAAAAATGCTGATCAAATACCTTAGCAACCAAAGAAGAATCTTACAATAATGGCATACAATGTTGTGATCTAATAATGACATGCTTCTCCTCTTACCTTGCAAATATATTTTATTTAATAATTTATTATTATTTGATTATTTATTTTGTACCATTATGTCAAAGCAATTTGACATGGTAATAAAATTGGATTCTGATATTGGCATTCATAAAAATCTTGAAAACCACAGCCCAGTGTCTCACATTTGCGATGAAAATAAAAACTGTAAACATGCAATGTATTGTGCTAATGTCACACATGGCTGACAGCTTTGTGGCCAAAATCTGCAGCGCTTGTGTCCGTCTTCTAGAGACATAAAGGGACAAAAAGGAGCTGAATCATTTAGGATTAAAAGCTGTTTTCATGGTAACAGCTTTCCTTAACAGATCTATGTATTTCTATCAGCTACATGACTTCACATCAAGGCACATTTTGCACTGCATCAAAGCTACTGGTAAGCAGATTGTTGCACATGGAAAGCAGAACCAGTCACTGCTGCTGCATACATAGTAAAATACAACTGAACCTATTTCAGAGCTCTTTTCAACTGGCTCTGGTGCCTCTTAGATGAAAATCAAACTGGTCCTGATTGTGTTAACACACTCGATGTTCTGCACACTGTGGTGATCTGCAGAATAGCAAGTCCATGGTGAGAGAATCAGAGAGAAACAGATACTCTCTTGCGAGTTTGACTTAATTATATTTATTTATGTGCATCAGAGTGGCTATTTTTAACCCTTGAGTGAGTGTCTAATTTGGCTATTAATGCTTTAATATTGATGTTTGTATGAAATGCTTTCTTAAGAAGTACTAACATATAGACTCACACATAGGTGGGCAAACATCGACATAAATATATAAAACACAAAAATAATTCTATTTGAAGTTGTTTATATTCTTAAACTATTATTTACTAAAAATATTATCCATGTAAGAGTTTTTTTGCTACCAAATATTATGGTAGAAAATGTTTTACATTAAAAATAAATCCCATTGATGCAGTTTTATTTCTTTTATTATTTCAACAGATCAGTGTAGCAACACTTTTCAGGCATATCACCGTGCTCTTCATTAGTTGCAGCCATAACAGCATCAGCTGTAATTTGTTGTCTTTAGAAAATATTCATCTTCCATGTTTGATGCACAATATAAAACATGACAATGTTTGAGTTCACCATAATATCCTTAGTTGAATAGATACAAATCTGAGGCAAGTGAGTAAATACATGTTTCAAAAACGTCTTCCACATCTCCCAGTTTGGTGGCATAGCTCAAAGTTTTTATGAACATTGAAAAATAAATCAACAAAATGATGTCTTAACAGCAAAAGTAAGTTAGCAGAAAGGAGCCTATCTTAAGTAACACACAAACTGTGTGTGGACCAGAGTTTATGTTTCACAAAATGGAATTTACTGCTTCATGTTTAGACTCTGGTAAAACAGATATCATAACATATGTGGCAAGATAAGAAACTGTGTGACACGAGTTTAGTTTTTTTCAACACTAAAGTCACATACCTCTTTAGAACATGCTTTTGTGCAGATGAGGTAATTCAGTCACAGAGTTCATGTGTGGTGGAGCATGTGTGCATCTAAAAGTTGCATGAGAGTTGTGCTCTGAGACTGCAGCTGTAGACCCCAGCAGTACAGCATTTTGATGAGTTGTGTTTTTGGTGACTAGGGCTTTAGGTATCAGCTTTTTAAGATAAGTCTTGGTGTATTGTCTTTAAGTGTTACACTTATTTGAAATAGTGTGCATTTTCAGTCTTTTGCTACTGTTCTTCCATCTGACAAGGCAGCTATGTTTGTAGCTCTCTTTTTATTGCCAACTTTAAATGCAAACACTATTTTGATGTTGTAACTGTGGTGATGCATGAGATTTACAGTGTCTGAGATTGACATTTATTTAACAGGCATGCCGGGGGATGTCATGCTGCTCCCTCTGATTGATCTATTCACTTCCTCTTATAAAGATGGAGGCTGCTCGTGTAACCACAATAACTCTTTCAAGCTTGGTGTGTAGGAGACGCCCTACGGCAAGGTTCCAGGATCTGTCGGGTTTACCCTTTACCCCAAACCTAACTGTAACCACGAGAGGCAAAAACGCGACACTGATCTAAGGTCAGTGTCTAGAGGCAAATCCAACCTCAAGCTCGTTTGTCCACATGTGGGCCATATGGAAGTCTTTCCATGTCATCTGTGGAAAAGTGTGAGTCCTCAAAGTCCAAAGTACACATCTTGAACTCCATTCTTGTTTGATTGTAGAGTTAAAGTAATTAAATAAATTGCAGTTATTTTTTAAATTAATTACTGTTAACTTTTATTCTTATAAACCTATATTATTTTACTGAGTACAGAGTACTAAAACCCATGTCAAGACGATGGGATATACTTGGCTAAGAGCACAATGAAAGAGAATAATATTCTGATTCTCTTTATCATTGACAGACACAAAAGGGATGGGACATAAGAACTGCTAGTATCATAAATTATTTGCTAATTTACTTACTTCTGCCAAATTATTTTATAAATTGAAATAAGCTAATAGAATAATTACTATGTTGCTCTCAAATTCAGAAATAAGAGTACCAGAGCATAGTTTGCACCCAGGTTTATTACTAACAATCATACAGTGGTAATGTTTTTATAATAGGAAATTGCTTAAATTGATCAAATACAAATTCTTAATTTTTTGCAAAGATATTATAGATACATTTTAGTTCTCACATGCTTGTAGAAACATGGATTTAGAAAAAAATTAAGGACAACAATTGTATAAACGCAAAGGCACTATCAACCATACAGTCATTCTGGAAAAGTAATTTCCATCCTTGCTCTGCTCCAGAAACTGTGGACGCCTGCTTGTTTGATGTGTTCAGAGCTGCTACACAGATGCCACAGCCTTAGTTATACCGGACGTCATCCTACTGGCTGTTCTCGGAATACAGAAACACCATGTACACCACCTCTAAAATTAGTGTTCTGCACATAAAGAAGAAAAGATCCCAAGTTGGCAAAAAGACTCTAAAGTGGCAGCTTTCTCTTTATATTTCTCCTAATTTTCATCTTCCACTTTGGCACACAGCCCATTGAAATCTCAGGAGCCCTCTGTTTCATCAAAGATGCACAGCACAGCTGCATATTTTCCAATTCTGAGCCAGCCAGAAATCTGGAAATCTGATTTTATAACCCTTAAGATTCAGGTTGTTTGTAACTGCAGACAGTTTTGGTGAGGTTTGCTGTGCAACAAACAAAATGAATGAGTCTTGCCATGCTAGTGGGCCCCAGCTCCTAGTGTTATGTACATCAGTTGTGTGGTTACTCTGTTGTGTGTAAACAAAGACAGTGAAAGACACCTTTAACTGATTTGCCAGATGTTCGCAGAGAGGGTAGGAAAAAAAATCTGTTTTCTAAAAAGTGCCTTTGTCCATGTCTGTGCAGCAGGTGAAAAGAAACTTGCTAAATACACAGACTAACAGCTGTGTTTTTTAGCGCAATCTTGAATCATCATCTCTGGTGAAATGGTGCTAAAATAAAGATTGTTTCTAAGTAGGATAAAACGAATGGATTGTAAAAAACAAACACATCCTCAGTTCCATCCAGTGGCTGACCACACTTGAAGCCACTAGACCATGATGACGTGATGAGCCTGGAAGTCAGTCAGAATGGGCGGAGATAATTGGTCCTTATTACTTTGACCCCTGATCCCTTCTTCTTAGTGAAAAGTTTAGAAGTGGTCCCCCAGGAGCTTTCTGATACTAACAGGGATCCAAAACGAGAAACCCCAGTACGTGGTGAAACAGTGGTCGAGTTTTAGTACAACTGAAACTCAGTTCAGCTGGGATGGGGTGCAGAAGTAGGGTTTTGGGAGTGCTGCCCATGTGTCGCCCACTCTGGGAGCAGTATTTCCACCCAACCCAATGAAAGCTTTATGGACTTGAACTATAAAGCCACTAAATCTAACACTTTTTTTAACTCCAAAAAATCCCCACATCCCACTCTTGCCATTACTGCTGGAATTTGTGGCAGGAACTGTTGTGGAGTTTAGATTTTCTGTGTTGATTTTTTTGCTAAGTGTGCCAACAAAGTGACTTCCTCCTAAAGTCTATTAAAATAGGGCAGCTACTGGGGGATGTATGTGTAGCTCATGTGCAGTGTTGTGGTATGGTGGGATCTACAAAGAAAAAATTGACACCAGATGGGACCAAGAGGGGGTGGAGAAGGAGGACAGAACAAAAACAAGTGCAAAAAATTGAAGTTGAAGAGTTTGAGTTTGAATTTTAAGACAATAAATTAAACAGTTACATGCTTTGATAAAGTGCCTTATTCACACCTATTGAACTCTTTCACATTTTGTCCCACTAATGTGAGATTATCAAAAATGATAATGAATTTTAGTAGGACTACATGGAGTAAATAATAAAGATGGTCATTTCTGGAAAGTGGAATGAGAAGGATGCATGGTTTTCACCACTTTTAACTCATAAAAATCTGATAGCATTCATTTGTCTTTAACCTCCTTTAATCAATTAACCCTAAAAACCAGTGCATCCAATTTCCCCCAGAAATGACCTGATTATTTAATCCACTCCATTTGTGCGTAATTTGATGTTTGTATAAATACAGCTGTTCCATGATCGTCACTGAAGTTAATTAAGGAACATTAGTGAAGTCAATATCATAAAGCTCATGAAGGCGTCACGTTTAAAGGAGGGCTAGCTTGTCAAACAATATTCTAAAGCTTTAAACATATCTGGAAGCAATGTGCAGTGCATCACCCAAAAAAATGTAGAGAATTGTACATCAACAAACCTAACAACACTGGGCTATTTACCTAAAATGATGAGCAGAGCAAGGAGAGGATTAATCAGAGAAGCAGTCTACATGCTCATGTTCACTGTGGATGAGATACTGAGATCCACATCCTTGGGATAATCTGCTGATTAACTAATGTTTGCCCTTGTAGTTAGTGAATGATAACAGAAGTATGCCAAGAAGAAATATGTAGATGCTCCACCAAATGTAGATGATACAACATATATACTTAAGAAGGGTCTTTAGATCAAAATTTTACTTTTTGCAGCAGAAAACGGACACTGTACATAACCCTGAACACAAAATCCCCACAGTAAAATATAGTGGTAGCTTCCTGCTATTAGCATGCTTTTCTTTAGCAGGGACAGGGAAACTGCTTACAAATGATGGGTGACCGTCTCTCCGTCTTCTAATGACCCTAAACATTCAGTCAGATACAGTGGAAATGTTTTGAGTATAGTCATGTTAGAATGGTCCACTCAAAGTTCAGATCTAAATCCAAGTGAGAGTCTATGTTAACAGGCTTGCTCCATCTAATCTGACTGAACTATTTCAGTATTTAGTACTGAAGTTTGGGTAAATACTACAGTCTGTACATATTTAATATTTGTTGGGCCATACCCCCAAAGGTTTGCAACTTTAATTGCCGTAACTGTGGTTCTACAAAGTAATGGTTCAAAGTTTTTAAATATAAACACACAGCACACTTTTCAGATCTTTATTTGTAAAACATTTGAAAGCCACCTATCGTTTTCCTTTTACTTCACAGTAATGCACTACTTTGTGTTAGTCTGTCACATCAAATAAATTACATTAAGGCTTATGATTTATAAGTGACAGAATGGGGAGAAGTTCAATCGGCATGATCACTCAGAGGAAACATGAACTCATATAGACTGAAACTTTTTTTGTTTGAGTTTCTGCATCTTTTATATGAAGCGCCAGGGCTTCTTGATGTTTTCATGTATGTTTCCCACATAAGTAACAAGCATATCTTTGTTTAATGCACATTTGTTTTTGAAGAGAAAAAGCCCACCAGGAAATCCTTGAATAGATGATTGAAAAAACAACCACGTTGGTTTTCCATGCAAGCATATGCATGTGTCTGAGATTGAAAACCAACATTCCACGGTCCCAACGTGCACTCACATTAAAACATTCTATTTAAAGTATTTCGAGCTGCACTGTGATCCCTCAAAACCCTTTCTAATGCAAACACAGCAGCCAGCACACTCATTCTTACTCCGCAAAACTCTTTTGGATTTTCCTTTTGTCTCTTATTATCTGAAGTGATGTTATGGCAGCACAAGATATCTCCTCTATGTTATTTGGAGCAGTTCTGAGCCGTTCTCTTTCATTCAGATTGTATATTTGTTCTTTCATGTAGCTCAAATGCCCATTATAAGTTTTCAAGATTTATATTGTAAGATACTTCTTATAAAACATGAGTCTCTTGCTGTTACTATGCCTTATGTGCTTCAATTGTGTTGTTTTGGAAGCAATATATTTCCCTGAAAGCTTAAACTAATTAAAACCTCATGATTTAAACACGTCAAAGGAAGAGAGACAGACACTGTGGTGGCAATTTGTCTGAGCGTGTACTTCATATAGACAGGTGCAGGTATATGTTTATCCAAATTAATTAAAATGCTGGTGAAATTTGTTCTTGTTGCTGTCCCTGTCTCAACAGAGTGTGCAGTCTTTCAATGTCAAATTGTACTGTAAATAAACCCTGTCAGAGCTTCCACAGAAGCGCTGCAGTTACACTTTTTTTCCTCTGATAATATTGGTTTGGAGAAGAATAAACACTAGAGCTAGCTCTTGGAAGATTGTTCCCAGGAATCTTTGCAGTGACATGTAATGTATAAAAACATGCTTGGCTGTTTTTATAATCCTCCCATGGGAGTCTATTACATCTATGGGCATGTAAATTGTCGTGTGATCCCGCACTGTACTGCAGCTGGTTACGCTAGTGATCTTTGCTTTTAGTTTCTAATTACATTTACCTAAATATTTCATTGCTTTCGTTGCAATTAGTGTAGTGTTAGGATTTAAAACCCATCTTAACGTCTTCACCTTATAGTCCCTTTCTCAGACACAGCTGGTGCTGATCTTACAAAACTGGACTAATTGCATGTTTTTTTAATGATAAATACACATTATTTATTTACAAATAAAGTGGTTATAATAGAAATAAATACAAAATAAACATCTGAGCATTATACTTCATGTGGTATTGCACCCATTTCAAAATGTACAACAGAAATGCTTTTTCAGAACCAGTAAAGGAATATTCCCTTGATTAAAACATTTATTTTTCCCAACTTTATGTAGACATAAATATATTCATATATACTTTCACTTCTCTATTATTTTGTTTCTTTCATATAAATAAATGTCTTCATTGGGAAACTGGGTGTCCATAGTAGAGCTTAAACACTTAGTCTTTCTCTCTCTCTCTTGCTCACTCACGCTTTGTGTCCAAACAACCTGTTTCTCATCTGCAGCCACAGCCCTCCACCACCATATCCTGGTAGTTTTTCAGAATCACCTTCTCGTATTCGTCCAAGTAGAGCAACGAAATGGGGCTGAGTTCGGTGGGCACACAACAGGCTCTGGGAATGTTTGAGTTTACTGAGTTGACAAGTGTCTGCACAATGGCATGATTAGTTGCATTAAGGTGGTCTGGTAATGGAAAGGGACATTCCCCATGGCAGTAGTAGGCATGGTAGCCTGGGGGTGCCACTATCCACTCGTTCCATTGTACGTCACTGAAATCTACGTACAAGGTATGCCTTTTGCAGCTTGCCTTTTGCTGATGCTTCCTACGTTGTTTCCGGACTGCTGCCTGCCTTTTCCCCCGTGTATGGAGTACTGAGTCCCCACGGCCGTCGTGACCATATGTTACCAGCAGGGGCCGAGCCTGAGGCCATGAGTCCTGGTCCTGGTGCAGGGACCGGCTCACCCTGACGTGCCCGTTTCTTCTCTGGGAATGCTCTGTGTCCTTATCTGTCTGCTCTGGATGAAGCACCTCCACCATGAAGCCATGATTCGGCCCATTCCCTGAAGTCCATTCAGATACAGCAGGACTCACGTCAAAACTCTCCCAGCGGCTCAAAGAGTCCTGAACAAGCCTGGTGTCTAGCAGACGGACCAGAGGTTCTGTGCTGTTGGAGCCTATTGGTACTCTGAAGATCTCATAGATGTTGATACGATGGAGGCCTCCAGCAAGAGCACCACTAGTAGAGCTGCTGTTCTTAGGAGGTGCAGATCCAATGACCTGATCCCTGTAAATGCGGAGCTCTGCAGAGGTTATGAGCTCCTCTTTAGGGATAGACGTGAGGTTGAAGTAGAATTGCTGGGTTGTTTTGCTTTTCAGACTGGCCAGTGCCTCCATTGATTCTACAGGAAACAACATAGACAGCCATAGTGTAAGATTGTGCAAACAAAAGTTTGATTAACAAGTAAATACTTATTATTAAAGGCATTATTACTGACATGAAAATTATTATTTTCCTCACATTCCAGATATACACTGACGGAGATCTCATTGTTAGAGCAGTAGATTCAAGCTATACCAAAAGATTAAACAGTGTTGGTGTGGGCCACCGTTAAGCAATTAGAATCAGTCTATCAGGTATAACTCAAACAAATGGCAATTAAGATGTAAAACACTCATTAAAGTCAAGCTTTTGAAATCTTCAAGCTAAATGTCAAAGGATGAAAGCAGTGTGCTAACATTTTCTGATAAGATCAGACAGATCAGTTAGCCAGCCGTCAGACGGCTCATTTGCATAGACAATTGGTCACTGTAGAAAACTTCCTTCTGCGTAAGCAATGAACTATGATCAAAGTTGATTACTGACAGTCAGAAATTGGTCTATGTAAAAATGATTCTTAAAAAATGCAAAAGAAGCTGAAGCTGCCAGTATCCTTATGACTTTTTTTACATGATTATTGCTCTGGGGAGGAATTTACAAACAAATTGTCCATAAACTTGGAGATTCTTTGTTCTATCGTTTATATATCTACTCTTAACAGTCCTGAGGCATATGAAAGTAACTCTTACACTTAAGTTAACTGGCATTCCCCTCAATGGGATACGGTAAATGACAGAAGTGTTAGTAAAAGCTGCAATTTTCTTTCAGGCAGCCCTGCTTTGAACTCTTACTTTATAAAGATCATAGAAAATGTATAGGCCATCATTTTAATCTGTTTGGTGTGGCAAAGTAAACACAAACCTTAAAACTATTAGCTTTTCAAAGGAGGCATTTAGGAAATTCCACCATCTCATCCTAAACCTCCCTCCAAAGGCACAAAGAGCTCAATTAGACTCATCACTTCTCATTTGATGTGGGAAAACCCCCTGTGTCTCGTTCCCTCTCTTCGGGTTTTCGATCCGGCTCTTCCTTTTCTTCATCGGCACCCAAATCCCATTTTCTCTCTGTTCTCTTAGCCCCCAAATCCTCTTTTCTTGCCGTCTATTCTTTTGTCACTGTTTTCTCTGTTTGGTTCTGCTACAGTGTTTTCAATCTCTCTGAGACTGCTTTGTGAACATGCTTAGGCTTGTCAAAAGCGTGTGAACCGCAGATATGAGTGCATCGACATTCCTAATTTCTTTTTGTGCTGTGTGCCAAAATAGGAGATAAAAGCTAATGTCAGATCATTCATTTAAGATCTGTTGCTGGCAATTGCTTCCCTTGTAATAGTGAAAATGTTCTGTTTGGCATGGAAATCGGTTACTTTTGAAAACTGATTGCAGCGAGTCTAATTATCCGAGAAAACTGAATATCAAATGGCAGGCGAGATGAATGGCTCATGTTTGCTTTTATGAGTTGCATTAACATTTGTTCATGCATGCTTATTATACGGCACAACAAACACGACAATGTCATTGACATGACACATGAAGAGTAGGAACCATGTAGCCCTGAAAGTTAAGGCAAAAAAAAATATAAAAAAAATCTAGGGGCTGCATGTGTAAATACAGTCTAAACTCATTTCTAATGGCCAGTGGTGTCAAGGTGTGTTGGCTGAGAGCAGATGTTTCCAGAAGTCAGCTGGGAGCAGCCCTGCAGCTCAGGCCAGGATTGTTTGTAGTGTGTCAGTTTAGCCACTTGGTGTCATTGCACCAGGGCTTTGGAGAGCACCCAAGCAACCACTCAACCACCCCTCTGACTCACCCTGATGGAAACTTCTCCAGTCAAACACAGGACTCTGTATGAGGACTCTGTGTAGGGCCCCAGTGGACTTAGTAATGTGAATGCTGCACAAAGAACTACTTGGATGATAGGAAGTGGAATAGTGCCTATAAAGCTACTGCAGGCTTTAGTTGACATCAAGTCTGTACGCAAAGCAATATGTAATAATATCTAAAAAATATTTTTGTTTTAATTTCATCGAGAGATAGTTAAATAAAAACAACTTTAACAATCGCTTTAATAATGTAACAAAATGATTGCTTTATTCCATTTTTGTTCCATCTTAGCAGCCCTTTTATTATGGAGTTAAACTGAAAAATTCACTCCAGAAATCACCACGTGTCCCTTAGACTGAGAGAGCAGTTATGGTGATACAGGAAGGTGCGTAATTGCGCACATCAGGGAGAGAGAGAGGGAGACGGAGAGAGCCGATTTGGAAAGAAAAAGGAGGCAACCCCCTCCTTTCCACGGTTACAAACAAATAATTTCAGTCTTGTTAAAAATGACTCAGTCTGACACGATGACTTTGTCCCGGTTCGTGCTGCTTTAATGCGGGGTGTTTTTGAAGTTACAGGGTGATGTCTCTCACCTGCGCAAAAACGTACACCGCCCTTTATCCCGTTCCTGTGGTGCGTGTCTGGAAAAACAGTTTTCACAGCCCACGCAAACACCATCAATTATTAAGAAACAAATTACCCCAGGGATACCGCTACCCCTTGATGTTTGTGAAGCCTGTGACAGCTGCTAGAGGCGTGTTAGTTTTGCCGTTGCATCACTGCATATAAGAGAGCTGGTTAAATTGTGCGTGAGGTTCTTGTTTATAAATCGAGTCACTTTAACATTTTTTTTCTTCTTAAGAATTACAAATAACTTGAATGCATGTCGTGCGTAAATGACTAAACCGTCATAAAACAGCGAAGACTCTGAAGCTCAGCTTGACGCACTGAGTCATGTTTAAATATGGGTTTGGGTTGTCTGAGAGGGCTGACAGGTGAAGGTATGTCAGTAATACGTACCTTCATGGTGAAAGCTTCTAATCGTGTTGGCCTTGCTGGCGGCCCTCTCTGCGTGCTTGCCCATGCTCTTGGGTCGTTTAGTGCTCTGGTCTCCGTTCGCAGAGTGCATGTGGTAAAGGTCCACCATGTATTGTGGCACCACGGCGTGCTTGCTGGGGGTGGGTCTGCGCCCCAACCCGAACATGTTGAGAAGCCGAAGCTCGAACTCGTTGAGGAAGCTCTCCGACCGCTCCGGGCTCTGCTTCCCAGATTCGCTGTACTTCCTCCGGCCGACCTCGGGGATGAGTCCCGCAGCACCTTCCAGCAACACCTGAGCGAGCAGCAGTACCATGAGAGAGCGGACCACGGCGACCATGATCAGTCAGTCCCTGTGGAAAGAGTTGGTTTCTGTCAGCACACTGGCACGGAAGTATTGACATGCTGGGACTTCCCAAACACTTTGTGATCTCCATACAGTTTGAATAGGAGACACCTTTTTCCACTTTGATGTAGAACAGAGACAAACCCCACCGGCTGTACTGCGCCCCGGGGGTTTGGGCTTAACACGAACTCATTCATAAAAATATCAAGGCGAAAAATTAATGACAGACGTGGACAAACCAAATTCAAAGCGCTTTAGATGGGGGGCGGGTGGGGAAGGAGGAGGCTGCCGACATACGGTCTCCAGATAGGAGAGATAAGAAACCATGTTCGATGATGTGATTTGAATAGAAAAGAAAAAACGTGCAGAGCGAAAGATCACAAGGAGTATTAGGGAAAAGAGATTACATTATCCACAGCAACAGCAGCATTACAGTCAGACGGCATTGTTTGCAGAGGCTTTTGACGGTCATGTAATCATAATGGATAGAGTTACTTCAAGAGGCTTGCAGGTGTTAGATCTGACGTGAGTACCAAAGCCAGATGTACCCTGGTAAAGCTCGTGAAAAACTTCAAAAACTAAATACTATCCGAGCGGCACAATTTTTACATTAACATTTTTTGTCATCTGCTCCTTTACTGTTTATTGTTCAATAAAAACGCCCTCTAACTTTTCTAAGAAAAGGGAGCAAAGTACAAATTGTAAAGATAAATTTTCTTTGAGGAATTATTAAAAAACTTCTCAAAATGTTATTTTAGTAGTTTGACAAATTCACCAGTTACTCCTTACCTGACGAGAAAGCGCTGTGTCCGGTCGTCGTTCCACCTTTGGGCTCCGATAAATTCCACATTAATTCGTGTTTAATCCACGCTGTTTACCCTTGGAGGACCAAAGACAGCCCATGCCGTTCACCGATTGCCACATATTCTCACCAGCTGTGAGTTGAGTTAGGTTTTGTTCAGTTATATACGTAGAGGGGGGGGAAATAGTCTATGTTGAGTCTATGTGGAAACTCGTTGGCATAATCGATGAAAGTCTAAGGAATCTTGTCTGCGCATCTTAGAGGGGCGAAGAGCTCGCTGAAGTCAAAGTGAAGCGGCGCTGAAAGTTAGAGAGAGAAGCGCACTGAAGTGCCAGCCCTCTAGAAGTTGTTGCTGCGAGTGGGAGAGTGCCGCACCGCAGTGCTTCTATTGATTGGTGCCTTCTCTTCCTCCAGCGACTCTTTTTGTCCTATAATGATGTCACACACCAAGCACCCACCTACTTTTTTGAGACCCCTACTGAGCGTCAGCGTTATAGTCATTTTCATGACTGAAACATCATTGTTGGAAAAAAGAAAAAACGGTAACTCCGCAGAAAACTGTTACTGAAAGTAATAATTGCCCTTTAGATTGGGAATATTCAGTTTTACCCTCTAACCTCTGTAACTTTTTTCCCTTAAAAGCCATCTGCAACATAATCTTAAATCTGTATAGTTTTCTAGTTTAATCACTTATAAAGATAATAAATTGTCCAAAAGTCATTTTTTTTATTTGTAGGATGTTGGTAAACTAATAAAAGCACAATGGGGAGTTGCCAGGGGTATCTCCAAAGATTTCTGTAAATCTTTGCCAATTTGGGGCCACTAATAACCTTGAGGTGGCACAGCAAAACCAAAAAGCCATAACAGTTTAATTGAACTATGTTACGCCAGAATTCAAAACTGTCCCAAAAACAAACAAAAAAAACAAACAAACAAACTCAGTGGACTTTAGGAAATTTTTTTTAAAATAACCTAATAATCAACAAGGTCGTGTGAGTTTATGTCTGGCGCCAATATACCAAAACGCAGAACTTTTGACATGTTACCATCTTTTCTGCCTCCACAAGGAGTATCCATGATTTTAAAATACCCATACACTTTCACTCATTTCTTACCCAAATATGTTTATTATTTCGGGGCAGAGTCAGGAGTGAAGGAAAAGCTTTAAAAAAAAGAAGAAAAAAGGGAATTTTACAGGAAATATTACAACATATCAACAAAGCTTTTCTTTTGCTCTTTTAAATTAACATGTTTTCATCATTGCCAGTAGTATGTGTGATTTTAGATACAAGATCCTTTTCCCTTGACTACACTCCATTTGCATGTGCAACATAGTGCTGATATTTACATGCTGGCTCCTGGTTTAATTATTTCATTCATTTTTCTTTAGCTGACAGCAGACGTGTCCAAACCTGAATCGCCTAATTTTATACCTAACTTACCCAGATAGAAAGGGTAATAAAGCAAATTAAACTAATTGTGCTACTCATATGAATAATCATTTTAGTTCTAAAAGCCAATAAAACAAGCTAAGGAAAGTATGTCAACTGTAATCAATTAACATTGCTTAGAGATGCACAGGAAAGACTTGGATCACCCTTACTTACACTCGACCTGTCTGATTACTAATGATAGTTACGATAGGCTAATTGCAAAAAAAAACAAAAAACATTACATGCTAAATATAAACAAAAGTTGCAAAAGATAGCCCAGCACATCAAATCCTTTTTGTTTTTGAATATTTATTCAATTCTGTTTAATTGCTGAGCCGTGTTTCACCGACTCTTCTCTCTCCCACACACAGTGTGACGTCTCCGTTGGTAGTATTTAACAGTCATTCATGATCGAGTGGCTGCTGAAATCTCCTTTATAGTTACAATGAATGAACCAATGTTTTAACAGTGTTACCACAACAGTAAATTATTGTGTTTCCCCCCCACCCCCCTAAAAATCAAAGTAGACACTGCTGATATTTATTTTGAATAGATCTGGTATAATAACTCTATCTTGTGACATGATAGACAAGAGAGGTTATAAGTGAGTTACTATCAGTTCTTTAAGTAGGTCAATGAGCTGTGAAGTTTTTGTTTTGTTTAGATTTGTTTCTTCCATTAGCTATATCATTTTACCATATACAGTATGTAGATTTTTAGTGATTCAGAGAGAGGCTCACATCTTCATGCTGTTTTTGAAGCATAACTGCTTTATTTCACATCCTATCGTTAGCACAATTGATTTTAAATTTATTGAGAAAGTATAGAAAATTTCTATTTATAGTTCCTAAAGAGAAATCAGCAGATTTAATTTATTTTTTATTTTATTTTTTATTTTTTTGCTGTATTAATGGTTGTTTCATAACTATGAAACTTAAAAAGGCATAAGCGAGGAAGCCTCAAAAATAATAGGAAATATTTTTGTCAAATATTTTAAGCACAAGGCCTTGGAATACACAATATTTATTGCTTATGGTGATTCTGGTCAAGATAAAACAGTAGGTTTTGCAGTGCTATTAAAGACCTACCTACATTATTTAAAGTAAGCATCATTATTACTGTTTGTTATCTCCATAAGAAAAGGCTTCTTTGATTTCATCCTGTGACATCCATTAGGTGATGATGATGGGACAGGCGGCTATGTTTTCTTCAGAACATAGCCACATATTTAATCCCACATAAATCATAAGCTATCGTTGTCTTGTGTCAGTACAATATGATTATATGAGGGATAATCCCAGATCATCCACCTGGCAATTAAAATGCAGAGAGGTTCTTGGGTGCCATTACAAGCATCACAGTGTTCATTGTGCTTTTTTTTCTCAGTACTATTATAGAATGATTCAACATGTTTCTCTGTTTCTAGTTTGTCTTCTTTTTAGCACCATTAAAAAATGTTATTTTAAATAAAACATACATAACTCTCTTTTCTATTCAACTTAATTCAACCACAGCTAATTCATTCATAAAGATCTACCTCATTGTCTTGTTAATCTCTTGGCAGTGATAGCTGGGTCTGCGCTGTTGCCAAAACACCACTTGGTGAACCTAGTGCTCTAAACCCAAGCCCAGGTAAAAGCTGCACGGCATTTAGATACTTTAGATTGAAGGATAAGCCCTCACACAGCAAGCTGTGAGCATCTTTAATTACAGAAGTGAGAGGATTAGAAAGAGAGGGATTTATCTGATGCTCTCTCCCATATTTTCTGTGTTTGTGTGTGTGTGTGTGGTTTTAATGAATGACCGTGTGAACATGAGACGGTTCAGAGGGCACAGACATTTCTATAATATTTGTGTGTGTGTGTGTTTTATTTGGCACAGCTTGTGTCAGGGTGGCACTGAGGAATGTTCTGAAGGATATGATCAGAGTGGTTGAGAGGATCATGCGGTCCTGATACTGTAATAAATCATTGTTTTCAGTCAGATACATCACACTTATCACTTTCCTGCTGCTGATCCAATTACATGCTGATTGAAAAGACAACATGACGCTTTGAAACTCTTGTGGCCAGAGAGGGCAGGTACAGATACGCTATCAGAGTTATAAATGAACGATTTGTTCGGGGGGATTTTTAAGGGGATAGATTATGACTCAACCAGACGGTATTAACTCACCACAAACAGAAGAAGTATGTGTTGTTACTGATATTTGTAAGTAGCCTTTTAGAGCTTTGGCAGAAAACTCAGACACTGGGACAGACATGTCTGTGGGACATACCTGGTCAATTGTAAAATTGTTTGCAAACATTTTTAGCTATATTTCCAGGAACTGGTTCAGTACTAATATGATTAAAAACATTACTTTTACTGAAAAACATAATTGAAAGTGTTTTCCCACATGCAAGGTCAATTGTAGTTGCTTTAAAAAGTATGTGTATGCTATTTCAGATTCAGTCTGCGTTTGTATTCAACCCCGTATATTCTGATATGTCAAAATAAATTCCAGTGCATCCAACTCCAAACAGACATCCTCCTTTTATTACACACATAGTCTAATTTAATCTTGATAAATATCTACAGCCTTAGAATTTAGAAAACTTTAGTACATCAGTGTGAGAAGGATAATGCTTAGCCTTAGACTAAATTTACCATACTTCTACAAGACACTTTTTATATTTTGCTACATTTTGTTATAATTTAGCTTCCAGATTTACCCAGGAGAACATTTTTTATTACAAATTCATTCTTTTATTTTCTTTGTAGCAAACATTAAAACATGGATAATAGTTTTTTTGTTAGCCCTTTACCAATTTTGTCTTTGTTTCTGGACCCACAGGTGCTGAGAAGCATCTGGACCTTCTCATAACAATCATTTGGCTAGCTCTATTGTTATCAGATAAACTAACGCTGTTAACATTAGGGCCATAAGGTCAATTTCTAAGGGATGAACAGTCTATAGACAATCCACATTGAGAAATGACAAAACTGACATTTGTTAAACCAAACTCATTCTGAATGTACATGGTGGGGGGTTTTCTATTTAGTACTTGTGTTCCTAAATGTGATGTTCTGACATTTGTCATTTACTTTGCCACTTTTCGTTGATAACTTGACAAAAAGAATAATAAGCAAAACCGAGGTCAGTGACGTAGTGAGGACCTGCACCACTCTAGGCCTTACATGATGAAGCAACACAGGACCCTTTGTGTCGATCACACATTTTTAATTGAAATATAAATCAACCCTTTTCCCTTGTACAGTGTGTTCCAAACAGCCTTCACCTTGGGAAATCATCTGCACGAAACCAAAGGAATAATATACAGTCAAGCCACCATCATGTACGAATGCTTCATCTAATGCATGGAGCGTCTGATTTCTTTTTGTATGGAAACCCCCTTGCTGGAGAACAATGTGCAACACATAAATTTATGACAAAAGTATAAAGAATCCATTGAAGAGCAAATACTTGAGGTCAGTCAAGGCAGATTATCAGGGAAGAGGACATGTTGTTGATTTAACACATCTAGTGGCTTCTAGAAGTATTCACGCCCCTTGAACTTGTTCATATTTTGTCATGATACATCTACAAACGTTAGTGGATCTTACTGAACTTCCATGTGGTAGACTGACACAAAGTATAAAATAACTTTGAGGTTTTCAGAAGTTTCACAAATCAAATCTTCAAAGTGTTGCATGCTTTTTTAGTGAAGCCCCTTTTATGCTGAAAGCCCTGTTGAAGTGAATATTTTGCATGTGCTACTGGCTGTCATTGTGGAGATGTCACAGAGTTGAGTGGCCACAAAAGACAAATGAAGTAGAAAGTCACTATGCTGGAGGTTGAATAACAATAATAATATTAACAATAATATACTTTGTTTAAATAAGTATGTTAAAGTGGCACAACACAACAGTAGAGTTTTAAATAAAATGAATCAAAATAAAGTTCCACAACTCCCCCACTCTCAGCGTGCTCTCCAGTTATCAGCCCAATCTTATCTCTAATATTTTTTTCTACAAATTGGATGTAAAGGATATTATCTACCCAAATATTGTAACCCCATAGTAGCTTATTTCAACATGAACATGAAAAAAAAAAAGTTGCACACAGGATATATAAACACAGCATCAAAACATAAAGGTGTGCTACTATAAAAAATGATGCAGCGAAATTATTTGATAGTTCTGCAGCTCAAAGTTGTCATTATTGGAGGATATTTCTAATCATTTTTTTAATTAATTTAATTTTATATTATGTAGCTTTTCCAAGTATTTGACAAGTAATGTCTCCTGTCAATGTGTCTATGCCTCATTCTTGTTCTAGTTTAATAAGTCACTTTATGGATGGTAACTCAAGACATTTGCATTTCTGATGATCAGCATTTGTTTAGCATATTCATGAAGGCAGATATGCTAAATGGACTGCGCTTGCCGTCATCCTCATTTTGCTGACACAATCCTGTTTGCACAAGCAAAGTTGATATACAATCAACTTTGCACCTGCTATCAAGTTCGAACCTGTTTTTGTACGCTCAGACCTTTCAAAAATCAGGTTCTATGACCATTCAACATTTCAAATGTATAGTATTGTAGATTCTGGTGAAAAACAGCTCATTGCCTTCAGCAGTGCTTTGCACAAGCCCATTTCTTTGAATGTTACAGTACGCGCTTTGTACATGTGTTCATGTTGAGTTGGATGTGGAGAGCGAAGACCCCTCTTGTCATCACACACATTCCCTGAGTCAGTAGCCAGACAAAGCCCTGAGATGACACTGCAGATCCAACCATTAGCCTTTCACCTGCTGTTAACAGTTGCTTGGCCAGACATAGAGCCTGCATTCCTCTACCTCAACCCAAATTTATTCTTAATACACAGTGGAACATGTAGTCAGAAGATGATCTTCAGAAATATTGCTTGAAAGCAGGAAACACTTTGTTGCATCGGCTCACTCGTAATTCAGCTACTGAGCAAACTTGCCCTTTTAATTTAGAAACCAATAAAATCTTCATCAATCCACATGTGTTTGACAGCAGAAGCACGACTGCTGGACTACGGCGAGCACGTGCGCACATGGCGCATGAAAGAGATTGTGGCCAAACGGGACACATTTCTTATAGGTTGGTCCCAAAATGGAAACCCACCAAGGTCAAAGATGGGCAACAAGAAAGCCAGAGTCAATATTTATGGATACCGAACATGTGGCACACTTCTCTACCCACTAATTTGAGCAACAAGTCCACCTCCAGATTATATGGGCCCTCAGAGATCACAAGCGAGGGTCTAAACCTTGCTCGCATGGCTGAGAGCTGCACAGAGGTTGGTCGCTGATGAGAAGCTGTGAATAATTTAGCAAATTGGCTCAGTGTTTATTTGTTTGTGTTCCAATTTTTGGTGTAAATAAGGGACAATATAGCTTTGATCAGACAGCCCATGGACCTCCTTTATCCAGATCTTATATTTGTAATTATCAGTGTAACTAGTATAGTGGTAATCATCGTTATTGTGTGATGTTTTTTTTTTCCCTGTCATGTTGCGTTTCATAAAATCAGATGCGACTATGTTGTCCTTTTTCCACATAAAATGCTGTCTTCTCTGACTGTAAAATTGAGGTAATATAGTTTATCTTATTCATTTATATGTCGCCAGCTGGCAGGTTAATTTGGACGAGAAGCAATCACATACATTTTAAAGCAGAAATTAAACGAACTCTTAAATAAAGGGACATGTTCATTTGAATGCAGCTCGACTCATAAAGACACCACGTGTCACTCAATTATACCACTGCATGATTAGAAGCTTGTACTATGTAAACAATCAACGTCAAGATTTACATTTTACCACTTAAGCACAAGCAGCTGTTTACAGGCTAAGGAAGGAGGGACAGGGCTGCGGAAGTATCCATACATGAGACAAGACTAAGGCCTAACATGGCCAACAAAGATGTTTTCAGTTAATAGTTGTTTATGCCGCTCTAATGCAACACTTGGTGACCTAGATTGCTTTTTAAACTCCCAGTGCTGGTGCTTGTTGGTTTTAAACATGTTAATATGGGAAAGGATTTTAGTTAAACTGTGGTTTAAAATAAAAGTGACTCATTTGCAATTTGAAGCTCTATAAATGTTTAAGAAGCCAAAATGACGCATAGAAACTTTACGATTGAAGCCTTGTGTCCTTCCCCATTAAATAGAGCTTGACAGCCTTTTTAATCACATATCACCAAAGATGAAAGAGCAGTAGTCTTCACATGCTTCATATGCTGAGGGGTAAGTAATACCACGCAGTGTAGTTCCATCTGTTCTTCAATTTCATGAAAAATAAAAATAAAAAGGTTTTAGCTACACAATAGGAGATTAGGGATGACGTTGGATTTTGCTTCTGTGTGAGATATGGTGAAGGTTAGATAAGTAAAACATTTCGTATCATAAAGAGCAAGGTCGGTCAATCAACAGCTAAATATAATAAGGTTCATCATCGCTAATGTCTGTAACATGTAAAATATATCAATATTTGTCGGGATAAAAAAATATGTACCAATAAAATTTTTCAACTTTTCTTTAATGAACAATATTGTTGCTCACGTGGATCACACACATCAGAGCAAATTCCTTTCTCATCTTATCAAATGCAAGCAGATATCAGTGCAGATATTTTGAACAGGGCTTGTTTTGGAACTTTTACCAGTTTGTTCAATAAAAGTTTGATCATGTGGTTTTAATATTCCAATAGCCCTGCTTCCTGTCAACTATTGATGTAGCTAAAGTGTATAATGAGCAAGCGTCATTAAGTTGTAAATTCATTTGTTTCTAAATTGCAGAAAGTATTGGTTCATGATATGCTACAGCTCCAGAACACCTGCGTGAAATGAATGGGTAATTGCCAAGCCTCTGCAGAATCTGTGATGCTGAATAGAGACAATATCAGATATCTAACAGCCATAAGGACCGGTTTAGGTTACCACCACAAAAGTCACAGTTTATAGGTTGTTCTTTGTCATTGCTCCATGTTTATTCCTTAAGTTTACATGATTTCGAATAAAGTCTGGCATTCGTCAGCAGAATTCCTGCATCTTACACAATATTTCTTGCTTAATTTTATTAATTTTGCAGCATTGTCTATGTTTGTCATCATCAGCATACGCAACTAGGGATATCCAACCTTTTCCCCCTCTATTGTCAAAGAGTATCTTTAAAGATTTAGTCATGTTTTTATTGCTGTTTAGTAATGAACGAGTCTGGAGCTGACTAAGCCAAGACATATGACCAAGATAATATAGACAGTCGTGATGTGCTCCAGCTGGCTGCAAGTTATTTGAGCTTAACTGATTCTTTGAGATCAACCATCTCACACTGGTTCAGTGAGCAGGAGGCATCATTTTCTCTCATGGCCTGATCACTAACAGACCATAATCCCTCTGAGAGTCTGTCGAAAACTTAAGACACCGTATCAAAACATTCAAAGTTAAAGAAGGTATAACAAAATGTCAAAGTGTTACATATGACTTATCTCTTACTCTTTCAGAAAGAAAATACTGTACACAGTTATGGGAACAATTCAAACACTAGTTGAATTTATTCTAGTACATATGCATTTCACTGTATCGTTTGATTATCCTGGTGTCGTGCTGTGTCTGATCCCAGTCGTTGAGTTTTGAGGAAACAGAGAGGGCCAGACATGTCCAACAGAGGCAGAGAGAAGCCTGGTAGGCTATAGGGAGGACCTGATTGTGCTCTGGCATCCACAGAATGACATTATAGCTGTGTGGTTTCATGATAATAATAATCTTCCCAGCAGCTGTATAAACATTTAACTGACATCCACTCCCTGGGCATGCAGTATATATCTTTAACTTTTCTACGAGAGCCAGTCTGATGCAACTATTCATATCTCTGCCCATCTCTGTCTTGCGTTTTCTCTCTCTCTCTACTTGTGATATGTTGTGGATGTTAGAGGCTGCTGTAAATATCAAAGGAAAGTAATGTTCAAATTACATTAAACTTCAACCATTTGAAAAAGACAAGCACAACATAGTTGGTTGAACTGTTAGAAGAGGAGGGGGGGAAGGGAGTTTTACAAAATGTAAGATTCAACACACGCCAATAAATTTAGACAAACCCTTGCTTGGCCTCTCACAATGTAGACTATTTCCTGGTAACATTTGTCTTAATTCGTGGCAGTTTGTGTAAATATTTATGCCTCTAAACTAACTCTTCTGTATACAGTAAGCCCCCCAATCTTCCCTGGAATGTGATTTAATTGGCGGTTTCCTCTGTTTATCCTGTTTCATACGGTTATAGGCAAGCTTACTGTAATGAATAATCAGGTAGACAAAATCTAGCCTTAAATTAAATGCTCTCCTTAAAGAAAATCAAATGAAGGTTAATACCTGTTTCATGCTGCCTGTCTGTAATTCAGGTTCTCTCATCACATGCCAGATTACCATTATGTGTCATTTGTAATATGATAAACAGACTCCAGATGGCTTAGTTTCTCTCAAATACACACAGAGCAACAGAAGCTACGAGTAGAGCTGCTTTATTTTTCAGTAAAGTCGCCTACCTCAGACATTCTGGCCGGCTCACTTTCAGCTGCCATGTATGCTTTCTGACAAATCGGTAACACAAACTCATGAAGTCAGACGTGGAAATGGGCACAAGAATTTTAATAAGGTTTGGAAATTGGAGAGATTAGTGTGTGTTTTGTCAGTTACAATAAGTCTAGTTGTCTTATAGTGACTTTTTCCATAAGTTGTGATACATTGAAATTTAAATGTATTTATTTGGAACTTTATGCTAGGCTAATGCAAAATAGCCCTGTGAATTCAGAGGCGAAAGAAAACTTTTTAAAAGTGTTTTAAAGGTGTGCACGTTTTGTATTCATCCCCTTCTCTCCGGTACTCTTAAATAAAACCCAGTGCAACCAGTTGCCTTCAGATGTCACCAGATTTCTACATTTAATCTCTTTATAAGTGTAGCTTTTGTTCTGTTGTGACAAACACAAGACAACCCAATGGAGGACAGGGAAGCTGTGATGAGCATTCAGTTCAGTCTGTGGCTTTTTGTCAGACTCCAAAAAAAAACAAACAAAAAAACAAAAAAACAGAAACCAGAAAAGGCTGTTGAAACCAAACTCTAGAGAAGTTTTTACAAATGGCGGGTCAGATTCTTGTAACGGAGTTGCTCCTGTGATGCAGTCAAGGACTCCACCTCCTAGCCAATCAGTGGCCAGCAGTCTTTTGTCCTGTTGACCTTGTGCTACTTTGAAAATTATTTGACTTCAGTATCATGCACTCCTGTGTCTTGTTATACTACAAAAAAATGTCAAAAATACACAGATATATCTGGGTCTGACATTGCAAAATCTAATTCTTTTGCAAGGCTCTGACAGTAACTTGTTGTTTACCCATTTTGACAATGTGCAGCAGTGGTGACAACGCAAACAGCATGTAAGAAAATTGTGCTTCTGATCTCCCAATTAATTTTCTCTAGTCAGTGTGGCCTGTATATTGTTACCCCAACATCCACAGAAGTGTGTGAAGTCTGGTTCTTTTCCAAAAGCACACTAGAACATACGCATGACATACGAGAATGTTAGCTGCAGAATTGCATAAACACCTCCGTCATGATGGCTATCTCACATCCGACAATGATTTATCTATGATTATTTGGCCTCCTTATGTTTGGGGTGAGGGAAAAGGAAAGGACCACTCGTTGGTTTATGCATGGATCACCGAAGAACACTGGGCCTCTTGTCAGGATGTCAGATTTTGCCCCAGAATGAAACATTGTGTTTTTCTAACCTGGTTAAATAATCATATTACCTAAGACTCCATAAAGTGGAACAAACAGTAGCATACAACTCTAACTTCTTTTTATGTGCCTTGAGTGACAGATTGGCTTTCATCAAAGAGGCGAGCACAGAAGTTATATAGTCATTTTGCTATGCTAAGAACACTAAATTGATCCTCATATGTAGAACATCTGGTGAAAAGCAATTTCCACCCAAGTGTTTTAGTATTTCCTCCTAATTAATTTCACATGTACATGACAAGGCTGAACAGTCTCCCAGAACCAAAGCACAAAAGCCAGCTTTGTTTCCCCATTAGAAAAGTCATCTGTGGGTTCTGGTTGAAAACTGGCTAGGTCTTTGACACTTGAAATCAACGCTGAAAGCAGCACTTTGGGGAGAAAAGTCACATCTCGCTCCCTATCGACACAGTGGGCTCAGCGTTTACATTTCTGTTCAATGAGGTGATAACTCTTGGAGCGAGCAGGACGTGTTTGATAGAGTGGCACGAAACATGAATGAAAGTGGGACCAGAGCCTGCAGAGGTCTGAGTGAAAATGTGAGTGATACGTTGACAATCTATAATATGATGCAAAAAAATTTTGATTTTTAGAAGTAGGGCTTATAAATTATGTAACTATCCTCAAAGTATCATGTAATGCCTGACAAATCTTTATTGTTCCTGTTTAACCTTTCCATGTTAATGCATTTCAACCACAAATTTCGTGTTTCACATTTCATAGGGATTTTACATTGTAGACCAAATAAAAGTTGCTTCTTATGAAGCAGTGAAATGAATTGGTACATGGTATTAAATTAGTTTTTTGTAGATGTAAAGACTGAAAGTGTTCATTCTTCTTGCAAAGGAGCTCCAACTCAGTCAGATCGGATGTAGGGCAACATGATCGTCAACTTTCAATTTGTGACAGCATTTCGAAGAGATTTAGTTCTGTGCTTTGACTAGGCCAACTAGGCCACGCATATCCTTTGATTGGAACCATTGCTTTGTAACTAGCTGTAGGTTGGGGTTGTTATGCAGCTGGAATGTGAACCTTCATCCCAGTGTTTCACAGGGTTTGTCCTTCTAGAATTGCTCAATATTTAGATATTTTCACAATCTCCTCAACTCCTCCCACCTTTAATTCCTGCTGAAGAAAATGATGTTGCTGCCAACATAATTTTTTACTGTGGTGAAGTGCTTTCAGTGCGATATGCAGTGTTTAAATAAAAATAAAAGTATATAAACAGGAAAAATGTATGATTAAAAGAATAAACTTTGATCTTATCTGACAAGCACATCTCATTCAGCTTTCTGATAGATGGCTCATGGAAAAAAGCAAATGGCACTTTTTATGGCTTTCCTTCATTTCTGTCTTTTTTTTCATTTTCTTTTTTGGAACTAATCTAAAAAGTCCTGATTTAAAAAAATAAATAAATAATTCAAATTTTTTATTTTTTGAGTGCAACACCTAATTGTTTTCAACAGGCTCTCCTGAGCTGTGAATCTTTGGAGCTCCTCCAGAGTCACCGTTGACCTCCTGGCTCCTTCTGGCCTTTAGATTAGATGGAAAGTAAACTTTCTTAGGTTTGCAGTTTCCAAAAAGTTTCCATTTTCATGTGACGAATTAAGCAGAGACTTGTGAGATGTCCAAAAAATTGGGATATATATTTTATAATCTAACTCTGCTTTAAACCTCTCCAGAACTCTATTTATATGCCGTTTCCTGGTTTGATGCTCTTTGTTCGCAAATTTTTAACCAACCTCTAAGGCATCCACAAAACAACTTGATCTCGATTTAAACTGAGAATAGATTACACACAGAATCTTTTTACCAAAAAGATTACCTCTGAATGGAACTTTATTAATAGATATTACAGTAAAGGAAACAAAATAAAAACACACTTTTCACATTTTGATATCCTGGTTGCTTTTTCCTTCCATTTCACAATTTTGCACTTATCTGCACTGATCTATCACATAAAATCTATGTCACAAAATGTGAAAGATTTCAAGGCACATAAAAAATGCTTACAAAGGTATTGCAACATATTCATTGAATGCATGATTTCCAGTCCAAAATGAACATTCAGCCTTTTGGTCACTCTTCCTTTAACTTTTGAAGCCATATGAGACGTTTTTATGTTGATGATCTTGCAGGAGATTATATGCTCTAGTCATATATCTAATATATATTACAACAGGCTTAAAGACCAGACGGCTCAGCCTTTGGAGGGGATTGTGAGACTGCGGCGAGACATAACACTTCTTGTTATTACTTGTCCATTTGACAGGCAAAAAGATCTCAGAGAACACTGATGTCAATACATGAAAAGTTGGTTTGATCAGATTAATCATTAAAGCTCAAGAGATACGAGCATACTGCTGCATTGTTTTTAACACATTCTTGATGGCGCTCAATCTGAGAACTCTGTTGTGATAGGGTGTCTGGGACCACCTGGAAGAATGCAACTTTTGTTTTTTTTCCAAACCGCACATTTCTCACCTGAAGGTCTCTACTTTACAACGGGTTTCCCCCTCCCCGAGAGTCAGACAGTCTGCTTTTCATCTTGTCAAGCTCTTCATCTGGAGAGGAGATGTGATGCACAGCTGTAGAAGAAATAACTGTCCAGAGGTAGCTGTCGGAGTGCATCTGTGTAGGCGAACAAAAAATGGGTGGTCTTTATCTACACAGATGCAAAGTTGAGATACAAGCAGGTGTTTGCAGGAGCGTTTGAAGAGGAATGGAGATGGTGTGCTCTGATTAGAGCCCCGAGGAAGGGGTGACACTCTTTGTGTTTCTGCTGACACAGATAGAAAAGTTCTCATCCCTCCTTAGTTTTCCATGCCTTCCTCCGATCCTGCTGTGTTTTTATTACCCAGTTTGACTTTCTAGTTACTTTGTATTAGCCAAGCATTATACGCCGCTATTTATCAAATTGTTACTGTGTTGTTTTTGATTAAGCAGTCCGTCACGCCACATTCCATATCAGAGGCTGCTTCTATTGCTTTGATAAACTCAAGGATTTGGATTATACCTAAATCTGCTCCTACCTCATTTCTAGGCACAGCACTGACTGCAGTGAAGAAGTCCTCTTTTCTGTTTGAGCTTCAAAGCATTTTTTTCCAAGGCGGCAGAGTTACAGGCTCTTTGTGTTATTTGTCAGTGGGTTTTGTAGAGTGACTTGTTTCACTCTGTTCTCTAAAAAAAAGGCCCATGCGCGAGTTCTTTAGCAGTCTTAAGTTACAGCCTTGAGCCCCAGTATTACAACCTGATGACTGACAGGAAAAACGGGGTGAGCTCTTTTGCTAGGCTCTAACAAAAACACCAATAAGATGGAGAGGGAAACAACAGATTAGACTGCTGATCTCAATCTGCTCCCCTTTAGTTATTGAGAAATAATAGCTCTAATAACAGCTTTAATGTGCAAGTGGTGTAAAAGGCTATAGTAAGACGGAGCGCGTTCTCCTGGAGCTCTGAACATTTTGGTGTGGGGGAAGCATGGGAGAGATGAGCTCTAATTTGTGTTCTCATGGTGTCCAGGCATCTCCAAAAGCACTTGATCACCACCACAGTAGGCCTTGATGCCATGTGTGAGTGTAAATGCTTCCAAGGCTCCTTGGTGGTAAAATCTCATTACCAAAATGACCACCAGCTCTAAATGAAACGCTACGTTCTTCTTAAAAGGCCCCATTCAAAACTCTGTGGGTTTTTTTTAAGGCACATGAGGTAGCAATTTTCTTCAAATATGGTGTTGCCCAATAGCTGTTGAAGTAACTGACACCATGTCAGAGTGAATGAAAGAAATGTGGCGCTATCTCTGTGGAGCTTAGCTACGGCACCATGTTAGAGCATAGAACACCGCTTTTTCACATTTTATTATTTCACAACTACATTGTATGATGACCAGATTTTATTGTACTTCACTGAAAAGTTTAGGCAATTAACCAAAACACTGTAGGGCCTATTTGTGAGGTGGAAGAAAAAGAATACATTGTTTTCTCTCATATTTTGCTTCCGAATAAAAACTGAAACGTTTCACTCTCAACCTGCTACAGCTACTTTCTACCCTAATTTATACAGAGACCTTTTATTTTGGCATTTTGGCATTTTCCACGTTTCTTTTTTTGATTAGGCAATTCTAACAAATGTACACACTTTGATCTCATCACATTTTTGTATCAAGTTTTCCTCCTGGATTGTTTTGTATTTAGGTTGACCAGCTTCGCTCTCCACTTATGTAATACAGCGCCACCAAGCGAGGCCTCGATATGGAGTCGAAAGAAAATCATGGATGATTTTCAGTTTTTTTTTTTTTTTTGTTTCAATCTGAAAAGTGTGGTGTGCATATATATTTATCATTGTTTAGTCTAAAAGCCTAAATTGAAATCCTGTTCAACCAGTTGACTTCAGAAGCCACTATTTTTGGTAAATGGTCCAGCTTCATGTAATCTATTCTCAGTATAAATATAGTGGTTAGTGAAGGACCTCAAAGGTTTGTCAGAAAACATTAGTGGTGATGGTGGCAGCATTATAATGAGGGAATGCTTTTATTTAGCAGGAATTTAAAATAGAACCTGTTAGAGGCTGCAAAAAAAAAAAGAAAAAAACATGAGCTTTTAATACAGATTATCCTTCTAGCAGGACAATAACAAAGTTACAATGATTTACATAGAAGATTATTGATCTGTTGGAATTTCCCAACTAAAGTCCAGATAACTATTTGAGGAAAATTTTTATGTTGTTAGAATTATTCCCCTAAACACATGAGATTAAATTGCAGCACGAGTTGGTTCTAGAAAGCATAGACTAAGTGGAGTTCATAATATAATGCATCAGATTTTGTTTGTAAAGATTATTAGAAGCCAGGTTTCTTTTTCTTTTAATGTCATTGTCTGCACTGTTTCACATAAAACCCATAGAGAATACCATAGAAATTTATGTGTATGTGATATATAGCCATTCCATTAATATTAATATTTTTAGAAGGTACTATATATTTAAAATATATTCATAAAATTTGTGATTGCAATTCTACACTGAGGTAAGGAGCATGAGCAGATGCAGTATATGACCCTGTTGCCACCAGTGGAATTATTTGCCACTTTTTGTTTTATAGTTGGAACCAGAGAAAGAAAGCCATGTGTACAGAGTGAGTACTTTGCTTCATTCCAAAGTATGCACAAATCTGTTTTAAGTTCAAGAGAGGAGGAACCCTTTAATTTAAACCCTGAAATGAAGTCATTCATTCCCTCCTAAACTGCACCGTGACCCATAAGGTTAGGTAAACAAGTGTCCCTTACATTACTGTCAAAAAGACCCAGCCTCTTGCTCAGCCGTGATGTAAACTCCCACAATCCCGGTACAGTTGCAGGAGAGGAAGCTGGGGGAGAAGGATTGAAATGTGTTCACGGGTGCTTTTTTTTTTTTTTTTGATGACACAGGGAAGAAAGTTTTTCACAGAAGCGTGTGTTTCAATGAGAGAAGCCGTCTTGTTCCAAAGTTTTAAAACTGTGGAGAAGAGGACAGGCCACAGTGCGCTGAGCCCAACAGGCCTGCTCAGATCTATTACCAGCTCCAGCTCCAGCACAGCCTGGAATGTGAAGAATCCCACTGGACTGGGGTTCTAGTGCAGGGGTCCAAACCTCACATTGCTGCTTATACTCATTTTCCTTCTCTTATGGTATTGTATTTGGATAGGTGATTGTAATGTACCAGGAATTTGGAGTAACACTTTGAATAGCTGTGGACAAGTTTGAGACTTTGCTCATAAATTTCACAGGGGCGCTGAAGCCTGATCTTCACGAAAGCTTTAGGATTTAAATAAAATCGGAACAGCTGATAAAATTAGTTTATCTAAGAAAGAAAATCAATTAGAAAAGAAAATCAACTTTGACAGGAGTAACAAATTGTACACTGGAAATTGCTAATGTGACACTAATTGCTTCTTAGTCTGTCAGAGGACATGAGAGAGAACAGACAGAGACAGGATGAGAAAAAAGGGGGTCGACAGAGTACCAAGTGCTGATGGAGAGCAGTAATGACTGCAAATGGAATGCCTTCACCCATAATCCTTTCTGTCACTGCTGACAGATCCTCTTGACCTCTGAACTTCTGATGTAGGAAAAGAAAAGGAAGGAAGTCACAACTTAATAAAATTACTTTTACTAGTTATCACTTGTTTCACTGTCTGTTGGTGAGCCTCTGTCACAATCCCAGTTAAACAGCACTAGGATAGCGTTTGACTGCCCGCTGTTTCGGATATGTCCTTGAATTCTTGCTCCATTTGCATCTGTTTTACTCCAAAATGGAAGATTAAAAGCAAGGATTTCATAACAAAAGTGAGAGTGAAAATGAGATATGCAGAGTCAATTTTTCACGTTTTATCTATGCGCGTCTTAAGCAGAAAACACCAGATATTTCAGATGACCGTTTCTGGCTTGCTTTTTCCCTTTGGACGCCCAGGCTAATCATTTACACATTACCCAGGTATCTGCAGAGCTGTGCTGCGATCTATATGTCAGCAGGAGGGTTTGGCCTGGAGACATGGGCCAAAACTGTCAAAAGTTTGTCATCGAAGCCCTCTGCCTTGTCATCTGTCTTATCTGATCCCACTGTGTCACTCGCTCTAGACTCCCTGCGCTCATTTCAGATAGAAACCCAGACTAGCTGTGCTCAAGATTTCCTATGATTGCCCTCCAGAAAAGTTTGAACATGGTTTATTTCTTAGCATATTTTTATCAATGCTTTATGGAAAAAGCTTAACGTATATCAGAATGCTAAGATATTAATCAACTATCTCTTTGCTTCTTCCTTCTTTGAATCCTAGTCATTTTCAGTTCAGCTGTGTAACACAAAGCAGCTTCATGTGTGCTGAGACCAGGTTAGGTAGACTCCTGTTGGATACTGGATTTTATTTAGAAGTATCTGACTAGCTAGAAGACTGAATACAAATATATTTCACAGTTTTCAGGTCCTTATTGGTAAATAACTTTGAAAAGCAGGTTACATATTTTGCCATAAAAATCCATTAAAGTTTGAGTTTGTAATGTAGCAAAATGTGATGGAAGATTTATTAATAAATTTGCAGGATATTGAATCCGATTTTCCGTCACATTCTCTAAACTACAACTAATGAGCTCCACTATTTGAGTAGAAATTACATTTTTGTCATTTATTTTGGTTCTGTTGAACAATTGTATCTATTTTGTTGCACTTCTATTCTTTGGATCAGCTATACGTAGAGAGAGGATGATACTGCTGTACTTATTCTTATAGTGTGTCGTCAAGCTTTTGATCCTACCTCCTCCTCCTACAGAGACTGCTGCACTGACAATTCGCTTGACAAACATGCAATCACCATAGTCACAGACAGCCCCTTTAGTTAGGGTAGAGTGCAGTGTGAATTATGGTTGAGATGGAAACCTTTGAATTATGGGTAAGCTCTAAAGTACCTCTTGTCCAGGGAAAGACTAGGAGGAGGAGGAAGGATCTTCACAGACTCGAGCCACAGATCAGCGCAGACAGAGACCTGGCTCGGTAAACTGCTGCAGGACCAGAACAACAAGAGGCTAACCCAAACATGGACCAGTGGAGCTGGAGAAACCCAGCCTGGCTCAGCTTTGATGGTGCATCTCACCACGAAACAGTGAAGGAGGTTTATGGCATGTAGCCTCCTACTATTCAATCTTTCATTCGCTCAAGCCAGCTCTGCGAACATAGGCTTGGAAAACAGCATTGCAGGCATTCCTGCCTAATTGTACATTTGTCCTCTTTCAAAGGGAAGAAGTGTAAAGCCAGATAGAAAGATTCTTGGGACAGGCCGATAGCGCCTGTATCCCTAGCCTCCTGAGGGCTATTTAAAGGTACAGTAGGCTGTATTTTCCGCTGCACAGTGAGGCACCCTCCCTTCCGCCTGGCTCCATATTGGAACCAGATGCTGCTTGATGCGAGGCCCAACTAATTTAGGTGGACATGGCACATGGAAGCGACTCGCCCTGTATGCATACCACCCCCTGTTGGTTTTCATGTGATGAAAAATCTTTACAATATGGTGGGGGAGGTCCTTTCAGTGAAGCACTCATCAACCATTCTTGTTCCTGTTAATACAGCATGAAGACATGCTTTTGTAGTTTGAGTAACTTTTGTACACAACCACTGAGATGTAGCAGGGATTTACCAAACACATATGCTTTTAAAACATTAGCCAGGGTTTCCGAGATACGCGTACCGTGCAAAACAAGTGTAGTTTGAGATTTGAAAAATGAATGAGGAAAATATAAAATATTTATTATAGCAGGCAGTTTCAACTCTCAAAATTTATACTGCTATTTTTCCACTTGAAATGAGATTTTGTACTATTTTTTTCAATCTTTCCTAAGACACAAAAACCTCCTACTTTATTTTATTTGTTTATTTTAGTTGCCAAACAGACACACAGCATTTAACTGTTAGTGTTCAATTAAGCTCATTACCCCACCTGATTGGAAAGGTCGCTTCTTGTCCCTCTAAACAATTTCTTATCACATCATCACAATGGTGCTGTGCTGCCAGTCCTAGCGTGTTGCAACATAGTAAATTACAAAAGTAACTATAAGAATCATTCTGTGTTGCAGTGTGAGAAACATGTGAAAGTGCACACGTGTTTACGTACATTCGTATGTGCATGTCAAGGTAACCACACTTGCGCCTCAGAATATGTCCTTTGTCTGGCAGGCTGACAGGTAATGGAGTCAAAGAGGATGGAGGAATTATGGCTGCAAAGCAGTTGAGACGTTGCATGGATTTCGAGCCAAAACCTCACTGGTAGTTAATTGCTGTGTGACAAAGCTGCATGCAGCTATTTTGCTGGATCTAACTTTGCATGAAATTAAAATATAATACTCATGCAAAGTGCATATGGAATGAAATATACAAACTGCTTTGAAACTAACACAAAAAGTGTTGATATTTGTTTTAATTACAATTGTTTAACTTGATAAAACCTTCTTTTTTTATTTTCAAACATGATCACTAGTTAACAACGTTCCCCTGACTAGACACTTATTTGCACAAGTCCCTTGGGATCTTCTAGTGAATGTACTCTAACTGTGAAACAAAAACGTGCAGATCAGACAGGAAATTTCCTCTTTGATAGCACATGTTTGTTAAGCTGCACTTGGTTGACCTGCGTTGACCTGTCTTCTCAAGTTCAGCACTCCACAGCCACAGTCCTCCCTCAGCTTGCACCAACAGCCATCCATTCCTCGCTAAAGTTTACAACTTTTTTGGCAACACGGATTTAAATAAAGCTCAAGCTGTTCCCCTCACATCACGCCACAAAAAGTGTAGCTATAAAATCTTTAAAAATAGAATTTACCTCTAAGAACACGCAGATACTGCAAAGCTCTTCTGACATCATTAAAAAGAAATTGTAAGATATTTCTTTTACATTACAGGTTAATCTAAATCGGCCAAAGCTGCATGATGTTTTGGTACTGTGCCTCTTAATTCAGAGCCTATTAAATAATAGCGAACTAAGTAAGTGCTCCCCTTCACCAAGAATGCCTTTTTGCAGAAAACATGTTGATATGTGTTGAAAATGTGATTATCTGGACAGGATTCCTGCTGAGTCTGAGAAACAGAAGGTGACTTTTTTTTTTTTTCCACAATGAATGACCGCATAATCCGAGTGTTAAGGATGAGGGTGCCTCTCTGGAAATCCGTTTTCTGCAACAATGAAACAAATGCATGCAAACTTACATTAGGGAACACACACAAACACAGGGAGGTTAAAGGGTCTTATTGTTATCATGGGGGAGCTGCCCTGTGGCTGTGATTAAGCGCAGTTTTCGCTAACCCTCCAGTGTCCTGAAGCCTAGCTAGATGTCACAGCAATGGCAGGAATGCTTGAGTGAAAAGGCCAAGATAGGGTCACAGCAAGGATGTAAACATCAACATTTTCTCTCTTAAAAGGATTTAGCCCCTCTTGAAGGGGGAAAAAAGCTCTACCGCAGCACAAAGCCTGATCCTTAGCACCTGGCCCTAGGCACACACCTATGTCCAGCTTAGCCCAAACTAATCCTTATTTAAAACTGTTTCATGGGAGAGAGAAAAAAAAAAAAAAGAAAATCTGGCCGTAAACCAGCTTCTTGTTTGTTGCCGAGTTGCTTCTACAGATTGCTCTCAGAGCAGACAGGAGTTTTATGCCCTTGCTGGAATTGTGCCGCAACAGGCGATGGAGAATAGATGCACTGTGCAATCCTGATTGGCAGATCTGCTCATAACACACTCTCTAAATAACAAAGTCACCGTGAGGAGAGAGAGGGTTAAATCAATCCTTGTGTCATTTTTTTACACAAGTATACCAGTTTCTTTTTTGTCTGTTTGTAGTTGGATATTGCAGAACTTGTAGATGAATGCAAAATTTCTATAGGGTCTGAAATCAGCAGACATGAGAGATTTTGAACACATTTTTCTTGATATTGTATGTCACCATCTTCTCTCAGAATGATTTGAATTAATGTATCATCTTCATGGAGGAATTGGTTTGATCATCCTAATTTGACAATATCTGCACACTTGACTGATTTGTCAACCCAACATTTCAGTCAGTTTTGTATGTCATCCTATACTGGCAGTGGTTAAATAAAAAAGAAAAGATATAATAAAGGCATTGTGACAGGCCTGCAGCCCCATCTGCTGTTATGCCTCACAATGGATCCAAAGATGGCCCGAGGCACAGATGTCTGGGATGACTTTGTCTCTCAGTCAAAGCATAACCTGGGAGGGAAGCAGATAAAAAGAATGGCAATTGATTTGCACAGTCGTTTTTTTCTTCTTATTTAGGATTTGTTGCTCATTATTCTGTCGTGAAGGCTAAGTTTAAATAGCACCATTTTTTTTCCCCTCCCTGTGTCCGCCTCAAACACGTGACAGTGGTTATGCTAACACAGCATGGGATGTGAACCATTTTTAGGCTGCAGCCACAACCGTGGCATCTGCAACCCTTCTGCTGGCCTCCTCTCGAGTTTGCAAACTCTATATTCATGCAATAGACATGTACTGTTGAGAAAATATTCATTCAAACACAGAAAAGCCTATTAGTTGCTTTGGAAATGAAATGTTTGACGCTTCGTGATAACTTTTGTGACTACGAAGCTGCTTTAATAGTATGCACAGTAATAATGTTTTGCTAAAGTATAAAAACCCTGTAAATTTTCCACATCTTGCCACAATACAGACACAAACTTCCAGGGACTTGGTTCCGATTTTATGTGAATAGAAATAAAAACGATACACGTTTTTATAATTTTCTTTACAAAGTCAAAATCAGAAAAGTATAGTTAGCTAATCAGTCCTCCGTTTCTTGAAATCCAAGATTGAAATCCAGTCCAGTGTTGGTCAATTTTGTTTTGAATAAAGCTGTTTTACTTAGGCCTCAGATGGCTAATAGAGAATATTAGTTAACAAAGAGCATCATGAATACAATGCAAGAAAGAAGATTTCTGCATAGATGCAAACCTGCCATTACATGGCAGCCATCCTAAACTGACAGGACTGGCAAGGGGAGCATTATTCGGAGAAGTAGCCAGGAGGCCCATGATAACTCCATGGGAAAAAAATGCCAGCTGTTGCGCATGAAATCCACAAACTGCGCCTTATGAAAGGTGACCTGAATAAAGTCATTGTTGAAAGAAAGCCATAAGATGGGTGGTTCACAGTGTGGCGCGTCTATGTAAGGGAAACAACAAACATGTTGAAAGGGTGACCTAGTCTGATGAGAGCAAAAATGTGACTTTTAGAACTCAAAGTGAAGAACTCAAAGGTCGAAAAGTAATACTCAGAGAATACCAATAGTACAGTGAAACATGGTGATGTCATGGTGATTGATGCTTTGGGAATCCTTTGATTTAGCAGGAATAGGCAAGTCGGTGAAATTTGATTGGAAGATGGATGGAGCTACAAATGGACTCTCCTAGAAGAAAAAATAATAGTCAGCATTACTAAAGATGTCAGAAAAGGACCCCAATTCACATAACAGCTGGATAATAATAACCGCAACCATAGAGCATAATTACTATGCAGTAATTTAGAAATAGCAATAGAAAATATTGCAAAACTTGAAAATCTGTATACAGATAGTCCTTTTGCTAATTTGTCCTTTTCCTCCATATAAAATCCCAACAAAATATTTGCTATTCATGGCCATTGAAACTCAAGAGCTATGAATATTCTTGCAAGTTATGTTAATCACAATATAAATGTTATTTTTATTGTTTAAAACTTTAATCTGGTGACTTTCCCGACATAATGGGCCTCCACAGTTTCTCCTTGCTTCACACCAGTGCAACCTGAAACATCCCTTGTGTTTATCAGTAGTTCGAGGAGGCCGTGTTTTCCTTCTCTGATAATTTTGACATTCATGTAATGAGTCCTTTCTGACAGAGTGAAACTGGCCCAGCTGCAGCTCTGCAGGTGAATGATGTCTTCTGCTTCCTGGCTGTGAAAGGCCTCTGTGTGGTCCCAGTTTCTTTACATCATACCAACATGTGTGCAGACTGGAAACCTGTCATCCATGTTGCCATTTGATATTCAAGAATACTCGCTTGATTGTTGACATTACCAACTGACCTTTTTTGTTATTGGTACTGTGTCTGCGTTGTGTGCGTAACGCTTCTGTAGCGGTATAGTATCCACAGCTGCGAGGAAACTGTGCCTATAATCTGTCTCACCAGAAGTGTAACCTGAGTTAGAGTGAGGTTAAGGGTCAGTTATTGAACTTGAATTACTCTGGGAGAGGCCTCCCTCGAGCCTTCACCAACCCTCTCAGCCACCCTGTGGGGTTTGTTTGTTTTCTCTCCCAGAGCTTGCCCAGTCCTCTGTAATGAGTATTTAATACACACCCTCAGATATGTTTACACTGCATGTACCAGCACTGGTTGTGTGATCTTGTGACACACTAAAACATTCGTGTCAACCTATGCTTGCAATTTATTTATTTATTTATTTTTTATTGGATGTGTGTATGTGTGTGTGTGTACACTTGCATGCATGTTCCCTTTCATTTCATTTCAGCTTGCGCTCTCTATTTTCCTCGAACTCTGAAGTCTGTAGCCTGAGGTGAGGAACACCTGCCAGATTTTTCCCTCTTCAATCTGAAATAAGACAATGGAAGCAGTAGAGTAGAGGTGTTTGGTTACACACAGAAACAGACCACGGAATGGGACACATAAAAAAAAAAAATAAAAAAATAAAAAAACCTCCTCTGGTCACAGCAAAACTCCAGGTGTGAATCATGTCCGGAAAAAAGAGAAAGAAGAAAGAAAAAGAAACCCCACTCACGCACATGCATGTGAGTGGAGACACATTGGGGAAGAAAAGAGCTTCAGCATTTTTCTCGAGACTCATAATTTGACCTGAGTCGCAAGTCCTGGGGCCCCTCTGCAAGCTGTTAAGTTTTTAACATATCATTTTTCACTGCATATGTTCCGTGTTATGTTAGTTACCAAGAATTTCAATAGAATAGACAATAACGTTCCTAAACCTTGGGAGGATTATTCCTAATTGTAAGCAGAGAAGAACCCCCAGGTAATCGTAAGGTTATCCCACAGCACTCTCTGTTGGCGAAGTTGAATTACTGCTCCATTTAAAGCCTTGAAAGTCTCAGTAAGGCTTTGGTCTTTTTATAGGCAAAAACCACATCCCTGGTGTGTTTGAAGAAACTGTCCTCACTAAGTAGTAGCTAGAGCTGCCAGCACATACTCACTATTTTATAAGTATGAGTGGTGGAGGAAGCCTTTGAACTGCAGCCATTTAGGTTCCCCTGACTTGAAGACTTTATAATTCGGAGGAAAATAAACTATAGTTGGATAATTAGCAGTGTTGATCATGAAAAGCTGTTTATTGGTTTCTCTCACACAGATGGATCACAGAAATGGTTAAATGCACCCAGTTTAACGGCGTATCCTATATTGCATGGATTTGTAAGTGGCACACAACATGGAAAATGTTTAATTTGCTGTCATAATGCACAGAAACCAGCAGAGTACTTATTAAAAGTATTAATTTCTCTTTAACATATAGTCACGTTGCAACCATAACTGACCAGTTTTATTGGGATTTTATGTGGAAGACCAAAGAAGGTAGCATAACCATGAAGAAGAACAAGATACATGATATGACTTTCTAAATTTCTTACTAATACAAATCTGAAATGTGTGGCCTGCATTTCCTGTAAGCACCATTTACTGCTAAAAGTCCAAGTGCCTTTGAGTCTTCTCTCACCTGTAATCTCATCTTAGTTGTGCAGCGGTTCTGGGAAGGCCTCAGAGTGTTGCTCGAGAACATTTGTGAACAAACAAGCTTAGAGTTAATGTCATAATCGATAGATCTAGACACATTGCATTTCAATTACAAAGCATCTTAGAGGTTGCAAAGAAATTGAGTCAAAGGTGGAGGTACAACTGAAAACAGGACAGCAACCCTGGACATGCAGTAGGAGCTGCATTGCAATGGTTTAGAACACAGCCTGGCCATGTGTCCTGTAAAATCACTAAAAGGAGAAAAAAATTAAGGGTTTACAAATTCTGTTAGGCAATTTATGTAAGAGCATACTTACTTTTTGTTGTTCAGTGTGGTCTAAGTAGGACAAGGCACTGTTGGATCTCTAAAAGCGTTTCAGAAACAATTAACTTTTAATCCAATAAACCGGCCGCTCTTAGTGAAATTTGTACCACAGGTTAAATTAGCTCTGGGCTTTCTGAGGCCCAGCCTTGACAGAAATGCTCTGTCATTATGGTACTCGTTAACATTAGACCATATGTCTTTTTGGACTTTCCTCTGTTTAATAAGCGAAACCAAAGTCTATCCTGGCTGCTAAAATTCACATCTTCGTCAGCTGTGTTCACCAGCTGCCTTCAGGACTCAGAGCTAACAATGGGCAGCTGAAGAGGCAATGAGAGAAGTAAATAAGAAAAATATGATCTTTATTCTGAACAACTGACCTGACACCATAGCAAGTGTGCTCCACTAATGCAGAAGTGTAACTCCATTTGAACATACATCAGACAAACCAACATTATAATGGTGAAGTTAGTGACGCCCACAGCATAACCTTAGACATTTGGTGAGGTAATTCTGCCTCATTAGCCAACATTAAGGCTAAGAAGATATGACATTTTATGTCCTGTATTATAATAGTCCAAATAAGGAATACTAAATTGCTTATCCAAAGAATGAATGTATTTCATACGAGTTTGTTAAGGAGGGATTCTTCTTAGTTGTTTTATCTTCAATACCCCTTTGGCTCTTTGATGGGGTTTTCTGCTCTCTGGTGGCTGTTGAAATTCCTATTTGTTTGCTAAATAACATGGCACTAAGTGAGAGTTTAATCATGGTGTTTTTCATTTGTCTTTTATTGTTAATATTTTCCCATTGACAATGTTTAACCATGTTTTCGGCTCATTTTTCACCAACTCTTTATGACCACTATCAGTGTGATAGTAATAATAAACCACCAATAACCTTGTCTGAGGTAAAGCAGGTTCAGTTTCTCCAGATGAGGGCCATTTTACTTCAAAACAAATTGCGACCACCAATTAGTCAGTGGCTGAAAAACCCACTGGATTGATTGGCAGGTGGTGTCATGTCAATTGGATCCCAAGGCACTTAAAGAACAAAACAACACAGTAAGGCTCAGTTTGCCATTATGTTACATAAAGACAAATTTCACAATCTATAACATAATGAAAGTGTTGAGTAAAACAAACTATTTAGTGTGCAAACCAATAGTCTTGTTTAAATGTTTTTCAAAATGTATGTATTTCTACTTAAGAGTCAATCTAAGCTGTTTGTAATTCAAGACCCCCCACTGATCAAGTTATGCAACTACTGTCAAGCAAAAATGGGTTGCCTCAGATAAATTATGTTGAAGTTAAAGGGAAAGTTAAGGGAACTGCACTTAAAAGGGATCCAAATGATGTGCTGGTTGTAATTGCTGCAAATGTGCCAAATCCAGTTTAAGGTGCAGTGCCATGCATTGTCCAGTAGATGTTGCTAACATGCTTTTTTTTGTTCTGTGTCTTTGTGTTTGGGTTCAGAATGAGGACACTGTGGGTTTCAGCACAAACAGACCCTTACTGCTCTTCCTTTAAAATGCTGTCCTTCAGTTAGTCAATAAAATAGTGAAAGATTACTTATGCCACATCTGTTATTCATCCGTCCCTCTCCTCTCTGTTCCCACGTATCATCGCAGGATTTTAGGGGTGAGGGGGTTAGCCTGTCTCTAACAGTCATTAGGCAAGAGGTGGGCCACACTGGTCAGGTCTCTGGTCCACCACAGGACAGCACAGAGACAAACAGTCACACATGCCCACTCTCACTTCTTAGCAAAATTTAAAGACAGATTAAATCTGCTTTTAATTTGGCTTGGACTTTTTGTGCCAGGTTTGCATGTTCTCCAGGGATCTGCTTCAAACTCCTGTCAGACAAGTGTTTCAAAAAGATGTTTGTCTCTTTTCTTTATTCCCTGAATGCAAAAGTTTTGCAGAAGTACAGTTCTGAAACATTCATTTTGAGCTTTTGCCTTTGTGAAACTCAAACACTGATCACAAATATTTCATGCAAATAAATTTTCTCTGGTAAAATTTATTACTACCTCAGATTAGCACAGATTACTGATGTGTCACACTTAAACGCACCAACACTCGGCAAGCATTTTTAAGCATCTTTTACTGGATGTTAAAGGTATTTTGGCCCACTCTTCTTAGAACACTGTAAAATAAAGCATTATGCATACAGTGTGCTTACATGTATCCTGCTGGGTCAACCTATGTAGGGACTGTCCTTCTTCTCCCAGTGTGTCGGTGGTGATTGGCTTCAGCTCCCTCTCTACCTCCTGTAAGAAAAAACGGAAACTACAAATGGTTGAATGGATTATTTTGATTGATTTTTACAATGTAGCTGATAGAGAAATGTTATTGTGGTGAAAGCTATGCTTTGTAGGGATCTTAAACACTGCATTGTTCTTGTTTAGATCCAAATACTTTGAATCTAAAGAAATAGCAGCATGAATTTATAATCCCAATTAGTTAAAGGAATGCTAAACGGGCGGCTTCCTGAGATAATATTGATATTGAAAGTGCTGAAAGCTGCTTGTTTGAGAACACCTGCTCCTTTGTGTTCATGCAACAGTAGCACACTGTCACTGCTCATCTTTTTTGTCTCCAAATACGAAGCTAATCACTCATCACATTAGCTCTCTATTCCAAGGATGTGCTCAGGAGGAGAGTCACTGTCTGCAGCCCTCACAGTGTGGAGTATCTTACACACGTGAACCCAAAAGATTGAACCTTGACTTAATTGCATAACAATATTTTTTTTTAATAAGAAGCAAGCCAAATGTTTCTTACTCTATAAAAATGTAATGGCATTCATCTTATTTGTCATGGCCATCAGCCTTTTCTAACTGCTCTAAATTACTTCTGTTCAGTGAACACTTCTTTCTTTTTCTTCAAACACAAGTCAGAAATCAGCACTTTCTAATTCGTACACACAAAAGGAGTTTTGTTGTTTTTAACACAAGCCCTCCAGAAAACAACATTATTCAGCTGCATGCTTCATGGCTCCAGGCTATAGTCTTCACCAATTGTAATTATGATTTGCTTTGTACAAAGCACTCCAGTTTCCCTTCAATGTTCTGGATGGGCAGTAAAGGCCTTTGCCTGATCAGCAAAAGTTGCTCGAAGGCCCTGTACTGTTGGAAATCTTGTTTGTTCAGCCCTATTTGAAGACTGCAAACCTCCTAACAGTTTCCCACCTAACAGAAAAGTATTTAGGTATATTTTGAAGTAAAGGCAGGAGATTAGAAATACCATTGATACCAGATGTTTACATACACTGTCTAAAAAGACATTTAATTAACAATAATCTCTATTAGACATTGATTTAGACTAAACTTTAGACAAAATCATTTCTCCATTTGCTAGAGGCAAGAATAAAACGAATGATTTATTTCTGACATACTCCTGACATACGTCTGAGATGTGTTGATATAAAATCTGTGCATCAATCGCAAAACTAAAGGGATGGTCGCTGTCAAGATGCTGGTTGATACTAGTAAGAAAGTGGTGCCATTTTCCAAAGTAAAATGAGTTCTGTACCAGCATGGGCACAGCCTTCCAAGAAATACTTCAAAACCAAATTAAAAAGCCAAAGCACTTTTTTCAAGCCATTTCCTCTGGTTGGATGAAAGTAGAGGTAATTGGCATTGATGACCTTCATTAAAAGCCAGATTAATGTGCAGGAGGCGTGCAAGCCTGAAAACATTATTCCTACACTGAACTAAAGGGAAGGCAACATCATGTGTGGATGCTTTGCTTCAGGTGGGATTGATGCATTTCACAAAATAGACCATCATGACCATAACGAGGAAAGACTGAAGCAACATCTCAAAACATCAGCAAGGAAGATAATGTCAGAGAACTAACTGGTCTCCCAAATGGTCAAATAACCTAAAACCAGATGCAAATCAGTTACTTCCAATTTTAAAAAGACAGAATTTTGGACTGGTCATAAAAAGTGCTTGGACGTCTGTTCAAAGAACGGGCCACAGTTCCAGCCCACCATTGTCAAAAACATGTTGAAGGATGCCTGAAATGTTTGATCCAAGATACAGAGCTTAAAAGACACTTCCAACAAATAAGTAAATGTGTATAGACATTTGAATTTAAAAAAAAAAATTGCTAATTGTTTTTACATTTATCATAGATTTTAATCATTCTAACTAAAGAAAAACAGGATAATCTGAATCTAATATGTCAAACAGTGATACGCCATCTCACGATATTCTATAAACACCTCTATGATAGCTATTTAAATATGTATATATAAATTATGCTTTCTGTTAGTTAAATTACTAGTTATCTGCTCAAGAATGAGTGTTTTGTAAAGTCACACAAAAACTGCCCAAACTACATTTTCTCTTCAATCTAAATTAAATAAAATGAAAGTATTCAAGTCGATACAAAAATCAGAACTAATATATTGGAAATTTCTTAGACGTCTTTTGCAATTTTTCTCTTTAGATTTGTTTTGTGTGTGAATGCGGCAGTGGGTTTTAAAGTGTCTCGAAACCTCAAGGCTGAAAAGAAAACGCATCTTCCATATCAATTTTTAATTTTTAATAATTTTCTTCGACATCTGGCTTGTTCTGTCACATTCATTTACTTTCAGGTAATGAAGGGTTGGACTTAACGTAGAAGATTGATTTCAGTAGGGCTGAACTGGCTGCCGTTTCACAGTCAGGCAGTGATTGACCAGAACAGCACACAGGGAGAACAACATACATGACATAAAACGTCATTTTTTTCTCTCTCCTTTTTCAAATAGCAAAAAGAAAAGGAAAAAAAAAACAGTTGATAGTGCAAAGCCTCAAGGACTTTAATGTTTTATTTAAAAAGAGAGTTACAGCCCAAAAAAAGTCCTCAAGGCAGTTAGACTGCCTTGACTCACATAACTTTGAAGAAGTCAGTCATGAAAAAATAAAGATGCTTAGAGCAGTGTGTGGGCACTGAAACAAAAGTCAATGTGCGCTCTGTCTAATGGGGGCAGAGTGACTTCTTCAATTAAGAGGGAGCACGATTTTCTTTCCCTTTAGTGCTGCTACAGAATGAAAAATCATAAGGATGCCAAGCTCTGCTAAGAAAATACTTAAAATATCTCAAAATGTTTTGTACATGGTAATGCTTTTCTCAGTTAAATGTAATTCTAGTGGGGCTGCTGACCTCAAATTCACAACAGATATTGGTAACAACCCCAAGCATTCAACACATGCAAAGAAATATCAAATAAGTTTAACATGAATGTGTAATAAAGTGTAATAAAATGAAATGATCCTTGGAATAGGTGTTGAAAAGGGACACTAAAGAGGCATAGAAGAAAGCCAAAATTTATGTTTGCATTTAATAAGAAAACCTATATAATTGATAGTGTTATAAACATAACACTATCAATAAAGGCCGAACTAATGCAATAGGTATATTGCTCTAATTATAAATATAAGTGGAAAGAAAAGTAATTTCACTATAAGTCATGCAGGACCAATACTCCTTGTAAGTGTTTTGGCAAATTTATGAGAAGAATTGAAGATCAGAGAGGACCGAAGATAAATATCTGAAGACAATATGTGTGGAGAAACTGGGCAAGAATCACCCACGGGCGACAGTATTTCTCTTACTAATGATTAAGTACATTTAAGAAAGCATGTTCATGACATGGCCCACATAATCAAGGGTAAGACTTCTGCCTTCATAGTTATCAAGGAGACGGTTGACAACTGACACAAAACCACAAAGGGTTACGGCAATGAAGCTGGTAGTTCACAGCAATCTGTTTTAAAGCATATTAATGAACGTTCATGATGCCCAAGGTACCAGTGTCTGATTTAATGACCATGATACCACTGTGCTTTGGTAGACTTTAATCTGTCCTTATGTAAATTCCAGAGACCACAATGCATGATGCACATTGGATTTAAGTGTCATAAAGATTTCTTTTTTTGTTGTACTATTAAATTTATAGATTGTGTGTCAGGGCTCTTTGAATCACTATAATTAATTTCAGAGAGCTGGCTGATTAGTTTGTCTGATGAGCTCAATTAAAGGAAATCTACTGAAGAAGGATGTTCCACATTATTAAACAGGCCACAGGTTTCAAGTAATATGGGAAAGAGAAAGGATCTCTGCTGACAAAAATCATCAGATAGTGTAGTGCTGTATGACAAGGTATGAAAACATTAGATATTTAACGAAAACTGAAGCGTTATACTGTGAAGAGATTTGAGGTTGATTCAGAACAAAGATGAGTTTGTACAGATGAAGGCAAAATGAGGAAGGTTTCTGTTAGAGAAATTCATCGTATTAAGAGAGCAGCTGTTAAAATGCAGCAAACAGTTATTTGAAGCTGCTGGAGCCTCCAGAGGCTTGCGGTGCATCAACCTACTATTGGGCCCCATAACCAGAACTCACAAGCAGAAATGGTGGCAGTGGGCCCAGCCGTACATGAAGATTAATTTTCAAACAGAATTGTTCACTGATCAACCCTGGATGGTCCAGATGGACGCAGTAGTGGATTGTTGGTGGACGGCCACCAAGTCCCAACATGGCTGTGACGTCAGCAAGGAGGTGGTGGAGTCATGCTGTGGGCTGAAATCATGTGGAGAGAATCATTGGTCGGCCCCTTCAGAGTCCCTGAAGGTTTGAAAATGACCTCAGCAAAGAATATGGACTTTCTGACTGATCACTTTCTTTCATGGTTCAAAAAGACGAGCCGAACCTTCAGTAGCAAAATCATCTTCATGCTGCAAGGAATACCACTGTGTCATTGGCTGCTATGGGGAGAAACTCATGGTGTGGTCACCATGCTCCTCTGACCTCTGACCTCAACCCTATTGAGAACCTTCAGATTTTCCTCAAGCAGAAGATCTGAGGGTGGGATACAGTTCATATCAAATAGCAGCTCTGGGAAGGTTTTCTGACATCCTGCAGAGAAATTCAAGCAGAAACTTTCCACAAACTCACAAGTTCAATGGATGAAGAATTGAGCTGTGATATCAAAGAAGGTTCTATGTTAACATGTAACTCGTCTGTTAAGATGTTTTTGATTGAAACAGCTTTTGATTTCAGTACATGTGAACACTTATTGCTGCACATTCAAAGAATGTGCAGCAATAAAAAAATACTGTTCTCATGGGGAACTTTGTTCAGTAAAATTTGATTTATACTGTAATAATTCATGACTTGAAAATTATACTGACCATCATTTGCATTGACTATTTAATAAAATCTGAGAAAATATCACTTGCATAACAATTTGGAACACGGTGTAAATAAACCTTTTAAATAGGTGTTTAGTTGATCTGTGACAGAGAAATTGGTTTTTGGGTTTATTAGCTTTCATTGAAACATTTCATTCTATGTGTGATAAATATGTTATATCTGAGTTTGACTTTTTGAATTACTGAAATAAATGACGTTTTCCATGATCTAATTTGTGATGAAGATTTGGCTGGAGGAAAAAATTTAATTTTTCATTTCCCCCTCTACAGTCCTCCTCATAAAAGCATATCCTGCCATTTACCAAAACAGGAAAAAATATTGTTCTTGCTACTATATTATTATTATAGTGTCAGCTTTGTGTGCACCTGCTGCTACTATAACATCTAATTTATCAGCTTGGGGCCAGTGCGCGCGCATCGTACTGCCACGGACACACGGAGGCGCCAGAACACTTAAAGCATCGATCCTATCCTGGTATTGACTTGTAGCTCCAATTTCAAACCAGACGTGAAACTCATTCAGATGCCTCCCTCCTTCTCCGCTGTTCTGTCTCTCTCTGGAGCTCGTTTTTAGCTGCATGTCACTCAGTCGTTCGGTCAGTCAGTCAGTGGCTTCGCTCCGCTGCGCCTGCGCCTGTCTCCCCAGCTCTCCAAAACCGAAACGCGCCACCGCTACCGCCGCCGCCGCCACTGCGGGCATGACATACTACAAACAGTAGTGATAGTGGGCTTCCATCTGCTGGCGTTTTGAGAGGATTTATTTTTTTTTAACAAAAAGGAGAGACGTGGAGACAGAAAAGAACAACAGAGGGAAGAGATACATTTCTGGCCGTGCCGTGCGTCGAGAGGAGTGGATGAGTCAATGGCTGGGGCACAGCCTGGAGTTCATGCGTTGCAGCTCAAGCCAGTGTCCGTGCCGGAGTGCCTCCGAAAGGGCAGCAAATTTATGAAATGGGATGATGTAAGTAATGGATAGACACACTAGCAGTATTTTTCTTTTTAATTATGACGACATCTCTGCATAATTTCTGTTCGCTTTATTTGCATGCACATGGTCCAATGTAACATACACAATCTATAAACGACTCATGCAACAATATAGCGGGTAGATTTATTTGCAGTGGGGACTGCAGTAACAGGGGCTCAGTGCTTTACCTTCATGCTTTAATCTAGGAATGCTGCAAGAATGCAGCACCCTGACTTGCGCTTTGTTTACATCTTAATGCAGAGTATTTGTAGGAGTACACGCGAGTGAGTGCACGTGCCTCTTCCAAAGCTCGTGCTTCAATGAAATTGACATTTCACAGCTTATCTGACTTCTGCTTGTTCACTTTATTTGTATGGGTTTATTTACACATCAGCACTGTGGTTGCTATGAAAAGACTTAAGTTCAGTAAAATTTCAAACCAACACATCTTTCAGTTTGAACGCTGTCCTCTAATAATCTTGAACTGACTTCAGATAAAGCTACCACTCTTCAGATTACGTTGAAGTTAAACGGCTTTCTTATTTTCCTCCATGCTGACATCGAAAGTAGAATTTGAAAGGGACTTTTGTTGTGATCCAGTTACAACCAATTTGAATAACTGTGCTTTTATTTTTCTTTCCTCGAGCTGGGTGCAGACCTGTGTATACTGTGAGGATTTGCATGCCATTATGTATCTTTGAAACACGTTTTTTCCTTTTCCTGGAATATTATTTCCTCTAATAAAAACACCTGGAAATGAGCTTTAAGAGGTGGGGTACTTTAATTATTAGTGAAAGAAATCTGAAATGTGTTTAATTCACAATTCATGTATACTTTATAGTGTCCTTAATAAATGATCTTGCTTTTAATTTATGGCCATCTTGAAATATAAATTCATGAGCCGCTTGGTGAAAATGCACGTTATCTTATTTGACTCCCAGGTGAGCCAAGCACAGCACAGATGGATGATGGTTGCAGAAGTGCGAATACAGTCAGTCCAGACAGCAGTGAGGAAATCGTGCACATTCGCAAACATTTCCTTCTGTCAATCATCAGAGGACTTGTGAAACACTTTCATTTAATTGCCAAAGAGTGGTTATTCCATCAGCTTTGTCTTTGTTGTATAAAGGGGTGTCAAGTGTGAGTCGTTTCCTCAAACAGTCCTGTATGCAACCTTTGGCACATGCAGTTGTATCTCCAGAGCCAAATGCCTGCCAGGCCTTTCCTGTGAAATACAGACATACCCACTGATACTTTCCCTGGGTCATTTCCCACCCAGGTCCTTCCCGTTTCCTCCTTGTGTCATTTCATGGAAAGAATCACTGTGGAATAGGGATCCCAATTAATGAATTGAAAGTGGAGAAGAATTATATTAAATTATTATTTTTTTTCTAATCACAGCTTTGGGTTTGGGGCTTCTTTCCAATTTTCTTCCCCACATGGAATTGTGTAGGTCACAAGAAACCCAATATGGATGTGCCTCTTTCATTTATTGCTTTCCTCTGATGTGGGTTTTATCTATCTATGCTTCTACTTTGCTGAAAATTAAATTTTGTGCTTCTCGCTAGGCGCATGAATGATGTAAAATTTGTTTGTGGTGCAGAAATCACATACAATAATATTATTAACGAACAGTAGCTATGATTTCATGGAAAAGCAGGGAGTATGAGAAACTGAGGTAAACTCCAGTGAAAGACTGTTAGAGAAAGAAAGGACAATCTGATCACCACTAAATGTTTGTAAAAGTCCCACAGAAAGGCAGAGGTTTCAGTCATTTTAAATTTAAGTTGATTTCTAGGTGCACCTGCACTGATAAATAGAGGCTCAGACCAAACCTAATTTATCATTATGATTTTTGGAGAAAAAAAAAATTGTTATATATAGAACTGGATCAGTAAAAAGGTTACTTTGGAATCATCCCCATTTTTTTGTATGATGCACTCTGAAAGAGATCTTATCTGTCTGCACAAGGGACCTTAAAATCCAGTGAAAGTAGCAGGAGATGTCATTAGGAGACAGACCAGAAATGTGCAGAACTCAAATCTCCTCAATAACATTCCCCCTTAGGTAAGCGCTAATGGCACAGATGCTTCGCTAAGACAAATAATGACAGTCTTTCTTGGCAGGGATCAGTGACCTCAGGGTTTTGTCATTCATTCTGCCCTTTGTTTGACAAAAATAAGACCACAGCTCGCTAAGGTTGTCCAGACAAATGACAATAATAAAAAAAAGCTAAAGTAAAAGCAGATGGGAAATGTTCATTCTTGGCTCACCAGAAACAATAGAAATTTGTTGAAAACAAAAGGAATACACAACAGTTGTTTTTTTGTTATTGTTGTTTTTTTCTTTTTTTGAAAAATGAAATGCAATAATACAAACCACCGGACGTTTCTGTGTTTTTTCTTCAGTCCCAAGACAAAATCTTCACTTAGAGCACATAATAGCTTAATGCGTTTGTTATGGTGGCCATGGAGAGTTAAGACATTAAGAAGCTGGTGAAAATGACTGCTCTCACATCATTAGGTTGATTCCCAGAGCTCACAAATCATCCTTCATTCCTTCCACAAACATCAGAACCAATCCATCAAATGCCACATCCTGTCCTACCGCATAAATGCTTGAACTGGTTTAATGGAAATGTGAAAGTTTTTACAAAATGTTGTCGATCCACTTCATTACTAATTAATTTTCTAGGAATCACTGATGTGTTTATTGAGTGCCGGAAATTTATATTCATCTGTAAAAGTGGAGTTGGAGGACCTGAAAGGCAGACAGTGACTTTTATGAAGATTTTATGTAGACTGACACAAATGAGTTTATGGGGAGAATGAAAATCTAAATAGTGATGCTTCTTTTATCCTGATGCCACACAAAAAAACTTGCAGTGCAACAAACTGTCTTCAGAAGTCAGCTAATTACACTTTTTGTTACAAAAATGTAACACTTCACATCCATTTGAGCTTACCATAATAAAATGTCATGGCGACAGCTTCATGTTGTGGAGATGCTTCTTTATAGGGACAGGGAGGCTTGTCAGCATTGATAGAAAGATGGTTGGAGATAAATACAGGACTAAACCTGTTAGAGGCTACACAAGACTGTGCCAAGGGTGAAGTTTTACCTTCATCTGGACCACAGACATAAACGCATAACCGAAGTTAGATGAAAGCATCTTTAAATGTTGTGGCCTATTCAAAGTCCAGACTTCATTGCAGTTGAAAATGCATTTCGTTATAAATATCCGTATAAACAAGAAGTATAAATTTGCACTTTCCTATTTATGATTTTCTTTCACCATTCACAATTTTCTGCTACTCTGTGTTTTTCCATCACCTGCACTTTCAAAGAAATTGGGGTGGTGGATGTAGCGCACCAACAAATGAAAGAGAAAGTATGAACAGGCTTGCATGCCACTTTACTAAACACTAACGTAAAGCAGAGCATTCTGCCATCACCCCATGGTGGCTTTTCTCACTCAGTCAAGCCTACAAAGATTGTGCAATCGTGCGTGCACAACCAAAACTGATACTTACGAGTCTTTATTAGATTTCAAGTGAGTGCTGAGTTGCCATAATTAGCATCCCTGTAGCAAATGCTTCTGATACAACACTTTACCAGTTCTAACTCAGAACATGTCATTCATTCACTTTTCACTCAGTTCTTTTCTTCCTGTATTCGCGTTCCCTCTTACCTCTTCAGTGTCCACATGGATCTTAGCATTGCTCAGTCATGGAGTAAATGTTATTTTTCTACAATGTTTTATTCTGTTGAAGTAATTTTATTTCAACACAATAAAATTGTTATTGTTCTCTGTACCACAGTACAGTTGGATCTGAGGTCTACAATCTCCCAGTCAAATGGTTTCATGATATGTTGAACTTTAAGTGGCCTGGGGTCACACAAATAGATATGCGTAGCACATTCTCACCATTAGTTCGGCCTCCAAATGCTGTGTGAGGGACCTCATTAGTTGCCTCATGAAGACACTTTGAAGATTTTGTTGCTCCGTGCAGCAAATGTGGTTTGATTTCCCGGATATCACAGATATATGTCTGATTGAAGAGGACAATATGCTGCTGTTAAGCTGAACTGCTGCCACAATGCGATGCTGGGGGAAAAAAGGGCAAAGCCTCTTTCTTTTTATAGCCGCATCCAATAATATCTGGTGTTGCCATGTGCGCCTCAGGGTCAAATTGTGTCTGTGAAACATGGGACCGTCTTTATGTAGAAGCTGTGGGAAAGCATTTTCCCTTTGCAAGAAGGGAAAATGGTAACAACAGCTTTAAAACAACCTGCAGCCATGAATGCAGCCGCAGCAATTACACTCACACGCCAGTGAGCTGGTCATTTGTGGCAGTGCCTCTTCATGAATTGAAAAGTACCCTATAAGGAAAGGATTGTGTGTAAACTGCAACATAAACAGTGGTTTTAATGTCATTTCAGACTCTGGAATGCAAATGTTGTTAGAAAAAAAAAAGTATGCTTTGATGCTGACAGGAAAATTAACCGGTTTATCCCAGGGAATATTCCGTCACATGTACTTACGTATAAGCCACAAGATGGATGCAGTGTTACATGGTGACACACTGATTGACTCCAGATGTTTTGTCTTTCTTACTACAGGATTCTACCACTGTGACCCCTGTGACTCTAACAGTTGACCCCAAAGGCTACTTCCTGTACTGGATTGACCAGAACAAGGTAAAACACCAGCTTTTAAGACTGTTGAAGGGATTTTAGTCTGAATCTTGACCTACATGCGTACAAAGCTGCCAGAAAACAACGTTCTTCTATTAGGTTTGTATAACATTTAGTTATTGTTGCAGCAGCATAAACAGTTGTTTTCCGCATTTCTGTTGTGAAATGATCAAAACTTACAATTAGGTTGGAATCTTGTGTGTTTTTTGTGTTATTACTGAAGACTTTGTGTGCTTTGAAGGTTGCGAAGCAAGGACAAACTATCACAGGCATTTGTTACTATGTTAACAATCAGACTACAGGCAAAACTGCAAATGGTGAAGAACAGATTGTAGTTGTTGCAGTTGCTCTTTAAAAAAAAAATCAGACTCACAGGCTTACATTTGAACAAGTGTCATAGTTAAGAAGTAATATAAATATTCATCTGCAGGCTACAGAAATAAGATATCCCTTTGTGCTTAAAAACCATCTATAATGTAGTCTTGCATGATGCAGGCTAAGTCATAGGTGGGATTCATGAGATCATGAGATTCTCACATTATGATAACCAAAGGCAAACATGCCATATTTCTTTATCGCAATAAAACTTCCATCTGAAAAGTGTAAACCTCAGAGTACATTGTGTTTTCATTGCTTTTATTTAAACTATAAAGAAACAAATTACCCTCCTATTGCTGTACTATTTTAACGTAATAATCATTATTGTTTATCAAAACATTGCTGTTGTACAAAGCATTTATTTCTTGCTTTACTATTTTGATTTGTAGGCATAAGAAGGTATATGGACAAACTTCCATTTGAGTTAATTAGGACGGTCTATACCTTTTCATTATTTTAGTCTTTAAAGAGTAACAAGAAGTGGATAATAGCTGGCTAATCAGTTGGTCTAAGCTACCTTAATAAGAGTGATCGATTGTGTTGTTTGTGTCAGTGTTTTTTGCTATGGGAAATCTTTGCAAGCAACTATATTTGTCTTCCAAGTGAGGAAAGAATAGTGCAAGATTCTTTCAGCCATCTGGCTGGCAGTGTGCAGCAACATGTGAGGGAGTGGCAGAAATGTGTTACACAATAATCCACACACTGGTCCTTTTGCACTTCTTGTGGCATCTTATTAAGAAGGACTTAAACCATCACAATTGTATAAAAACAGCTGCATGAAACCATCATTTTAGACAAAAAACCTTTATGTACCACGGGTAGCGTGCTTCATTCTTTGAAAACTCAAACACTACCAAATCAGAAATCATGATCTGGTGGTAACAAGCAATAACTTCACCACTTTCCAATCCACTGTCCAGCCATTATGTTGAATACAGTACTGAAAAGTGGACTGTGTGGTGACACTCTGTTTTCGTTGTGGCCTCATTAATGCATCTTGTCAGACACATTTATGTGTTGAAGATCTGTTACAAACTCTTGGGTTATGTTTACTACAAACACAGGATACCTTTATTGTGTTTATATTGAAAAACACACACACACACACACACACACACACACACAGATCCAGACTGGACTGCATTTTCTATGGTTGTGCCTTCCAGTTGCCTGCCATTGTGTGCTTGGTCAAATTGATCTGTTCCCACAAAGGAAGGTGTGACTTAAACAGTAAAAGAACTGTGTTGAGACTGTTTCACCCAGAGTGCTTAACATGACACCTGTGAGAATACTCTGTTGTTTTGTGCCTTCAGTTATTACTGAAAGACACCAGGAGCAATGTTGTAAATTACCTGTGTCTGATAATGCTAATGTTGATTATTATTATTAAGTTTATTTGATAGGGACAGACACACATCGACATAGACAAACGGAAGAGAACAGCAGTCCCATGTTTGCGTCATAGCAGCAGCTAATTCGCAGCACTTGTCTCTAGATGGGCTTTTTAACAGTACCTCTGATGTGACAGAGCACTTCCTCCTAGCTTACTTTAGTAAAAGTGGGCATAATTTGCATTACTCCCAGTTTGTTCTGTCTATTTGGATATGCAGTACAGCTGTTGAGCTCAGGGACTTGATTACTTTAGTGATTTGAACATAGATCAGCTTGTCCAACGCCTCCTAACAGCTTGATAGACATAATGTGTTCCTGTTCTATTTATGTGCAGAACTTTATCAGCAGTGTAAGTCTGGCGGAGACTAATTAATAGCAAGGATTGATTTGATGCTTTCCTAGATGAGCAATTTTTTCTGCAGTGATGGCAGAGCACAGACAGGAGTGCTGACCGAGACTTAACCTCGGCACACAAGGAGTCTTCTAACTCCTGCTTTGTAACAGGCAAAGGATGCGATTAAGTTGCCAGCCTAATGTAAATAATACACTGTCTGTGGAAAAAGAGGCAGTGTCTGCAGGGAAAGTGAACGATTCTATTAAGCAATTAACAAGGCAAGAGAGCAAGTGAGAGATAAACTGTGAGTGTTACTCGCTAAGAAAATTGAGAGAAGCTGGGACAGGTTGGCATTAGTTCACTATTATTTCCTGTCCCTCTATTATGAGGCAGGAAGTTGGAATGATGAGCCTTTTGCATCAATGTGTCTGGATCTGCTTGTGTGTATTTATGGATGTGGATGTCTGCTCAGTCTTCCAGCATTGAGAACAATCCTGCCTCGCACATAATAACTCAAGCTGATACCAAGCAAAGCCTAGGTAAAACTCTATTAGGGCGTAAAGAAAAGCATCCATTATCTTGCTTTGCGCCACTGTGTGTTTGTATGCGTTTGTGAAGACGCCTTGTCTCATGTGTTTGCTAACATTTCTTCATTATGGTATTAGACATCTGTTCAGCAGACCGATTTAAACAAGCTGTAATGCGCTGTCCAGTTGTTACTGGTGTTTGTGGTGGCCTGCAGAGTAAAAGCATTCCTTGGATTCTTCAGAAGCAGAGCAGAACTGTACTCGGTGTGCCAACTGGGCTGACTTTTAAACTGTCATTACCACTGATGGATTTAGATATTTTCTATTCTTAATGTTTTACTGTGTAATGAACTTCTTGAAGCAGCACTCATTTAGGGCTTCGGCAACCAAAGTTGTTCCAGTGCTAAGCCAAACCTGATGCTAGAGTGTGAAAAAAACGTTAGGAGCTACAGTCATTTTCCACTGCTAGATAACCAGCTTGGTGCTAGACCATTTTGGCACAAAAAATCTTTCTTCCAGTGGTGATGACTTAATTAAACAGGGGTACAGTGACAATGTCAGTAATATAGGTACCATGTTTCACCTATTCTAACATTTAGAATATGGGTTGCTGCTATTTTTTTTGTCATTTAGTATGATTTGCAGTCATACGTGGGATCCTCAATCCTAGATTTGAGGACCCAGTCAGGGTTTTTGAAGATTGTTTAAAATCCTGACTGGTACTCTAATGCAACAGTGCAAGTGGATGTTAAACACACAGTTTTAAGCAGAATTTATTAACCCTAACTCTTGCTACTGAAAGACCCTACGGTGTTTAGAATTGTAAATGCAGACACAAACACTGTTTATAGAAATATCTGAGTGGCTGGGTGCAGCTCTCTGTGGTGCTAGTCGTACAACTCTGTGTTTTATTGATTGTCAGAACCGATATGGTTTGCAAAATTGAGTGCAGTCAGGGCTGAATATTTTCTAAGGTACAATTTTTCTTTTCTCCTCATCTCTTAATTTGGTTTTTAATTGTTCAATCTGAATGTTTCCTTTTTTCTTTTTTTTTCAAACATCTGTGAAGCAGACACATTTCCAGTGACTCGTAAACATTTGTTTTTGTCTGGCCCAGCAAAGAGTTGGTTCTAAGATAGGACTAGTTTTATAGTGAAAGTTTGATAGTTACTTTTCTAAACCAGTACTGGAACCAGTTTGGCAGGAAAAAAGTCCCATTCCCAAACTACAGAGTTGTTTAAATATTTGAATACTTGTTCCTTCCTGAGAGAAAACCCCTTTTTAGTTAATGAATATATTAATGAAACATGGAATATTAGTAATGGACACTTGCCAGAACAAGGTTTTGTTGACCCTGTTAAAAAATTTAGCACATAGTTTTCTGAAGTAACCACAAGATTTCAAACTAAAAAAAGAATAATTTCTATTCCTATGGTCTCACAGTACTTGTGGCAATTTAAATAAGTAAGTAATCTAAACTTTTCATTAAACAAAAACAAGAGAAAAACACACCTCTGAAAACATGATTGTTTTCAGATTAATTTTAAATAATATAATATTATATAACTGTGTTGGACCAGACCGCAGCATCAAACCTCCACCCAGTTGTGCAAGAAAGGTACTTTAGATTCCCTTTTCAGTTTTATATAACATGTTCCTAATAATACTGGTCATGAAATAGATTTGCAATGGGTGTTAAATATTTCTTCATTTGTCTTATGTCTTTTCCAATCTCTGATTTTCAGCTTTTCGTTTTTCTCTTTAGTTTTGTGGTATTCAAGTATTCTGTGGTAAATCCTGTGGAAGAGTAAAAACACACATTTATCCAGCCATTACATGACTTTTTAGGGAAACGTAAAGGAAACGTAGGTAACCAGTCAATGGCAGCAATTCACCACAAAGAGCCTGGATCAAATGATAAGCTTAATTTGATTTCTCACGTCCCTCTTTTCGCTACTGGACTATTGCCAAAACAAAACCTCTGACAAAGCTGGTTCTGTTGCAGAATATTCAAATGCAGTAGTCCGATGTAGCACCAAGGTGTTGCACTTTCTCTGCTTGGCTACAGGTGTAAACTGTTTAGAGCTGAATGCAGTGCTTGCTGTGTTGTTATGCTTCACACTGCTAAATTCTCACTCAGGACACGGCTATGTAAATTATTGTGGTAAAAAATTTCCCATGTTTGCATGTGTTTGGTTCATAGTTCATCCGGACGGCTTCTTTCTAGTTTCTGCAGGTTCTCTTTCTTCTTTTGAAAGACTGGCTTCAATAAACACTTTCACAAATTCACAAGTGGAAAAAGCACATAAATAGTGTCCCGTCTCACATAAGGAATGTATTAACAGCGTTGTGTGTATTCACAGATCAAAATTTCTCAGTTATTAATAAAACTCCTGTTTTTCTTTCCTCATAAAGAAAAGTTAGAAAACCAAGAACAGGAATATTTTTGGGGGCCAGAGTTAAGAACTTAGTAAAATACTTCCTTAATGTTTCGGCCTTTCTGCTTCTGTGACTGAAACAAAGAACCCCTCTTATTATTCTTTAATGACTTACTGCTTGTTGGGAAACTTAACATCAACGTTTAAGTTACTTTGCAATTTTTAGATGAAGTTAGTCTTTACCCTTTTCTTATGCAAGATTGTTTAATACAACTGAAAAGTGTTTAAATGGTAGTGCGATATGTTAACAGTCTGTCAAAGCAGAGATATCAAAGGATTTTCTACTAGACCCATTTCATAAAGCACTTTGCATTTAAAGTGATATCAATAGGGAAAGTCTTCATATTTAGTTTGCTTTACTGTTTTAAAGATCAGTTACAATTAAAATCAATTTGTACACTGTGCCATTAAAAATTAATGACACACACACCCACACACAACGTGCCCCAAAATTTATATACCGTTTCACCTCTATTATGAGGAATGAACTTTACCGGACTGAAGTTGTTGGTTTAATATCCCTCAATATTAAAAACTATGTTTAAACAGTTTTAATCAGCAGTGTTCTTCAGGATGTACCTATTTTAGGTTTTTACCTAATCTTTTTATTAAATTCCTTAAAAAAAAAAAAGAAAAAAAGAAAAAGATTGCGATACTTTTTGTCCTTCTCAGCCATCACTATCCAGGAGTTGGTATTTTCTATGTTGGATGTCATCTTGGCCAAATATATTATCAGTATACAAAATGTAAATGCATGGCGCTCACAACATGAGCACCATGCATATCATGGTGCTCACAGTATACATTTTTTAAATTTATACATTTATACATCATCCAAAACCAGCAAAAATTTGCTAAGAACAAAATTCTTGCACTTAATTGTTATCTGCATTCAATTTCTTTTGTTGTTTTATTACATTGTTGCAGTTACAGTCATTGTAACAAGAGGAGGCCTTTCCTAGATATTCTGATTCACGTTTATACACACCATTTCAAGATGGACACTTATATTTAGCTTAACACTTGACAGAGGCTGCTGTAAACCCAAAGTCCTCAAATTGTTTAGAATCACACTGTGGTAATGTCAGGCACTGCACAGGTTAAAAATACATTCGTACGTCTGGTGGTTGTGGCTGTTTTCAGTGGGAGGAGCAATGGAGCAATACAACACTGAGAGGTGGAGTGACTCAGTTATATTAACAGCCTTTTAGTTTAGTTGCCATGGTTGCCTTGTGACAGCATACACCTTGGAAATGTCACATTCTCTCTTTCGTCGCCCGCTCATAATCTGAGGAACATTGCCACTTGGAAACTGATATCATCGTTTCCGTCTGCAGGCGTGTGGATGTGAGTGCATTTATCCCACTAAGCAGGCTGTGGTAGTAACAAAAGGTTAAACACTTTCTCTCTGGAGATTTATGTTTCAGGAGCGTGCCAATTTCAGGACGTTCCCTTGACAAGCACTCAGCGTATGGCACTGAATGATGTCCAGAGGTGAAACACAGGCCAACCTGGGCCAAAACCAGACTTGCACAGTTGGCAGCTGGTATGCGACGGCCGACTCTGAATCAAGCTCCAATTGAGCTAATGCACAGCAAGAGTCCAGCGCTTTAATACACACTTGAGCAAAACCACACACCGTTTCCTCCAAGCTCCTTCATAGCAGAGCTCACACATCTGTTCTTTACCGACACAGCAATTTTCCGTGATTACAGAGGCTGCTGCTCCTCCACCTCTGTCAGCAACTATATGATGTTGAGAGACAAGGTATAAATCTGCAGCCAATCGACTGAAAGTGAAATGTGGCCTCTGCCAAGTTATAGCTGGGCACACAAAGGCCATATTTCACCTGTATCGGTAGTGAGAGAAAGGGAGTGAATGTGGATAAGAAATATTAGGGAGATGAATATGACAAAGCTCTTGGAAAATAAATGTTATCATATTTCACATTTTGGTGGCATCGGTTAGTCTGACATTTTATTTTCAGAATGACTGGATCAGGCACTTTAAAGCTACCAGGACTACATTTAAAACCTCCTCTGTCCTTTGTAGCTCAGTAATTAGTTCCTAAAGCTTGTAGTTATGTTATTTGAAATGACAGGTAAAATGGAATTGTATTTCTCCTTGTCTGTAATGACAATATTATTTTGGTGTTGCATAGTTGATAGTAAGCACACCCAATTATTAAGTAACAGCTGTCCAGTGGGTTGCTGTGTTTACAAACCGAGACAATAATTACACCCAATACTGGATGAAAAGTATTCAATCTGAACTTAAAAATAAAATAAAAAAATAACTGTAAGGTTTAGATTGTATGTCTTAAAGTTTCGTATCGGGTTTAGTTTTCTGAACAAAGACATTCTAAAAAATTTAATTTAATGTGTTTGCAGTGAAGAGCTGTACATTTAGAAAGCTCGTCATATTGCTGGCTCTCGCATCACAGCTGTGATGAGTGAAAAGCCATTTAGAAAAATGCAGAATCAAAAGTAGGAAAACATTATCAAACGTTTTAGACCCAACACTTCCTGAGTGCCTTAAGCAAGCTTTGTTTGCCTCACACCTTCTCCCTGAATTCAGATTAGGAGCTTTCTCCTCTATTGGGTTATTGAACAATACATGCTCAAATAGGCAACCACACAGAAACGCTTTAGAGAAGAACAAGAGTTTGTTTGCAAAACCTTGTGCTGCAGCTGCATAAGGGAGTCTTTTATTTATTTATTTTTTATGCCGTCTTAGAGTCCTTTGGCTGATTAAACGGTTCCCATTGCCAAAGTTGTTCAATGTGATTCCCAAAGCTTCAGCAGAGTCTGCCACGGTAACAGAAACAAAGGTGTTGCAGCAGTCAAGCAGTTCAGACTTGGCAGCAAAGAACAGCACCAACAGCAAGACACCGAATCCAAGTAATAACAGGAATCTGTTATCCCCTAGCTTGAAATTACTGATATTGTTTTTGCCTCTAACATTTATGGAGTTTAGTGTTGATGATTAGAGATTTTTGACTTTCATATTTGGTATTTATATGTGGGGTCTGTATTGATCTATAAATTCTCCATCACAATCACCGGTAGCTGTAAAGCACAAGCTGCAAGAGAAACCTTCCTTCATGTCATGCATAATAAAGATCAACCCTTTTCCAGACAAACAAAATTAGACTCCTAAAATTAAATCAGCCAAGCCATGTTACAGGTTTATTACATAAATAGATCATATTTCTGGATTAGAGGCCTGTTTGTTTTAAGACAACAGCTTGTGTTAGTCTAATCAAGCATAAATGTGTTTGGCTGCTTGTTTAAAAACGACAGAAGAATGAAGAGGCTGATTTATCCTCTCAATATCTTATGAGTCCAGGTATTTACGACATTTATACTGGCCTGTTTCTACACCACTTATTCATACATAATCTCTGGTATGTGGATTCATCTCAACCATCACTCTTCACAAAGATTGCAGTTTGACTTTTTCTGCTAACAGCTGATGGTCTGTAATGACAGAAAAGCCCACTGTGAGGCAAGGGAAAAAATGGAAAAGAAAGAATTAAATGAGAAAGTATGACTTGATTCAGATGCAAACAACTCTCATAAACCACGTCTTTTCTGGAATATAACATCAGTATCTGTAGAAAATCCTCTCTTGTAATATAAAATAAGGATTCCTCACTGTTTGCACTGTAAGGACTTTTTGATCGTGCTCCCTGAAATGCATGGTTAACAGTGATTACAGTAAATTCACTCAGCTGAAAGGTCTGATACACTTTTATTTTGGCTATTTCTGTTCAACTCTGTCTGTCTGCCTCCATTTGTTAGTTTTAGTTTCTTAGTATTGTCTAATAAAAGCTGATTACCAAGTCAGCTTTTAATAAAAACTGTTAAATACTTGCCAAGCAAACTTGTTTGGTTGTGTGAATACAGTATTAAAGGAATGCAACTATTTAAGTTAAAAGCCTACAGGGTTCTAGAAACCCTGTAGAAAGTAAATAAATTAAACCAACATAAACTTTCAAACCATCTCCATGTACTAGCCAAGCTCAACTGTCTGTGCCCAAGTTTGTAGCTTTCACGCTGAAAAACAAACAAAAAAAACCAAACCAAACTTGATTTGAATAGATTTAAATGTGCAACGGAGCCCAAGCTGCTCCTGTCGCTGTTGATTATGAATTTGCATGGCAGAGACAGAACTGATCTGTGAGCAGAGCCCTACATTACCAGTCAATGTCATCCTGTGCGGGGTTGTTTCCTCTTTGCTTCCTCTTTGCTTTATTGTCCTTCTGTTGTCTTGCAGTTTCAGCCACCTAATATTATAAATACATGAGTAGTTGAAAATAATAACTTAAATTACTGGAGCTGCTACGTTTTTCCTGAACAAGTCTCACTCTAATCCTTATCTGATATTTCGACTTTTCTTCAAGCTATGATTCAAGGCATGATTCAAAGCATATGTAAATGTATTGTAAATATAGGGATCTGTGTGAGCTGCATCTCAGGAATGGAGAAGGGTTTTCGGGTTTGTGTGTGGGTGCTGGGTCTTTTGTCCTGGGTGTCCTGGGTGTCTCTGGACACCCAGGACACCCAGGATCATTGCTCTGCAATGATCTGGCAACCCGTTCAGAGTCTACCGCTCTCTCTCTCTCACTGAATTACACAACTGTGCCTGGAAAAGTGTTTACTGAAGACTCTGACATGTCTGAATGCCTTTCTTGGTCTTCATGATTTTGTTCGCTGTTTTCTTACAAACTCGGAGTCCTTCTCTGGATTTATTCTAGGATTAAATTACTCATTTGTGGTTAGTCAGTTGCACTGGATTTCATCTAGTGTTGCTAAACTGAATGTGACTGATAAGATTTCATATTAAACATTCAAGATCTTTATTTGAAAGCCATGTTTCATATCCCTTTCACTTGATGGGAAAATTAGAAAGTTTAAAGCAGGGTGCACTTTTGTAAGGCGCTGCAATTTCTGCGTTCATTGTAAGTTCCTGGTATTAATCTATCAAAACAAAATCAGCAAAAGTAGGGGTGCAAAGATTTATCGGTGCCAATTTCCTTAATTTTAGGAGATTGGTGATCGGACGAGTTTTACATGTGAAGTCGATCACTGATGTTATCAACCTCGGCGAAGATCTAAAAATCAACCACTGTACTTTTCTTTTCTCCCATGGGAGAGGTTTGACTGACAAACCAGCCGACCAGTTCATGTCTGCACATTTACAGAGGCTCTTTAAAGTCACCCCATTGCTGCCAATTCAGCAACTTGCTTGATATATTGAGCAACATTTCAGACAAAAAACTGGTATCGGTCAAAATCGGAATGGGTTAGGTTTTTTTTTAAAAAAGATTGGTAAACAGCGATCTGACAAAGAACTTCTAAGCAAAGGTCCTTTGGTTCATGACTAACTTCAAGTTCAGTAAATTTCAGTTTCTCCAATAATTACTTTTGGTTTTCATTGTGATGAGACACACAGATGAAATAAAGAAGGGCTATAAGACGTGAACTAACAACTCTCACATTTATAATCAGGGTTATTTCTCCTATAATTGGAATGGCAACAACATTAGTAAATATTGTAATAATGTTAGTTGTGATTTGTCTATTTTCTTCTTCTCTCTCTTTCTTTCTCGTCTAGCCATCCATCACTCTGTAGCCTTTAGCAGTTTGGACAAAGTAATTTGTTCACTGTAAGCATCTGCTGCTGTGAGACAGTCTAACTTTCAACATATAGCAATAAGATACAACTTTATAATACTTGGACTATATTAGCCAACAATTCTTGCCCTCCAAACAGTCCTTTCCAATATGATTATTGCACACACTGACATTGCGATGATGGTATGTTTGAAATATATTATGCAGCCCTACGTCTTGATGCATCTAGCTAAAAGATACAAGAATCCTGGAAGGTTTAATTGTTCCATTCCCCTCCTGCTCCTCCTATCTGCTTTAAGCAATAACCAAGCCCAGTTGCTATGACAATCCAACAGCTTGTTTTTTGTAACACCCCCTCCCGGCAAGGATTTTACTGCCATCCCTGCTCCAAACCAGGTGGCTGCTTTCCTCTGAGAGCCCTTTCAAATTAAAGCATTCAGTGGAAGGATTTTAAAGCCTAGATCAAACTTCCATTCTCTTTTATCTGACGCTTTGATGGAGACCTTTAATGGCTTCTGTTGCTCAACAGTTTGTTTTTGTGATAATGTGGCTCTTAAAACTTAAAGAGAAACTTTAAATGTGTATCCTGCTCATTTTTCAATTAAAACAAGTATCAATGTTCTTTCTCTTTTTCTTCACGGGTTTTAAACTAAGCAGAAAAACAAATGTTCCCCGGTTTGTTACGCAATTCGGTTTTTCTTTGTTGTAATTGAAACTATGCAGTGTGGACCACACTTGCGTCTCAGTAATTAATTTCTTCCATTCTTTTTTTTTTCTCCGTTTTTCATCTGCCCTGTCACAGGAAAAAAAGATGAAAAATTGAATTGAAGGAGTATTGTCGTCACAACCTTATGCTTTAAATTATCCACACTTCTTCTGCTGGAAGCCTTAGGGAAATTCGTCATTAATGTTACTACTGTTTCTTACCAGTATAAATAATTTTGCTACTTTCGTCTTTGTACTATGAGAAGGATCTAATAAAGAAGAAGAAACCCAATTTTTAGGAGCGTTTAGAAGCAACACGAATGCATGTACAATCCCAGAGTTTCTATAAATGGTATTACACATTAATCTGGGTGCATCTTCAGATAAATCAAGTGTCAGTATGAGTCTGTCCACCTGGCTAAATATTACATTAGCATGAAAAATCTAAGTTCATAACACTTTGAATTTATTAGCCATCAAAACAGTCCTTTGCAAAATGAATATTGCACACACTGACATTGTGCCGATGATATTTTTGTGATACATTGTGTACCCCTTCATGAGCTGTTTCTGTGTTTCATCTTCATTTATCTTTTTGTCTGATCACTTGCTTAAATGACTTTTGGGAACAGCATTTGACCAGAGGAGTGAATGTGAGCGTTGTGACCCACAAGCTATTTCTGATGGGTTCTTCAACATAGTAAAATCATCAGATGGATGGATATTCTTCTTTGCTTGAAAATAATCTAGATATCCTAGTCCCTCCCAAAGAATAATTCCCATCTTTCTCTTGTGGGGATGGAAAATGAGCTTTTGGTCAGTTCAGTTTGTCGATATAGTTCAAACAGTTTTATTTTTTTAAGACTCTTTTCTATGGACCTCATCAAAGTCTAGGAGACAAAAACGCAGAAGCCCTACCAGCGGGTTCCATGGTTTAGTGAATCAAAAACATAGATTTGCAATAATTTTGTGTAGATTCACAGTAGATGTTTTGTAAACCAATCATAGGTATCCGACCTACGTACGTGCGTTAGCTCTGTTTACGCTTAAACACTCCAGATGTAAATGGTTGCATTATCCTCGCAGTTTGTCACCAAGCGCTGCAGGAGTCTGCTAATGACCAATCCTTTTAAATCAGGTGGAGTCAACAGTGAAACATCTAACAGAGGATAATCAGTGTCAGGAATTGCTTAACACATTAATGGGAATGTTTACATCTGACTTTAATAGTCTGTATAGTCTGTGTCCTGTGGCATCACCAAAATCCCATTTATGTCTCATATAAAAGTCTTAAATTGGGAACTATAATTTTGTGTAATTTTGTCCTGATTAAATTGAAGATGCCTTGTCTGTAAATCATTGAGGATTTACAATAACTTCCTTGTTTGTTTTGGAGTTAAAATGGGAAAAAAAATTCAAAATTAATTAAACTTGAGCAATGGGCAATCTGATATTAAATAGAGTAACTATTGGATGGAATAAGTAATAGTTACAAATAAGGGAGCAGCGTTTTTGCATTGAGGAACAAATTTGTCTGACCTCTATTTTTATTTTTACTTCTAGAGGGCTGCTGGTTTTCATTTAGGAAACTACTTCCTTCCTTAATGACAAAATGTCACTTTTGTTGATTTACAAGGGACGGCGTAAATCTTATTATATGAGCAAAATGAGACTGATAAAATGTCTTATTAGTCAACATGAAGATTCTATTAAGTTCAAAAGCTACATCCGGAAAATGAAAAACTCTCAAATAGTTTTAGATGAACATTTTTAGCCTTTCTGAGTTTCACTTTATTGTCGCTGTCCTATTTGTCGTGCAGATGATCACACAGCATTGATTCGTTACACTTGGTGCTATTGTTGTTTAGTCTCTTTGCCTTTCTCTTTTCTAATGTTTTCCATTAGCATGGCATGCTTTTCCACATTTGTTGCGAGGCTTCAGTGAATTCATTCTGCTGGAGGCATCAGTACAATTGATGGCTTACACTCAAGTCCCAATTTGTTAATAAGGCAATTACAGGCTTTTTGCTTTTGAAAAATCTACAGGACTTCCTGCACATAAAGGAATGACCAATTGCTCTAATGAGTAACAAGGAAAAGAGGTTTTAACTGCATTGCAAAGTCCTAGAGTGGTCAATTGGATTGCTAGAACAGAAGACCACAGATAACAAATGATGCCATAATGTTCTCTCGCTACTCACATCTGCTGTTTCCGTTTGAAGGAAAATCCTATAAAATCATATACATGCAGTTTCTCATTTTCAAATGCTAAATAACATACCAGAATCCTCTTTGTTGCATTTAATCCCACAGAGGAATAAATCATCTACAAACCTTGATATAGTACCAAATTTATTGAAAATAATTAAATGTGCTTTAACAGTTTTACAGTTCTAGACTTTGTACTAAAGTACGTCGAAGTCATACATAATTTCGCAGAAGTAATGAAAGCTCTTGAACTTTTTCACATTTTGTCATGTTACACTTCAAACGTCAGTGAATTTTATTTGGGATTTTATGTTGTTTACCAACACAATATGGTGCGCAATTGTGAAGTGATTTGATTTTATCTCTACAAATAGGAATGTAAAAGTGTTGTATGCAAATAGCTTTCCCTTTAAATTAAATACAGATCGACTTATGAAACTTGTTGCACATAACTGTATTTATAGATTTCACCTTGGGGGTTGTACTGTCAGAAAATGTGCCAACGTTCTTACTTATGCCTGTTCTGTAAGATTTAACATTTCAGTTCAGTGTTGGTTGACATAATAATTTTTTCTGTCAATACGCTGTTGTCCATCTGTGTTTATCTGTGTTTTTTCTTTTGGATGCCCCTCCTTTCCTACCGTGGCTCTATTTCCGCTTGAGCAGCTAAGTGTGTCACAAATGTGGGTCACTTGTCTTCACTCCTCAGTAAAGTCAATTCAATTTGGTGAACTGATATGAAGGTATCAAATTTAAACAGCTCTGAGGTGCTCAGGGGCAAGACGAAAGGCACAGCAGACTGCCACACTTAAAATACCAGCTCCTCTCCGAGAGCCTTCCTCGACAGATGCATAACAGGAGGAAGAGGAACATCACCTGCCCCCTTATAGCAGTGACAGAGAAGGATTTGGACAAACCCATTTTTTTGTCTGTACATCAGCAAAAAAGAAAGGGCCATTGAAGCCTTTCAAGCAGATTTTCACTTTATAACCACAATGTGGTTTTCTAATAATTACTCTGTATGCATGAGAGGTTTCTTTCGCCTATGAATCCGATGACAAACACACATAATTATCTGTGGTTTCTCTGACAGGAAAACAAATAAACTTTATCCGGTAAGCGTACTATGAAGCACGACCGCTACATCAGCGTAGGGATTATTAGAGACTAATGTGCATTCTGATTCATTGAAATGTTATGTTTTTCAATTTCAGCATCCACTCTTAAGCGGTGAAATTGCTTTGCCACCATTCTTCAGTTTCAATGACTCTACTAAAAGTTAACAGAATGATAGCTTCTATTTGCAAAGGTTTTTGATCAGTTAGTAAATTATGAGGATAACTTAAATACTTTTTTCTTTTGAATAAGTAATACCAGACCACACCTCACCTCCCTTCTCTTTGGTTCCACTGGTCTAGTTATTTTGTTTATGCAACCAACATTAGGGAATATTTTTGCCTCATCATAGATGTATTTATTACAGAACCTTAAGCAATTTTAAAATAATTTGATCTGCTGACTAAAGCAACCATCTTTGCCGTCAGTGGCGTGTATATCCTGTCATGCCAGATGGTCTGCTGCTCTACCACACTTTATTGAATGACTTTCAAGAGATTTTTGGCAGGTTAGTTTAACCATCTGTTCATCACTACCTCTACAGCCGCTTGGCAAACTCACAGTCCTGTCAACATCAGCCATAAGAGGTAGGGTAAATTCGAAGAAAGCATCCAATGTCATTCCCTTTTTCTTCTACTAAGGTAATATGTTCAGTTTTCTTATAGGTGTCCCTAACCATGTCTATCTAGTGGTTAGAGTAATTCCAAAATAAGAACCTTAGCTTCCTGAACCGAAGGAACATTGGCAAGATTCTCCCTCATATCATTTTAGCAGTTTGGTCAGAATCCATCTTCTTTAACACATTGTTATAAAAGGCTAAATTTCTACTAGAACTGTAAATAATCGCTTTCACAACAAGCCTGAGTTTTGATTACTGACTGGGTGTCCATATGTGCACAGTATATACATTTGTATGAAACTAACCATGTTACCTTACATTAGCAACAATACAGTTGATTGTTGTGAAAGCTATTAGTTTTTGTTATACACTTTAGATTTAGCTTTTTATGCATGTTTTGTTGTTTTTCCTCCGTCTTGCTGTCTTAAACATAGACAGGCCTCTATCAGAAACAGTACAACACTACTGCATTTCTGGTGCTGGAAGAAATGTCTTACTTTTTTCACTGAGTCAGTGGGCTATCTTCTGCTCTCTGTCTTTATCCTTCCAGCAGTGTGGTGCTGATTTAAAAAAGAGAAAAGGCAAGTGCAAGGAGAAGGGAAGGATCAGAAGAAAATATTTAAGAGTCGCAGAGAGAAAGAGGAAGACAGACAGATTTGCCTGTAGAAAGAAAATAAGAATGCATTTTTTTTTTTAGCAGCCTGCTTTTGTCCTGACTTCAAAGGCCCTGTAGTTTGCACTTAAAACACGTCTAAATGAGGTTATGTGTAGGATGAGAGCCAACACTGTACTGTGTATGCCACTGGCTGTGGTTGTCATAGTCAGAGCAACACATTGTCACGTTGCTCACTTTCAGCTTATAGAGTGACTATATATGTGGGAGAATTACAAATATCTGGAAATGTTCTTTTGTTTGTGATCTTTTACTGTGGAGAGTAAAGTATTTAGGCATAGGCTATGCTGTGCAGATGTAAACGGGATCTTCTGTTTTTTATCAATGAAAGAAACAAAGTAGAAACTGCTTCAGCACTTGTGAATGAAACGGCCTACAGGAACACCTACTGTGTTCGCATCTGATCTGTTAATCAATTACTCTGATTGATTTTCTCTGGGGACTTTGTGCATGTATTTTCAGCCTATACGTTCCTGCATGTGTCACCCACTATTCAACTGGGGAGGGCGGATGTCAGATGTTTGTTCCACTGCAGCAGATAAGAGCGTTCCCCGTTGTGCCTGGAGGATGCCAAGGAGATGAGGAGCAGAATTAAACGATGCACTGGAGACGGATGGAGGGAGAAATCGTGTGTGTGTGTGTGTGTGTGTGTGTTTGTGTGTGTGTGTTATCTAAACTGCCATCTGCAGACTAGAAAGTTGCTGTTAGGATGTGAGAAGACAGGAGGGAGAGAAAATGAGAAGAATCTGAGTAGGTACGTATCCATGAAGTGGAAAGGTGAGCCAAATGAGGAAGAGATGCAAATGTTCAAAGACAGTAGAAGCAGAAATGTGACAAACAATATGATGGAAGCCATGGAAGAAGGAGGTAGCCAAAATCCAGCTAGAATCATAACAAAGGCTGGGCAGGAGAGAACAGCAAGTGATGATGGGCAGATAAATCCAACGGCTTTGCTTTCTTTGTCATCCCACTCTCGATCCCAGTTTTATCTGTCAGAGGAGCACAATCCATCCTGCATACCTCAATACACTACAAGTGTGTGTCCAAGATTTGATTGGTAAGTAAGGGAAAGTGTGACCAGAGTGAGCCCAGGAGCCGCTCACATCATCGCTCTCAGTCTTCAGGTGTTTCCAGTGACTGAGCACTGAGGACACTGCAGATCAATAATAGAGATAAGGTGGTGTGTGTATGTGTACAGTTCAAGCAGGTGCCTGCATACCTACCGAGGTGAATGTGTGTGTGAAAGTGGGAATTTGTACTCTTATGTATGGAACAAAGATTCCTGCAGCCTTTATCTTTGCGCTGGTTTGTTTTGTGGAGCGTGTTGGCTGCTGATAGCCATTATCAGCTGTGGCCATGCTCCTGTTGTGTTCAACCTCTCTGTTATTTCTACCATTCCTTTTTCAGTCCCTCCTCTCCAGGTTTTCTCATTTTGGTCTTCATTTCTTCTGACCCCTAATCTCTTTGTCCTGTCCTCATCTGTCTTATGAAAGTAAAAGCTCAAACTGATTAGCAAAGTCAAGCGAACCTACCTTTCCATGCCTTATTTTCTACCCAAGTCTTTTTATCTGCACTGAACCACATCATAGAACGGCTACATTCAATCTACATTTATATGCAAGTCTCATAACAATTAGGCTGTAATGGAACTGAGTTGCTGCAATTCCAAGATAAATTTTCTAATAACCTCATTATTTCTGCCGTCGGTAAAAGGAGATTCTCTTACTGATGAAGTGAATAAGTGGCGTGGCAGTGTGCACTGCCTTTGTTTCCCGCTAACTACTAGTGTGCTGCTGTTAAATTATAGGATATGATGTGACAGTAGAAACAATGGAGATGTGGTGAAAAAACATTTTAATATTTTCTAAAGTCTGTTCTGAGGAATATTTATACAGTAATCCCTCGTTTATCGCGGGGGTTACGTTCCGAAAATGACCCGCGATAAGTGAAATCCGCGAAATAGAAAACTTTTTTTTTTTTTTTTACAATTAGCAACTATTACATGTATACAAATACAGTGACTGACGTGTAGGCCGTTTCACTGCTCTTCAGACTGGGCCGCTGCATCCTGACTGCGCTCTGCAGTGTTCTCTTCTTCTGAAGCCCGCGGTGCAGGTGTGTTTGTTCGGGAGAAGAACATAGTGATAAGCAGCTGTTGTCGCTCTTTTTTCTTCTTTGCAAAAAGATCCTTGTACACCGACATGCCACCATCGATTACGTTGGAGAACTGTAATGAACGGCTCATCAAAGGGTCCCATTCCTCAGCTACTCGCTTAAGTTCAGTGGCCATTCGCACCATGGTTGCTAAGCGACCAAGCGTTAGTCCTTCCAGTAATTCGTAGCATGTTTTGATACAAGAAGCGGGAGTGAGTTTTTAGCGAATCAGAATGCAGAGCACAATGCACCAAAAAATAAAAATAAAATGCATTATGAAAATCCGCGAAATAGCGAATCCGCGATAAGTGAACCGTGAAGTGGCGAGGGATCACTGTACATGAAAAATGCCTGAAATGTGGTTTGTTAGTGTCTGAGGGTACACACAATTGCAGGGAAAGAACAGTCTTCACTACATACATTTTTATTCTTCTCCCTGTCTAAATTGACTTAAAAGTACTATATGGTACACTACATTTAAAAACAAAAGACTCAAATCAAGCAAAGTTATTCATACTCCTTGAACGTTTGGCCTTAGAGATTTAGCCGCACAGCATCAAGAAGACCAAATAAGACAAAAGACTGAATGGGGATGCAGTACTTTAAACCAGGGTTTGGTTACAGAACATTTCCCAAGCCATCCCCAGAACATCATGCAAAGCTCGGTTCAATCAATTGTCCAACATAGAAACAATACAGCACAATTTAAACCTTCCTAGTTACGGCCATCCAGCTAAACCAAGAGTGTCAAACTCCAGTCTTCAAGGGCCGCTGTCCTGCAGGTTTTAGATGTGCCACAGGTACAAAACGCTGGAATGAAATGGTTTAATAACCTCCTCCTTGTGTGGATCAGTTCTCCAGAGCCTTGCTAATGGCCTAAATATTCTATTCAGGTGTGGTGCAACAGAGGCACATCTAAAAGTTGCAGGACACCGGCTCTTAAGGTCTGGAGTTTGACACCTGTGATCTAAACTATGGTGGCTCCCACATCCCTTCTCCACAGCCGAGATGGGACAACTGTACAACCGAGAAGTCTGACCTTTAGGAAAGAGTGGCAAGAAGAAAGCCGTTGTTGAATGAAATCCTTAATATGTGGAAGACAGAGCAAACATTTGGACAGAGGTGTTCTTGCGAGATAAGACCAAAATCCAACTTTTATGTCACTGCGTTGTGAAAAACAAATGCTGCATAGCACAATGAACACGTTGTTCCCATGTGAATGCACTTCAGTAGCTGCAACATGCTGTGGGGATGCTTTTCTGTGGGAACTGCGCTGGAAAATGGATGTAACTGGTAGATGCCGCAAAAGACTCGAGACCTTTGTCCAAGGTTTTTCTTCCAACAGGACAATATCCATACGCACACAACCACAGCTACAATGAAATGATTTACATCAAAGCATTTATGGATGTTAGAATGGCCCAGTCAAAGTCCAGACCTGATTCTTATAGAGAAGCCTTACAAATTCCTCTTCAAACACTCTCTATCTAACTTTGACTGAGTTTGAGCTACTCTCCTGAGATTTCTGGCTTTTCCGTGTTAAACATTTTAAACCATGTACCTATTCACAATTATGAATGACGTTATGATGATCTGTGACATAAAATTTAGTTAAATTACATTAGTGTCAGGTTCAAACAACCTAAAACATTCAAACATCACACAATAAGAGAAAGACAAGAGAGTTTTAGATTTACTTTCATAACACATGCTTCAGTTACAATCTCCCGCCGTTCTAAAGCACGATCTGCCGAAGTCTTTCTTTTTATTTCCTTAAGGCGGTCCCTAGTTACATAGCTTATTCGGTTATCTTGAGTTAATTACAAAGTGTTGCTATTTCTTCTGTTCTGTTATCTTTAGTTAATTACGTAGCGTTGCTGCTTCTTCTGTTCTTCTTCTGTTCTGTTGAGTCACAGGCCTGTTGCACCTACGGGCTGATGTAGTGCAGTGTGCAAAGTGAAGAGTTCAGTTCCTGTTTGCTTCCTTCTGCAGGCGATTGAGTTCAGTTCCTTCTGTAGCTACAATGCAGAAACTGATGGACTCACAGAACAATGGGGGCTGTGGCACAACAAAACAACTTCACACCACAAACATAACACATACTAAATATTTCTAACAGTTAGGGTTGTAAGACTGCTAAATTGTCGTTGGTTTCTTCTTCCCCCTCCATCGATATTAGTCAAATATTATCATTGCATTCATGGGATTGCTCTTGTACTCTCCACACTTTTAAGATTATGCACTGTGCCTATATCAGATAATACCCAAATGTAGTAACAGTGGCGATTGATTGATCAAGCTTTGTGATTGGCTGGAGAAACATATGAAACATTCAAGTGGTATGAATACTTTTGTTAGCACTTCCATTTAAATTTGCTGATAATGATCTTCCAATTACTTCAGAATCATAAACTATTGAAAACAAGAATCAGGATGATTATTAAGCTGCATAACTGTTTCTTTCTATAAAGGTTTTATTGGCTCTGGTGGCCTTTATTTGATAGTTAATTGACAGGAAAGTGGGTAATGAGAGAAGGGGGAAGACCTGCGGCAAAGGTCGCCAGGCCGGGAATCGAACCTGCGACGGCCGTGTCGAGGACTAAGGCCTCCTTATGTGGGTTGTGCTTAACCCCTGTGCCACCACAGCACATCCAAGCTACATAACTGTTTCAAGGTTGAAACAGTTCAAGTGACCCTGATAGATCTAAGAGAGAGATACAGTAAAAGCTTTTTAAATTGTCAAGTAATTATGAAAATGAGCCACAGTGTTCCTTTTTGATTAAATTACTGTAGCATTTTATACACAAAACAGTCAACCATTAAGGGGACATTGATAACTCCCACAAGTCCTTGCAGCTACAATATTTAAAACAACACTGACTTATTTTCAGACAGTCAAGTTAGTAGCCATCATTTTAGGTGAAATGTCACCTAAAATGATGGCTACTACTAATTTTAAAAAGCCTCTTAAGAAAAAGAAAGTGTGATGTAACCTTAAATTGAAAATCCTTACAAGGAAAGGTAGACTTTTGTATTGTATAAGTAGAAGCAGGTAAATGGCATATTTATGTTAAATGCACATTGCTCCTGATCACTGACTGTGCTGAAGGTTTCTTAAGATTATGCGAGTTCTGTTTTCTTTTAATAAGACAGTAGCAGCTGCCTTTCCCACCTCTTTAAATGTCACAGAATCAGTGGAGGCAGATAAAACTGGCTTGTGATGTCTCATTGCTTTCTGAGTCGCCACTAAACATGTACATAGTCTGAATACAGCACATATTCCCTACATGAAAATAAAAAGCAGTACATGCTTTTTTTTTTTTTTTTTTTTTTTTTTTTCCAAAAGTCAGAAAACCAAAACCTGATGCAAAATACAGGAAATTTAAAGTAAACAAGACAAGTGCTCTTTGGCCTGTGTTACTCAAGCACATCAGGTGAGAAGGTATGTAACTTTATCACTGACAGGTTGTTGGAGTTGCTCTATACCAGCATTCCTCAAAGTCAGGACTTTGGTCTGGGTCCGCTCTAAACAGCATGTCAATCCAAACCCAGCTGATGGTGCAGAAACCGAGCTGAATCGTGGAATTTGACATAAAAATGCTGAAACATTACAACAGCTTTGTGACACGGAGTTAACCGTGTGTTGGTTACCTGAGCAAAGAGCAACGTCCAGAAACTTTGAAGCAATAAAAGGACAAGGGAAAATAAAACGGCCATACTTGTTATTGCTGTTTGTCTGCAAATTATAAGACATTTATTAAACAACTGTGGATCACATTACAAGTTTAAGTTTATATCTAGGAAGTTTATGTTTTATGACAATAACTTTTTTCATTCCTTTCATATTAAACTTTTCTGCAGTTAGTTTATAACAAAAGGAATAAGTGATGGGTGTTTCTGGGAGCTCGACAAAATTATTAAATTCCCAATAAATTGGGGTTAGTTGTTGAACCATCCATCCATTGTTTTTGCCGCTTTTATGTGCAGAAGGCATTGGAGTTTACTTTGTAATGCATGGAATTATTGAAGATAAAAATAAAATTTACTAAATAATATGTCCTATTAATAGAATTATATATACAACCCACGTAAGCTGTTCTTAGCTTGTTTATTTCTTGGTTTACCTCAGTTGTGTAGATGTTACTTGGTCTTGCTACTCTTTAAGCTCAATTTATTTATTTAAGTTCTCTTTTGTAGAGCAAGACACTATTATATGTTGAGGGATGAAAATTAATTAAGGTGGTGAATTTTAAGTTCAAATTTCTTTGAAAGTTAAAAGTTCTCGTTGCATTTTCCTGTCAGAAATAAGAGCAGCTTTGAGTCACAACTAAACAGCTCAGGCAAGCATCATTTGCTTTGCTTGTGCGTTGTAAACAAATATAATAAAAAAAGATTTGCTCATCCCCAGGGTTCTGGACTTTTAGCCTCACCCAGGAATCACATTTTGATCTCTGACCATAAAGTTTGCAACCCCCACTTCTATAGGAGCCTATGAGTGGTGTAGCAGAGAGGATGCAACTCTTAAACGAGTTCAAGTACAACTCTCCATGAATCACTTTCCCTCATAACAGGATGTTTCCAGGCAGCTGAGTGTCAGTGGAGGACCACGTACAGAGGCAGGCAAAGCACCTGCACAGCTTTAGTGCCTTTTGTTAAACAGAAGTAATAGCTCTGTTTATGATAATGGGGTCGCTTCCATGGCAAGGATCTTTTGACCCTTTGACTAAGAAGCTGTGAAAAGAATCTATATGAAATATGGTTGCAGGATATATTCTTGCCTGTATAACACAGTCCCTGTTTGAACAATTTTAGCTTCAAAGGGCTGATAAACCTTCTGTCATCCAGCTATCAAGTTTGCATGATCACTGTATATTGTCAGACAAGATTTATTTAAAGCAGTAGTTTGCAGTTTTTGCATGGAGACAAATAAATTACACCAATAGATTCAGTTAGTTTCTGTTAGAAAAAATAATGACAAATAATGAATACTTTTGACAAGGTCAAATTCTTTAGTTTAAGCTCAAATATCGACGTACACCCTCACTGCTGCTTGGTTCAATACTCTTCAGCAAATTGCAAAGAAAGATCTAATTGTATCTGACTATTTGACAACTTTTGCTATCAATAATGGTAGAGCTAAATTAAATTGGGAAGTTTCCTGCTACAGGTTCAGTTTTTCGGCATAGATCCCAAATATCTGTTAGCATTGAGCTTGGGGGCCATTTTAGAATCTTTATTTTATCCAGAATTATTCATTAGACAATAAATTTGTATTTTTTTTTTTTGGGATCCTTGCTCTAGTAGGTGATCAGTAGACAAGTTCAGACAATCTAGTTATTGAATTGAAGTGACTTTGGAAAATTTGGAGCTAGTTCTCTCAACTTATTATTCCACTCACTGCCCAATTCACCAGCACCATTGGCAATAAATGAGTTCTGTAGCATTATGCTGCCACCACCGTGCTTGATAAATGGTACAGTGGCCCAGCATCCTCTCATTGTGGTTAAATAGCTTAATTTTCCTCCCTCCTTTCTCCACAGTGCAACAGCTTGTCCATGGAGAGAGCTGAAACTTTTAGTCAAGATTTATTCTGTCAATCCTAGTTCTGTGCATAGTACCCTCTCAGTACATAATGTACAGTATAGTGAGACAGCTTGGCATCCATTTCCTTTCATCAAAGAGGGACAGCTATGGTTACATGCTTGGACACATTTGGGTGTTTCAGCATGAGAATGCTCTTATATGCACATCAACACTGTCTTTGGAATAGATAATGTAATAACAATAAGTTTCTGAAATAGCGCTGACCATAACCCTTCTTAAAAGCTTTGTCTGTGCCAGAAAACCAACCAATTTAATGAGCTTGGCAAATTCTGACAAGAAGAGTACTAAAAAAGATTAAGTGTGAGTCATGCCTGGGTTGTGTTAATGACTACAAAGTGTATGTGGTTTCACTGAAATTTGTGTGTGCATATTTTAGCCTAAAATTTTAATCTCGTGTGCGTTAAAGATCCACATCTGTTCATTCATTTGTTCCTTCCTGAAAGACAAAAAAATGCAGTACTTTAAGTTAAAGTTTAGTGTGACTTTCAAGCCGATGAAGAGAAAACGTGCACAAAGAGTTTGAATGGAAGGAACGTTCTGTCTCAACACGGGTCAGTGAAAACGGTCTTGCCACTTGTTGTGTGTTTCATTTTAGGAGGAAGCTTGTTGCAAATGGTGCGTACCGCTGCAGACACAAGCAGGCATAGAAAACAGCGCCTAAGGCCAGTGCAGGTTAAGCATGTTCATTAATTTCTGTTGTTTCTCTCCCCACTGGCCTTGCTTCGCTTCCTGGACGTGCCGTGGTTCTTAATAGGCTTTTGAACTGCGCTCACAGTTTTTGTTGCACACAGAAAGGCCCAGAGAGCTGAAAGGAAATCAGAGACCACACCATAGAGGGAGAGTGATGAATGGAGATGACTTCAATGAAGAGATAAAGAACATATGTCTAAGAAACTGAAAAAAAATAAAAATAAAAAATCATCTCAGAGAAGCAAAGATTGAACTTGTTTGAAAAACGGCTTTAATTAACGTACTACAAAGTCAAGTAAAAAGATTCAGTTTTTAATGGCATCAGTGAGAGTTCACACCCTTAATCAAAAATCAGAGCTTGCTATCCTGGAAATAGCGCAAAGAATATAATTGTGGTCACCTACACAACTTGCTTGTAACCCATACAGGCTGTTTACCTTTTTTTGAAGTCATCTTTAGAGGCTGACAGATGACGTTTAACCAGATTAAAGCTATGTTAACTCTACAGGGCTAGAATGCACAAAAAAGAACTCTAACAGCAAGATACTTCCTGAAGTTCCACGGTTGCACCAAGACCCCCTGTGGAGCTTCATCTCTCTAAAGAGACTTCAAAGGCAGGCCCAGTGTAGGTGTTGACCTTTGACTCAAAGGCTCTTTCTGGTCAAACGGGGACAGTTTAATTGATGCTAAATGTGAGCTTGTACATCACATAATTTGAAGCAAATATTCATATGACTTCATCATCTTAAATATCTGCATCTAAAATGGGCCAAATGGAAACTTTTCCTTTGAAAGCTTGTTGCCTCTGTATGTCTGTTATGCAGATAAAAGAAATAATAATTTGCAGTTATTCAGTATTATTTCAGGGTTTATTATATTTGTGATATTGTAATAAGAAAAAGGATTGAATGACGTTTGTTGTCCCTGCAACTATTTGTGTTTCTCATATCTTACTGACACTTTCATATGTGAATAAAATAGCTACGTGAAATTATGTGCTGAGGACTCGCACTATATATGCATCTGCAGATAAGGAAGTATGGTCAGGTGAAATTTTCCACCCACCTCACACTGTTGCTTAGATAAACATGTTGTGGCTTGAAATAGAGTCAGACCCCCCTCCATTGGTTCTCGTCTCCTCAGATAATGCTAAGGGAGCTCATGGTTGACTCTGGTTAATTTTCCACCTCATGTCCTGGTTTCCTTTTGGAGAAATGGATAATTCAGACTGATTTAGGGCGTGGTTACTGAAGGGAGGTGCACACTGCAGTCTGGGCAGTTGCACTTTGGGTATTTTCAGTGCCAGAAAAAATGCCACCAAATTCAGAGTATGGGTGAATAGATAGAACAATGGTGCATTCAAAAAATATTTAAAAAATTTTCTAGGTTGTTTATCCAGGCTTCTTTCAAAGCTTGGTAGCAAATTTATGGAGGGATAGTCTTCAAACTAAAATTAAAGCCCGAGTTTGTTCTAAACCATTATGCTGCATCCAATACAACAAATTGTGCACCAGTGTTGCTAAGGACCAAAATTAAAACAAGTAGTGGTCTAAAGTAGACATGTTTAGCTACTGTGACCAGTGTCAGAAAATTGCAATTGCAAGCTGGAAAGCACCGTCCCACTTGCAAATCTTAGAAATGTGTACATAATATGTTTAAACCAAGTCAAAAGAGAATTTTGTTGAATATTAAAAAAGTATGTGAACTTCAGACTAAAGAAAGCCCAAAATGTTTCTCCCTCTCCATTTTGGCTTTAAAACAGGAAATATTTAGTCTTATATGACGTGAGAAAATGGGAAAAATATTTTTTTATTAGTACATTGCATTAAAATATGAAATTTAGTTACATGTGGGGTCAATGTTGAGATGGAAAAATGGAACTCTGATGTGTGTCATCAGCTAAAAATGTATTGGAAAAAAAAATGTTGTATAGGTCAACCAAGAAACGTTACTTTCCCAATAAAAAGCCACCTGTTGAAAAAAGTTATTTTTAAATAATATGGAAGTTATTTAACTCTTAACTGCTGCAGTGGACCTGGGTTTGTTTCTTTAACGAGCTTTGTGAGAAGGGTCCTTAACAAACTCTGGAAGGTGAAAAAGCGAGGCTTCTGAGGGCTCAAGATGGGACCATGAGTGACCTTTTTTAATTTCATCTTGTGGCTTATGTTTAAAGCTGACTTCATTAAGGTTCGAGTGCAAGCAACCACTCGCACAGCTGAGTCCAACCAAGCTGTTGCTACATCAGAGCCTCATGCAGCAGCTGAGGATTGTTTGTTTAAAATATTTTGCATCTAACTATATTTCTGTATAGTTAACGGGAATATTTATTGCAAGTCATTGTATCAGCCCTTGGGAGTATTTGCAGAACTTGGGAAGCTTATTCTATTGTTGTTTAATGCAACTTATTTGCTGAGCAGAGTCTATCTTCACTGAATTCCTGTCAGATGTCTTAGGATTTTGAAGCTATGTGATTAATACAACTGCCCGCTTTATTTAAGCACGCACACACCCACACACACAAACACCATGCACAGGTGGTTGGTGAATTTGAGGAGGGTTCCTCAAACGATTTCAACCATAGTATCATTAATACATATGAAATTTTGCTTTTACTCTAAAACAGCTTTGAAACCTTTTAAAAATCCATATTTAAAGTATAAATCTGTTTTCTGCTACTTTTCAGGATACAGACCTGCTGGACATTACGCACATAAAAGATGCCAGAAATGGAAAGTGCACTAAATCACCAAAGGTAAGATAAAAGATTTCTGTTGTTTACCATGTCTATGTATTTTTGTTTTGCACTAAACTATTAAATAAAGCCAGAAAAATAATTTGCACCCCAAAAAACCTGTGTAAAACGCCTTCAAAATCGACCAATCCTTAAGTGTGGCAAGATACGAAACTAAGTAAGAAAGTTTTAGGAAAAACAAGCAGTTTGATTATATCTATAGATATGTAATTGTTTTTTTCTATTTTGAAGGACAAAATAAGAAAGACAAGTGTAATTGCCATTTTATTAGTGTAGGAAAATATGTACCTACTTAAACTTTTAATATAGAGCATTAATTAAAAACTTGAAAACAATTAAAATATCAATTTATCTTGCCAGTGAGTAGGTCTCCAAAGCTCACCCTTACAAACTACAGCAAAAAATGGCATCTTCAAGTTGCACAGTCACCATAACAACCACTTCTTTTAAGACTTTTGCAGACTCCTTTATCAGAGGTGCAAATGTTGCAGTGTTGATGGTGGAGATTAAAACCTTTTTCCAACGTCTCCATGAGAAACCACATTGTTAACATGGTGTGCTGGTGCTTTGGATGCCATTAATGCTGGTTATTTTTGCAGAGAAAATGAATTTTGTGTGTAGGTGTCAGTCTGACCATGAATCACACACTGTCTGCATCTATCCAGCAAGGAGTTATAATAAGATGAGACTCAAATAGGTTCAAGTGGATGGAATAACTGATATTTAACAAGGAGCTCCTGGTTTAAATCAGGAAATAGCGCTACTCTGCTTTTGAAATAAAAGTAAAAATTGCGACTTCCTGGAGTGCATGATGAAAAAAATAAATGCATTTTGAATCTTCCTGCTATGTCCATAGCTTTGTTTGTAGATGGTAAGTACAATTGGTAAATAAACTTATACAAGCCCATTTTGTAGAGGCATAGCATGACAATTTACAACACTTAATCCCCAACACCCAAAAAATTAAGTTGCAGAAAGCTTTTGGATGTTGCATTTACAGGTTGAGACTGGATGGCAGCAGCAGTTTTATAAGGTTGACTTTGCATGAAAATGAGGTGAGTGGAGGTTGGCCGGAAAACACTTTGTGTAAGGGAAGTTTGAGGGAATGAGAAGATTCATGCATTTCTAAACAGCTTACGGAGAGATATTGCGAGAGAGAAAGCATGACCATGTGACATATTTCATTGTCAAAGCATTGGAAATCCATTACTAGGAGATGAAGCAGTTGTGGACCCTGGGCATTGAAATGTGAGCACCGATGAGACAGTGTCTCAGGAGTTCATGAGAGGAGGAGGAGGAAGAAAAGGGGGACTTCTGAGGAGATTGTTGAAGATGAAGGCAATTTCAAAGAGTCAAAGCAAAGTCTGAAAAATGTTTCCTTCGGGTGCCAGCTCAGCAGAAGACTATAGGAAGGATTATAGGAATGAAGGACAGACACAGTAAGATTATATGAGGTCAAAAACAGATGTGAGTGAGACTCATATGGTACACTTTCATGTTATTTATTTTTTTTTTTTGTTAAACGTCTCCTTCACACTTCTTAAAAATCATGTTAAACTGAAGGCTGTGAGAGGATCACTGCAGAGCCTTTACACATTTTCCTTTTGAAGTGCGTCCTATTAGTTGTATAATATTGCATACTAGAAAAGTGAAACAGTGAAATTTAAGACACTAGAAAATGCACAAATATCACAGTAACTTCAGATATTTTGAAGGTAAGCTTATTCCAATTTCTGCTTTTTTTTAAGATTGTGATTTCTGTAAAAGACCTAGAATAAACACTTCCAATAAATACAGAGGCACAATAAATCCACTTCACTCTTGTTCCAACAATATCTTACCCTAATCTTCTCACTGGCTGTCACATAGGTGCATATCATCCAACTTTGCTAAACTTCACACTTGTATTGCAAGAGTAACAAGTACCGTAAAAGAATGAGTCTCCTTCTTAACATCATTATCAATTCCATGCTACAGCTTTTAGCGTTCATCAGAGACACACTAATGAGGACTACAGATCTTCAGTCGGTCATTTGGAAACAGATCTGGGACAGATTTCTTTGGCAGTGGAGGAGCACGGACAATGTTTATCTTCACATGACTTTCCCTTGAACAACCTATCAGTTTCTCGGCCACGGGCCTAAACCAGGGACTTGACAGAGTCCTATGATTATTCAGTTTTTTTAGTTAACAGACTGAAGACATCATCATCATCATGCCAGGCCGTACAAGTGGGGCGTTAAATCTGATCTGACTTGTTGAAGATTACGAAAGGACTGACACAACGAGGTCTTGGCCTTAGGTTACCCTCACTTCGTTTTTTTTCCTTTCCCATAGGATTGGATGACAAGGAATTTTATTTATTTTTTCCCCCACCAGGGGGTCTTTTTGTGGGCTCTAGTGTCCCTTATACCACAGTAGGCTGACAGGAAAGGGGGAAGGAGAGGAGTTAAGACACGCGGCACATGTTGTCGGGTCCGGGAATCGAACCCGCGACGGCTGCGTCGAGGACTGAAGGCCTCCAAACGTGGGGCACGCTACCGCCTACGCCACCGGAGCACGCCCCTGATAAGGACTTTTTAAAGTTTTGCCGAACTGACGGAGATCTAGGATTTGGTCACAATGGCTAACTCGGCAGCCTTCCCCAGTGGTTCAGCCAAGAACTAGAATTACCAAAGTACAGTGTTCCTGTGCTCAAGACTAGACATTTAAATTTTGTAAAAGAGCACGTGTTTTCAGCGACTCTTAGTGTAGAGGTAGAGCAGACGCCTCATATGTAAGGCCATTTCTCATCAACACAGCAAAGTGCAAATATAGATATAGGCATAGATATTTACAAATATGGCTGAAAAACATAAACATTGTATCTCATTTATATCACATATAGCGCTCTGACTTCTGACTTTAAAAATGAAATTGCAATAGTTAAAAGGAAAATCACTTTTTTTTTTTTTCTGTAGCAAGTCAGTTTGACATAAACTGTCCTGGTGTCCAAAATGTCATTTAGGAAGAAAAGATACAGACTCCATTTTCCAGTTTGGACCCTCTTACACTTTTCTTGTTTTCTCTTTATTTTTAACCATATGGCAAAGATTACAAATTGTTGATTTACCCAATTTGTTCTTGAGCTGAATAAAAATCGTATTATAGAGTATCCCTAATTATTCACATCTGCCAAGATAACACTCTGCTGATTTGTCAAATATCCCAAATATTAAATTGCAAATCAGCAAAAATAGTTTATATAGAAAGAAACAGAAAATTATCATCCATTCCTTCTAATAAAAACAGATATTAGACATAAAAAAGGCTGCTGAAATACATTTTTTTTTTTTTTTAAACAGACAAATTAAAAACTAAGAGACTGGAGGGTTTTTTTCCTGCTCTGTTGTCACCATCTGCTTCTCTCTGATTTCACTTAGGAGCTGCTGTAGCAGCATTCATTTATTTATGCAAATTACAGAAAAGGACCACACTCACTGGAGCGAGATGAGAGGTTTGACTTATGATGCCATGTCGACAGAAACCTTCAGAAGTGCTTTTATTGTGCTTCTCAAGGGTCCTGTGTCTCAGCTGAATGCCGCCAGATTTGGGCACCATCATTACCAACAGATGAACCTGAAATGAGCTCCACATGAAAAGGCTTGCTTTGTTTACATCTTTCAAATTGGTCCTCTGTCTTCTAGAGCTTCTTCTCTAGAGGCTCAAGTCGTCATGTCTTATTTTTGAGCAACTTCTGAGTTTCTGTCTGAGCACCATCTCGCTTTGGGATGCACAAGTGTGTTCACTGGCTTGTCGCAGTGTGTGAAAATCTCGTCTGACCTCACATGAACTCCTGCCACCCTGCCCACTGGCTGCTTTCGGCTCCGTTGTGATTCATGTGTTTGCTACATAAAGACAGACAAACAGCGCAAACGCATTCCGTGGCAGGAAATGCTCGCTATCGTTCCCACTCCGATTATGCTTCCAGAAGCACATCCTACACCGGGAGCAGAAATATGTGGGCTGGGGAAAATAATAAATTGGGAGAAAATTGGAGTTCTTTGTTCAACAAAGCAGTGGCTGTGGCTGCTAATTAGCATGTGTCCTCCCTCTGTCTTCATTTAGGCTGATTAAAAAGCCAGTTTCAAAAAGAGAGGAGCTTTGTGTTTGATAGCTTCCTAAATAAGTCACACATGCTCACGTTGGTTGATCAAAGCGCAGCACCACCCTTCATTAATTTCGTGTAGACACAAACAGTTGACAGAAAACATTCCAAAATATGTTAAAAATTTGGTTTGGGATGTTACATTTTTATGACCTGAAAATCTTAATTAAGCACTTTTCTGTCATCTAGTTACACTCTCACTAAAGTAGCTAATTGAAGAATTTTGTATTAGCACCTCTATACGGGCAGATTTTAACAGTGTGTTGATTTTAATGCCAGAAATAGAAACCTTTGGCATTGATCTTAGAAAAGCTGTTTCATCTCCTCAGTATTGTAAAAATAATGTCAGGCCATATTGTTAAAGTCATGGTGAGAGCTCAGAAAAGTCTGCAAATACCCGAGAGGTTATGTGACGTTACATTAAATCAACAAATTAGTCTGTCCCTGCACAGCATGTTCCCTTCTCTTGAGCAATAACCATAAAGTACATCTCCAAGCTTTAATGTACGTCTTACTTTACAGCTAGCTTAGCTCTGTTATATCACTGTGGTATTTTACACATGTGTATATGCTAATTGCATGGGGGCATAGGACTAATACTTTACCTCCAGGTTTTAAGGTCAGTAAACGCTCTGCAGCAGCATTACTGGTAAAATACATTGACAGCTCAGATTTTCACCCCACACAATGCAGGCGAATATAAAAACTGGCTTGCGTAAAGTCGAATCTTTCTAGAGATCAAGTTCTGGTGAAGACATGTTGAACAAATAAGGGTGAAAAGTACTTTCTTTGAAGAAAAGCTTAAAAACAAACATCTAGCTGAAATTTCCAAATTAAAATGAGTAATGCCGTTCCTTATTCCTTTTTAAAGATACATTTCATGCCATGCAGGAAAGTCTCCTCCTCTAATAAGCTGTTGGTTTCCTTCTTCTCTGACTGTGAGGTGAGAGAAAGTAGCTGCTACCTTTGTTGCCGTCTAACCTTACAACAGCAAGGGTTGCTTCTTAACACAGAGCAGCTTGTGTGTCCCTGAGAATGTAACAGGATCTGGGAGAGGCCTGCAAGTCTTTATCACTCCGGCTCTGCATGGCCAGCCATCTAAAGCTCAATTCACTACAGCAACCAGTACCAGGGAGTTTATTGAAAATACAAAAAGCTTCTGTCAGGTTTGCGGCTATTAACAGGCCTATTCATTCCACATCCAAAGCAGCGGTTTTATCAAATGTTTGAATAGTGATCAAAACATACATAATCATGCAACAGTGAAATGGCATTGTCCTAGCATTCCTTTTTGGACTCTCGACCTCTTAGAGAGCTGTGTTTTGCGACGAGATCAAATAATTATTTTCCTTTTCATGTTCAAGAACGACCACGTAAATGCTTTAGTCTCTTTGTTTCATGTCTCCTCCTCTAATAAGCTGTTGGTTTCCTTCTTCTCTGACTGTGAGGAAGATGCACAAAGCTCTCTGTGTGTCTGTTTATTCCATCATCTAATCAGTCCGGTGTGTATTGACCGGGAAGAGGGTCACAGCATGAGCCTCAGCTGCAACAATCACAGCCTCTCATATTCATTGATTTAAAGAGTGGGCAGGTCCTCTGTGTGACCCTGGACAAGACCACACTGTAAAAAAATTTAAACTGCATGAAAATGTGTGAAAACACGAGCGTTGTTGTGTAGTTGATAGAGAAAGGGGAGGTGTGCTTTGCAGCAGCCTGTCATAAGAAGAGAAAAATAATGTTGTTGTTTTTTTCCTTTTGCTATGAAATTATGTCTGTACTGCTGATGCCAAATTATACAATATGATGGATTTTTACCAAATCCATTAGGGCCATATTACAGACCAGCCACTCAGATGATGATTGATTTACTGCTCTCTGTATCTGTGCATGTGCGTACAGCTATCTGGTGACAGTGTAATTTTCAATATATGTCAAAAATTTAATGTAATGTGTAGCACTGATGTAAATGTAAACCTTCCTACCAGTTCAGCTCATGGTCTCATTCGCACAGCAGACAAACAGATAAATAAATGCATTTCTGATCCAGTCTACTGGCAGTGATGAGGTCATCTTTATATTTTCATTTGTATTAAGACTGTCTTAAATTTTAAAACACAACACCAACACCAAAGAAAAAAAATATCTGATAGCCAGAACCATTTTCTGGTTCTGATAGCGAGAGTCCAAAAAGGAATGCTAGGACAATGCCATTTCCCTGTTGCATGGTTACTGAGAGCAGATATAATATTAGTAAAGGCATTGGGTTCTTCCTATTAAAGATCAGATAAATATAAGCAACAACAGCAAGAGACAGTTTTGTCTTAATGAAGGCCTTAATTAATGGGTAGTAGGCATCGATTTAGATTTAAAAAAGAGCGCTGCTTTCCTGCATAGCAAACTAGTAAATAACATAATACTTTCTAGAACTGTTAATATCCCTGATGGAAGTCTGTGTTTTGGAATAATTTCAATAATTAATTGGAAAACAGGTTTGGCAAAACGATCTATTTAATTCAAATGCATTCAGCAACAGGGTGGTTCAAGATCCGTGTTTCTGGTCATGTTGTATCATGTTTTCTTTTAGTTTTGGACAGATTTTTGGTTAATGCTCATCAACATCAGTTTGAGTCTTCAAAAAAAAAAAAATTTCAAAGAGATTCTGTAACATTTCCTCTACCATTACTATGTTTAAGATTAGCTAATTCCTCAACTACTCAATAGAGGAGTAATGAGGGTTTCTCTTCTCCTCCCCATTCTCCATTTTTAGTGACAAACTGCTGCATCCCAGGCGTAAAAAAGAGCGTCACTTCCAACAAACTCAATAATTGTTTCCATCCATGCTGTTATTTGTACAGTTTTCCTAATTTCAAGTAACATTGCTGTTGTTGTTTGCACAACCTTGCTGATATTTGCATAGTTTTTACATTTTACTTGTAAACAGTGTTGCTCTTCTCTGTGCACAAATATGCACAAATTTTTTTTTTATTGTCAGTTTACTAAAAAGAACAATATTTGAAAAATATTTGTACACCTTAGTTTGAACATGCTTGCTTATCTTTACCTTCATAAATAATTACAGTTTAACTCGGTATAACTGTTATATTTTGTAAGAGGCCTTTTACAAATGTTCTCTAAATGTAAACACTGTGATATAAAATTTTTAAATGATTCTTTAAAGAAATCCATCCATCCATTTTTTTTTTTTTTATCACAAGTGCAACAAATACATCCTTATCCAATGGATACAGTTTTTAAGATGAGAAAATATTGGTGGCTGCTTAAATTAAAATCATATTAAGATCTAAAAAAATATTAGGACTTTAAGCCCACCATGGTTACAAGGAGGGAAAGGTGGGAAATATGAATGAATAATAGATCATTTATTGTTTTTCTATTTGTGTATTTATACACGAAACATTTTAGGAGATAAACACACTAAACTTTCTGAGAGTTTGCAATTTCTGGATCTTCCACACTGTTGCATGTTCTGCTCTAACCACACACGAGGCGGCACAGACACAATCCTACTTACGTCTCTTAGCGGTGAAGGTCACTATATAAGCATGCGTCGCATTGTAAAAATATGTATTGTCTCTTCCCATTTGGCTGTCTTTACCGCTTCATAGTTAGTCTGTCACTTTCGATCTGACACGCTAGTTAGGTCAGTCGGTGCCAATATGTGCAGAAGAGATTGGACATAATCGCTCTTTGCCATCGTTTTCATCTGAGGGTCTGGCCACAGGGCAAATGGCAGGTTGCAGTAAGAGGTGATTAAAGTAAACGGGCACATTGACTGATGGAGTTTCATTAAAGAAACTGCCTCCATTCGTCATCAGCCATGGGCAGGAAATTGATCAGCTTCACGGATTGATGCAAGCTCCCGGTGAGCAGAGGATAAGAGCAGAGGCAATGTTGCGAAGAAGAAAAGGAACGGCTAACGCGATGGAGCCTGATGGCTGTGGGTTTGATTCTTCAGTCAATTACATTGGTAATTCCCACACACAGATGAATTCCCCAAGTGTGAAGCAGGCCATCTCATTATCACCCACTGAGAAATCGAAGGCGACGTCTGCAGCCTCTCTTTGGACCTCTAAAGGAGCTGTCCTGTTCTCAGCAAAAACACAAGAATGAGCTGGTGGATCAAGATGAATGAGCAAAATCTTGACTGAATGAATGAATGAGTGGTTGAAATAGAGTTAAGGAGGATGAAAAAGGAGGCTGGAATCACATATGAATCCAGATATTGGCATCTGGCTGCCTCTAAGTAGAAAAGAAATGCCTTTCATAGTGGGACAGAAATGATACACAACTCAGTCTCCTTAACTCTGATGCCCCCAAATAAAAACCAAGGCATGTAACTGTCTTCAGAAGTGAAACAAATTAGTAGAGAGATTGCATGTGTATAATTTAACTTCTGCTGTGTGTGTGAAGGTCTTTGAGGTTTCTGGGGGAACATTATTGAACAAACACCTTATATGCAGTGCTTTAAAGCTCATCACAAGACTTAAATTACATGATCTCAGAGTGCACCTTTTTATTTTCACACACAAAAAAGGTTTTATTTTCAATTAAATGATTTATTTTCATTTTTCCCTAAGCATCTATCAGCTCATGTCGTCGATTATAGAACATAACTGTGAAATATTGAGGTTTTAAAAAATGCAATGCCAGTCTGTTGGGCTCCTGGCATGCCATCGTTCTTTTCTTTAGTCACCATGCTGGCGTCAGTCTGTTCTAGTGGGACTTGGCTTCTTCAAGTCACTTGATGCCTGCAGTGAAATCAGATGTGACATTTTGTTAACCCAGCAAACAGTCATCCCAGTGGAAGAGGAGCTGATCAAATAAGAAGCAGGAAAGGCAGCAGCTCTCGAACTAGACTGTGAAGTTTGACGCCAGTTGAAAGCCTGCGTTTTGTTTCATAAAAAGAAACCGCTGTTAGCACAGACAGTTAATACAGACGGATTCATTAAATTCCAGGTGGCAGGAAAATTTCAGTCCATACTTAGTGTCTAGAGGGAACAAACTCGGTCCTGTTGTTTTATTATTACTCATTCTAATCACCATGTTCAAACACTATTCCTTTCATTTTAACAAACCTTTGAATCTTACTGGTTTATATTTACAGTTTGACAAATCATTTTTTACTCTATCAGTTTCAGATAAGGTAGGTTGGTTATATCTTTAGCTACAATAATCTTGGGTTGGCAGTCAGTCCTGCAGACTACAACAGACATTAATCTTACCACTCATCTGTGTGGTCTTTTCTTCGGACAGGTGATGTAATAAAAGTACACCCCCGGTGGCATTCGGGGGACATTTTATTGACTGGTCTTGATGCAACTGTTCTTCCATGCAGTTCGATCAATATGTCATTATCAATATATTGAACAACCGAGTGTTTTCTAAGTCAGGTGGGGCTCCTGATTGATTATGTGAATGCTGACGTTCGAGTCCCCTGTGCCTCGTGATTTAACTTTACAAACTTTTGATAAATAACACTCTCAGCTCTGTGCTATTGGTTTTTATTACGGTCACATTGTGATTGGGAGGACCTGATTTTAAATGAGCTTCTCAAAAGGTCAATCAATGTGATTATGTTGGATAATTATCCCTCTCTAATACAAGCTGATAAAATTACACCAAAACAATAATGGGCTCGTCGATATTCACAGCACAGTCTGTTGTGTTGTTGGGTCTGATCTTAAGAGAGCTAACCAGAGGAAAAGGGAGTTTTTCCTTTGAAAAGAGAGGATTAACCTCTAAGACAAAGTCAGGACATGTACAAATCTCTGCGCTGTAAACGTTTATGTCATGTCAGGATCTTTTATGCACTAACATCTAAAATCAAAATGAATTTGTTAGCCATCCTTGAACAAGTTAAACTTTTCAGCAGCTGCTGCACATCGGTACACATTAGCACTGAGAAAAATCTAATAATATTGACGGTATACAAAAGTTGAAGTTATTGACATCTGGTGGTTGCAATAAAGCATTTATTTAAAAAACAAAACTGTTATGACTCAGGGTTTTCATCTAGTACACATGAAGGAACCGATCATGAATCATGTAGGACATTTGGACATTTTTGTAAATTTTACAGCGGAATTAAGTTTTCATTGGAAACAAAATGTGATTTCATTGTGACTAGTATGAATATGAATATGTGTGGGAGTTATTCTGTCTGAACTGCTGATATATTCGGGATCAGCTGGAGTATTTTTAGGGAATTACTAGGCAGGCATCTTGTCTAAGCAGAGTATTAGGAAGAGTTTAAAAGTGGGTTTGGTCCCAAAGGTTCCTTCAGTGTTGTCATTACCCCTAAATTTTTTAGATTTAAAGTCATTTTCAATTTTACCAGTGCGTTTCATCTGAATTTTAAAAAGAAAAAAAATCCCATTTTATATTAGCCTAACTAGAGTACCGCCTTCAATCTGGTAGAGAATCTGTGGATGTGTTCAAGATTAGGGTGATGGTATGGAAGCCTTTTAGCAAGATATGCTTATAAAACTAGGCAGAAATTTAAAGAAAATGACATTTTACTAACTCTGTGCATTATTATGTCTTCAAATTAGGTGTTTTTCTATCCTGGGTGGTCGCACTATTGCCTTGCAACAAGACGGTCCTGGGTTTAGTTCATTGCAGTCTGTCTGCAGGGAGTTTGCATGCTCTCTCTCCAGGTGTACCTGGGTTCTTTCTGGGTACTCCGGCTTCGTCCCACAGTCTGAAAACTATTGGTCACTCTGGATCATTATTATGCAGGTCTGTGTAACGCTCCAGCCCTCTCCAGACTGAACTTTCTTTCTTTACATTCTGTCTCATGTTTCCAAATACAATCTCTGTATGTTAGTAGTGTTGAGAAGCAAACAACTTAAACGATTTAAATCTTTATGTGAAAGTTTTAATCTAAATTATGATTATGAATACTATTAAAGCAGCATTAATGAAAGAATATTTGCAATCAGTAAAATTGCAAATATCTCATTATTTTTGAAAACCAGACTTCAATGGCAGATAACGTAGTATTGCAAGCAAAAACAGGTTACTCTCTTTTCCCCTCTAATTTGTTCAGACTTAATTGCAGTGATCAATATCTTCACCATGGTTTCATCTACACTCTTATCTCCCATCTCTGAATTACAGATATGTGCACAGATAATGAATCGTGGAAGAGACGAGAAAGGAGCTTGGGGGAATTTTTTTAATTGCTGCCTCTGTCGCACAGGTCATTCCCTAACTTCATCAATCACATAAGTGAGACTGTTAGATGTTGCACACATGGGAAGGAGTTCATATATAATCATTTTATGGCTTTACCCACAAATGTGAAGGAATGTGTGCGTGGGTGTGTATGTGTGTAATTAGAAAGAACCTCTCTGGTTCCAAGATGTATAGCGACAGGTGACCTTTGTCACTCCCACCAACAGTCCCTTCCAACCACATCAGCACGCCAAAGACTTAATTGGTTTTCAATAGTAAATCTCAAAAGGGTTTGCAAAGAAAATGTCTGGCTTTTAACGCTGCTGCCCCAGAGACCACAAAGCTCTCTTTTTCCTTTCTAGAGGTCGTCGGTAAATGAAGGTGGAAAACCATTTGCCTTTTTTGTGAATTTCTCATTTTATTACCAGTTAAAATAACGAGTTAAGTAAGTTTTGAATCCAAGAACTTCAATTCTGGGTCATTTTTCTTCTGAATGATTTTACTTTCTGGGCATGTTTTTTTTTTTCTGTTGAAAGCTCTGGCAGTTTTTGGTGCAGCCATTTGTTTTGTTGGAATAGCTCCATTTCCATTGTGGACAGTACGTGTTTTGGAAGCTGAGAGACTGCAGATTCGTTATCTGAAATGTAGCACTTTCCAGAGAGTCTGACAGCTTTCTTTTGTACAGAAAGAAGAAAAAAACATGATTACTTCCTGCAAATTTAAGCTCCTATTTTGTGTAGAAAAGCTAACATGCCAAATGGTTTTTTTTTTCTCTATTTAGTGTTTCTTTTTTTCCTTTTTTGTCAGTATCTGTTTCATTATCCAGTACTAGACCAACCATTTCCATGTATAGCAATGAAACTGAGAAATAGGAGTGAAAGCATTTTATTCCACTGTGTGAGAAACTATTTCTCACAATGAAATTAGCATCCCCAAGGCGTTTCTATAAGGGAACTCGCCACAGAATGACCATGTCAGCTTCTCCAGACATTCAGACCGGTGCCATTAGTCTCTCTTGTGTCTCACAGAGAAGAAACACATATTATACATAATATAATCATATTTGATGAAAGATCACTCCCAGGATCATGACCAATGAGACATGGGAGATTCTTCGACATGGAATGTGTCATTACGACAGGATTTCCCCCCAGATTACTGTTAACACAGACCACAGATAAAGTGACCAGTTGAGCATCGTAAAAATATCCAAAAGCTTGTTCAAACATTCAGCAAGTTCTTGTTGGCGCATCAGTGGAGCACACAGATGCCACACCAAATGGAGCATTATGTGAGGGTGGAAGGTGGCTGGTTGGTTAGTGGCTGGCATGACCTGGGCTGGCAGATGGTCTGAGGATATCGGGACAGCAGGTTCTTTGTGTCACAGGGGAGCTAATGATGGCAAGATGCTAAACGATAACTATAGACAAAGGACTACAATTACAGCTGCCCATTTCTCAGCTAGGACTCTCAAATGTTTAGTCAGGGATTTCAAAGACAAATTAGTAGAGCTGGTGCATATCCCATCATAAATGTCTTCCCCAGTACGTGGAACTGTTGTGGGTTTTCTCGCTTGTGTGTTTCTAAACCATCCTTTCTTGTCTATGGGTGTTGTGTTCTGTGTTTTTCTGTGTATTTATTTCTAGTTTTCTTGTGTGTCTGAGTCTCTGTGTTGTCCTGTCTCCCCGTGATTAGTTCCCAGGTGTGTCTCGTTCCCTGATTACCTCTTGTGTATTTAGTGTCACCTGTGTGTGTCTGTCTTCGTTGGGTCCTACGTCTTCGCAGTCTGTGTACGTCAGTGTACGTCTGGTTATGTCTGTGAATGTCTCAGTTTGGAGTTGACTGTTAAGTCCTTCGTTTGTCCCTGTCGCTACCTGTAGTGAGCATTAGCCTTCCGCTCTACAGTGCTGCCAGGTCTGAGAACTGTTTTCTGTTTATTTATCATTAAAACTCCTCATCACCGCATATCTGGGTCTGCTGCGTTTTGCCTCACCGCCACCACCACACCACTTCATGACAATGGGTCAGTTTCTGACATAAAACAATTCCAGCAGGATTTGTTAGAAAAACAGCGACGAGAAATCAGATTCAGAGATTTGGTGACTTTTTCAAAGTTCTGAGTCAAGGATTTGTCCTCGATGTTGAGCAACTATGAGCAGAAGTGTGCACTGCCAATAATATTAAATTTAATTGAGTTGAGCTATCTTGCAGCGGTTGTATCTGCCCTGGTGATATCACAGCTCGTCATTCTGTAAATTGAACTTCATTTTACAAAAGCCTGCAGTGGCTGTCTCATTTTAACAGCGCCAAGGATGTGTGGAGATCAACATGGTACCGAGTTGTCCTCCTAGCCCACATCCACATTTCCATTTGAAACTCTAAAAGCTTTGATTAAAGTTCCCCTTTGCACCCATGTCCTTTGAAAAAAAAGTGCAACACCATAACTACCACTTTAAATGCTTCACAGATATTGCTGAAACGAAACTTTATACCAGGAAACACAGAATTTTGTTTCCAGTAATTGGTGTGTTTACCAAAATTACCCGAATCCATGAGCTTGTATGAAATTGCAGGCCTGTGTGAAATTATCTCTGTATGATAAACTTGTATGAATATGCTATATTAACATTGACATTTAAAATACAATTATTTAATATGATCTGAAGACAGTATTTTTTCTTACTGCTATAAAATATGGCATAGTGTTTTATTTTACTTGCTGTAATGTGGTCACTAGAATTTATTTATTGCATTTTTAAAATGGACCGGATCTTGTGAATTTAATAATTTTTCAGTGCTTGTTATGCAGACTGTTGCATGATTATCAGTCTGTGTTTTATACCCTGAATACTCGCGCACTTTGTTTCTTTTAATAGAGGGGAAAATGTACTGGTCTTCTTTCAGCCAGCTGACCGTCAGTGTTGTATCGCTCTTTGATTCATAAACCACTTTGATCACTGGCACTTTCTCATTTGATTTCAAGGCCTTTAAAATGTAGGGGCCGTGGAAATAAAAAGTTTTGCCGTTTCAAAACCTTAACTCGATGAAATCTTTGTATATCTTCGTATTGGTAATCGTCTTGTTCAATACTGAAATATGCCTTAAATTAATTACTGGGTTTTTATTGCACTACTGTGTACAACAGTACAAATCAGAGGAAACCTCCAAATCCACCGTCAGCAGAAAGACAAAGCAGAGCTCTTTCTCTTCACCTCCTCTATCACTATAAACAGTTTGCTGACTCTTCCTGATGTTACGCAGCCTTTCTGTATATCCCTGCAGGAACGTCTCCAAATAAACCCAATTGACTCTGGCCAGAATTACTGAAGTTGTCATTGGGTCTTGAATCTGCTTAGTGTCCTCTGCGTAGTAAGGGCGCAGCGCATGATGTGCTGCTGGTAAGATGGAGCAAAATGGAGAAGTGAAACTCAAAGAGTAATGGAAACAAGGAAAGGGGGAGAACATATGCCGCCTTGTCACTGCACCAACAATAGCAGAACATTCATGGCCTTAAGCCTGAACTGAAGCGCAAGGGACTCATGAATTATTAATTCCCCGACCTCCCTGTGTACATTTTCCCTGGTGGGACTGACTCTATATGACCCCTGTGTGGTAGAGGGCCCCTAGCACAGAGCCAGAGGGAGGAACAAATGCTGCAAAGGGCCCTTTTTTTTTTAGCAGGACACTCAGCAGAATAGAAGGTTTTCTTGAAGGAGGGGTGTGATGACACTTGACTTGTCTCAATAACATTAACACCAACCAGAGATGCTCTTTAAACAGAGTCTGTTGGCTTCACTTTTCAAAAGTGAGATGTTGGTCTTTGTTTGTTGTCCAGATGTTTGTGTTTTTTTCTCTCTTCACAACGCTGAAAATTCTGTTTTGTACACATAAATCACTTCTTTACTTTCCCAGTGTAGCATTGTAATTTACGGATTACTCCAGTAACTATCTCTAATAGTTTGCAATAACTGTAAAAAAATAGCTCAATTGTCAAAAGCATTAGCTGGTGGCCCCTCAGAAATGTCAAAAATCTCATCTTGTTCTCATAAACCCAATATTGTGTATCATCTTGTCTTAGGAGTGTCTATCAGAGTCATTAAAAATATTTTAAAAACTGATTCTTTAACCAGTACTTGTCATTCTGTAATGGCAAGTAATGACTGTGATAGCAATTATGTAGAAAAGAACATAATAGGGATTCTATCAGGACAACTGTAATGCAAACTGGAATTTGCAGTTTGCATTACAAACTGTGGATTATGGATTATTTTAACTTCTCTGGGAAAGATCCTTGTATCAAAGTCAAGTATGATTTACAATTTAAGTCGTGTTTTTCATTATTAGGCCATAAAAAAGTGCTTATGATTTTTCAAGGCTCTAGAGGAGTTAAAACAGTATCTATTTATTGTAGTAGATATTCTACAGGGAAAATTAGATTCCTGTAGCAGCAGGCAAATTCGTTGATTTGAACGCACAAACGTGGTTTTTATCTACTAATGTTGAATTTCAGTAGTTTTCTGTATCAGAACATCCCGTGTGTGAACATTTTGTTTTTCTCGGGGGCTAAACGAGGCACCAGAAATGTGGATTTTTCACCAGTGTCTTGGCTGCTTCTACTGCATATCTATTTGTGCATCGAGCCTGTTCATTAGTCTTTATGTGGGCGTGAATCTGCGTCTTCTTGAATGCCATTCATGTGCCATTCCCGGTGTGTAGGCACTGTATGTAATCTCACCAGCGGTTAGCATTCCCCTACCTTTACTGAAGTCTGCTTTCACAAAATTAGAGCTGCTGTGTGACTACAGGATAATTGCCATATTTACATACCTGTCCGTTTCTGGCACCTGAGAGCGGAGCGCCATGGACAGCCTGAACAGAATGGGGTTCATCCACCTTACAAAGTGATGGGACTGAATCAGACAGAGTTTGTGAAAGAAACAAACAGGATACTTATGACGTGCAGAACATACATTTGAGCAAAACACAAATTAACAAAGCATAACACGCAATTAGAAACTTATTTAATTCAAGTTTCTTCCTCTTTTTTGTCTTTCATTGTGGAGAAACTCATTATAGCTATTTTGAACATTCCCTAACTTCAGCATCCATTCTGTCTTTTTAAAGGTCTCACAATTTTCTGGCAATACCGGATTTGATTGCACAATATACTTTTCATACCTCATTAAACATTTAAGCCAAGTGATCTGTAAGAGTTTTCGTTTTTGGCTGTTTGACTTGTGTGTCGCTGCAATCCAAGTTCTGCTCAGCGCTCGTTCTAATGAGGAACTTAAACCTGCGAATCACAGCAGCTGATTATTTTTTCTCCTGCTGGCGTTAGTGTGGCGTGCATGTCTGAGGTCAGCTCTCTCCTGTCTTTGCCTTTCCCTTCCTGTCTGCCTCATGTGAGCTCAGTCAGATAGAGGAACACTGCATGCCAGGTAGACTTCTTCCACCTCATCAAGCTTGCCCCTTGCCCCCCTCTGTCTCTCCGTCTTTCCCTCAAAGTGATTCACACGCAGTGGGAGTCGTCCTCCAGCTTTTGTTCTGTTTATTCTCTCTTCTTTCAATTGCGGTGAACACAAACCTACATAATTGCAGCTTTTTATGTGAACATATGCTCGAGTGTGTGTAAAAAGAAAGCCTTTGGTCTGCTGCGGCACACAAGAAGCATTGTCACAGTTTTTTTGTTGTTGTTGTTGTTGTTGTTTTTTATGCAGGTGGCATTCCCGAGAACAGAAGAGCTTCGGGATTCATTGTCACATATATTCTCCTCTCTTTCATTATTTTTACATCTTGACTTCCAAGCTTGTGTCTTAATGTGAGCTGGCAGCCTTATTTCCTACAGAGCTCTGGAGCTGTACCAACTACAATCCTAAAACGCTAATTTGCTGTAGAGCTGCATGCACAGATGGATTGAATTAAGGTAGGCATGAGATTCTCATAGTATGATGGCTTTGCATATAAAAACACAGTTTCACAGTATCAGTGTTTTACAGAGTTAGAAATTTAAAAATGTAAAACATGATTTAATGGCCTATTTTTTAAAGCAGACAAGCAGGAGATATTCCTATAAAAGTAAATTAAAATACAGTTTTGAGAATTTTTTATATTAGTGTCATATCTGGGGGGTTTTTTTCTAGTGGTTTTTAGAGATTAACCAATCAATTGTCAAAAGAAGGGACACATTTGCTTTGTTCAACAAGTCAAATTCTGAAAAATCAATTTTTTCCCATTCATTACGTGCCTCAAAACTGAGTACTCTCACTGTTTTATGTCTAATTTAACAACCAACAGTTTTTACTTGGATGCACTTGTTTAAAAAAAAAAAATCTAGGACATATTCTTTGAACCATATCTGACGACGATCTTGTTCGTTCTTCATTTTATGCATCACTCAGTCGTACATATTTACAAAACAGTGCGAATGATGGGGTTAGATCTCGCTTTGGGTTTACCTTGGTGCTGATACGTGCAAACAAAGAAATAAAGACAATGCTGGCCATCATGCAGCGTTCATCGGTGGACAGTTCAGTCAGATATGTTAGTTACTGAGGGGGACGTGATTTGCAATCAGATGCTGTCAGGCATCTCTCTGTGTTTCCATTAAAGAATGTGTTTCTCTTCTGCGACAAAGCTGCCTGAATGAGATGTCAGAGTTTTTCTATGTGAGGTGGCAGTCTGAATTAAGAGTTTCTGCCAAGGATGCACACTCAGCTGTCAGCAGCTGCCAGACGTGAGCCGTTTGAGTCCACTGAAACACTTTGATAGCAGCCAGGTGACTTTTGTATTCCTTGGATTCTCTGTGCTGCTGTGCGTTTATACTGTTTTGAACTTAAGACTGTTCATTTTTATACTTCTTGTTAAACCGTCCATTTTCTGTATCCCACTTCGGAGCTGTCTGCTTGGGTTTTTTTGTTGTTTTTTTGCAGTTTTTTGTGTCTTTGCACTTTGCATGTTTCTACAGATATTCACTGAGAAATTCTAACAGAACAACCCAAGAAGCAGCTGTTTGTGCTCTCATCATTTACCTTTGAAGTTGGCTCCAAATTAACCGCAAACAGCAACGTATTTCTCTGCACTTTGCACTCATGCTGATGTTACATGTTCTCCAAATTAAGCCTCATAAAACTGCTTCATAGACTTGATCACTTACAAAAAATACAGATAAGGAATTTTATTTATTTATTTATAAATTTGTTTATTTATTCATTTATACAGGAATGCCATTCTAGTAAATTATCAGTTATTTCTTTTTTATGCATCACATCAATATTTCCAACATTCTTAAGGTAATTGCCAGATTTACTCTTGTTGTTAAGTGATAAGCTATGTATTTATCCCCTGTTACTACATTTTCTTTTTTGCTTAATGATCTTCATTGATCCTTTCATGTTGTAATGCTTGTATTACAACTTGTTTTGTAGTAACACTAAGTGTGATATTCACTATTTTAGTCATTTAAAGCAGATCCTGTAAAGTTTAAATCTGCTTCACAACACCTTCTAAGAGGAACCTGAAAGGAGAAGTGAGCTTCAAATGGATGAATTATCCTATCGTGATCATGCAAGAAATTCTTTCTCCCTGTTGCAGAGTGGAATAATAAGTGGATTTACAAATTCATAAGTACCTGGAGTAAAACTTTGGAGCCACCACACCAGTTCTTTTATTACCTAGAGTGTTTAGTCCAGCCGCACTGCAGATGTAATGAAAGTGGGACTGAAGCCTTGTGGTACATTCGAATGAAGTCTGATCTGCGAGAGAGATGACTGTAATAAGTTCGCCGAGTTTGTTATTGAAATATTCATGATAGCGGAAGATATATTGAGCTTTTTAACTTGTCTTTTTAAGAATTTGCTTTCCGCTATAACATCAAAGTCTGCGATGCTCGGCTCCACTGTGCCGTGAGTTGATTATCATAGGAGGTGAACATCAGGCATCTTTCCCAACACATGTAGATGGGTGGCTGTCAGGGCAAGTTATTGCTGATACTCTGTCATTTTGAAAATAGTGTGCGTATCTGCCCTTAGCGCTCCCTCTGTCCGCCCCTCCATCTCATGTTTCATGTCTCAGTGCGCCAGGGTTAATGAAATGTCCCAATTGAAGCTTCCAGCCGACTCCCACGCGTTTCCTCAACCTGTGCATCAATGCTTGACTGAGCACCACTAACACACCACAGTGAGCAAATGCATCCAACTTTAGTGCTCATGATGAGACGGAGGGCAACTTAAATTATGATTGGGTTAATGTTATTTTAAATGCCTCCTTACTCATTTTGTCTTTCAAGTTAATGTGCAAAGAAAGAGGAAGTTTGTGCAGTGCTTTTAGATTTTGTCACATTGCAACCACAAATTTCAAATATGCGTTAACGGGATTTTATCTAACATTACTGAGCAGATAGCAAATAGTGGCAGGTAGAGCGAAGAACACACCAGACAGGTCACAGAGAAATTTAAAAGATTGAGATTTTCAGTGAGCAGTGTTCAATCTGCCATCCAGGAAAAGAGAGGCACTGTTAAAAGGAACACTCATTAAGTGGCAGGTGACATCCAGAGCTCAGTGGCCAAATCTGTTGACATAACAGCTGTCCCTGTGTTTAGCCAATCTGTAATCTTTGGGTACCTGGCAGGAAGAAAAACGCTGTTGAAAGAAAGATTGTGCAGTTTGCCACAACTCATATGGGCTCAGAAAAGAGGTGGAAGAAACTGTTTTAGTTGGATCAGACCAAAATTGAACATATCTGTGTAATATAGTGGTGAAAGTATCATACTGTGGGGATGATTTTCTTCAACAGCGACAGAGAAGGCTGATAATTTGTGGCAAAGAAAAGGCAAAACATTCATCGTCTAATTTGCAAATTTCACAAGCAGCCCCTAAAAGGTGTGCGGCCATTGTTACATTGGCAAAGAACTGAATAAAAAGGGCAAATACAAATATAATGAACACTGTTAAGGTTTTTACTTGTAAAAAAAAATCTCCACTCTATAATTTTGCAGTACTTTGTGTTGGTACATTACACTAAATTCCTGGAAAAAAAACTCGTCAGGGAGAGTGAATAGTTTTTCCGGGCGCTGTACTTTGACGATGGGTAATTTAAATCGCCGCGTTTGTTCATCTTTGCAAAATTCAGTAATTTACTTCTTCCCAGCAGATTTTACTTCAAATTGCATAATGTTGCTAAATAAAAACAAATCTTAAAAATCCCAAAATCTGAAAACAAAATGCGTTTTGTGCTTTAAATCTGCAGAGCACAAAGCCGACCACGTTGCTAGCCAGAGGCCAATTCTGTGGTCAGTAATGCATCACCAGAGAACTGACTGATGACTTGACTGGCTCTGACCTTTTACTCCTGGCCCTATGGGTAATTCTCCGTCTCATAAAACTGCGGTGGTCAGCCTCCCCTGACTCTTGAGGGCTCAAATGAATACACGCGAATAATAAAAAGAAGCAGAAACAATTTGCCTCAGAGATAAGGGGATGGGACTGAATACAGCAGTGGTGCCCAAAGTTGGTCCTCAAGGGCCAGCATCCTGCGTGTTTTAGTTCTCTCCCTGGTTTAACGTAGCTGGATCAAATGATGGCTCATTACATGGCCTAAGAAGAACATTGACATGCTGAAGTGGTTGTTGGTACCACCAGGGAGAGAACTAAAACGTGCAGGATGCTGGCCCTCGAGGACCAACTTTGGGCACCGCTGGAATACAGGACTCAGGCAGCAAAGGAGAGAAAGAGGTGAAAGCCCTGGAATCAAAGACAGGGAGTCTTTGACTGGGTTCCCTCTGATTCCCTTGCACCCCCTTCTCTTTCTCATGCATATTCTTTGATCGCGTTTACAGCACAGCTGTTTGTGAAGCTCTCATCTGTGTTTTATCCTTAGGGCAGCTTTTTATGCCTGAGTTCCACCCCTGACACACAAAAGTTAGCGAAGTGATTTTCACACTGAGAAAGTTTACAGTAGAAAAGTGCAGCGTTCTGGTACAAAACGCTGCCACTATGGAGGCTGAACCGCAGAGTTGTTTGTTCAGCAAAATGCTTTAAAGCTAAGATACATGGTGTCCTTTTGCAGCTGAAACGCTCAGTTCTGTAAATCTCCAGTCTTGTTTTGTCTAATTTTAACATATATGCCCTATTTTGTGTGAGCAACTTGTTTGCATTTAGGCTTTTATTTATTTATTTATTTTTTTAACGTTTTAAGCATTGCAAATTCCTGACATGCTGCTGATCTTTTATTGCTAAGCTCTGCATTTTAGTAGAGTACTCAAAGCAGCACATGAAGCAGTTTAGATGCAGTCATTTGCATCTTGCGTGCATGGACTTTGTGAAGTCATTGACTGGACACACACGTCTGGTTGTCCATGCGACTTCATGTGCATGATAAGAAAGGCCAGCTTCGGCATGGTGGCAGAAACGGGGCTCTGTCTTTTAATGGGATTAGTGTTCCAGTGCTTTCTGTCTGGGTAAGTTATGATGTGGCTAATGTTTAAAACATGCTCTGCAGATGCAGCATAACCCTCTTAAATAAATGACTGCATCACCAAGAGAGGGAGTCATTTTAGGATTAGCTTTACTGAGTGCAAAACTCTCTGTAGTCACTGTGAGTCACCCAGGCTGGTTAACAAGGAATGCAAAATGCCACACAAATGCATGAAAATGGCTTCGCTTTCTTGTCATTTAAAATGTTTATTTTTTGTGGACGGTAATCAAATTAAAAATATTTATTAAAAAAAAACAGTTTGGTAGATCTCATACTGTTTTTAATTTTAGAAATATAATTTTTATAGTACAGCTTTGCTCTGTTAACTGCTTTAGAAAGACGTCGCCTCTGTTAACCTTCTGGAAAACGTAAGTACATTCACAGGCTAGTGGAAGCTACTTTGCAAGTAAGACCCAGGTTTTACAAAAATGCCCATTTGTCGAATCAGCTGTCATGACATCTAGCAGTCCTGGAGAGCACAGGAATATGTTTTTGATGCTGCTGTAAAGATGACTTAAAATCCAAAAGTTTCCTCTGTTTTTTGCAAGTTGTAGCTGATCTGGATGACAACCAATGGCAGGCTCAGTTGACATGGCTTAATTTCATCAGCTGGATAAACAAGTAGTACCAAGGGTAAACACAACCTCTTGTGAAACCGTAAAATGCTCGCGTTCACCGACATGTGGTTATTTTCTACTAATATGAACAGTTTCATTTGGCTAAAAAAATGGACAGTATTTTAATATTTTTGCACCTCTCTGAGAATTTTGTTACTTTGAAACTCCCTCACTGAGAGACGACATCTTCTTACTAGTACGTGACGGTAATTTTTAGAACCTCACTGCAAATAATCAAAACTAACACCTTCTGGAAAAACTTCCAGGAAAAACTATCAGCTTTACTTTCACTGAACCTGCTGGGGCCCCGTTTGTCCCCAGATTCCAGCCGTCCTCCAGCCTCCGGGACCTCCACAGTTGTCTGAACAATGCTCGATTGTGGCAAATTTATGGAGCTTCATTTGAGCGTAAGGACAAAGCACGTCCCTTCTCACACTACTCAGAACTCCTATTTATTTTCTGCTGCTTTCCTGGTCAGCAGTGGTACCACCACTGGCATCACATCTGCATGAAAACATTTTCATGCAGTCTAGGAATATTCCGAGTAAATATTTGCGCATTTGTATTTTTACCAGCTTTTTATTAGGTTTTCAGCAGCACAAGGAGAATGCGCCGTGCGATTAATTTTATCCTGCACGGTGTGCATACTGGAAAGAGTAGTCCCAATCCTGAACACAAAATCCTTATCTACATGCTGATCACTTTGAGCTGATCTCACCACGCCTGGAGGTCTGTTGTGTTTTGAGTCGTGCTCCAATTTCTGCATAATTCTAAACCCTGGAAGCCACTGCTTGTGTTTTTTTTTTTTTTTTTTCCTTTTATTCCTCCTCGTAGTTTTCTTCCATTCTCATCACTAAATATCAGCTCTGGATTTCTTGGTGACAGCGTGTCAATTTCTTTTGCATTTGTGCTGCAGCTTGAAAAACCCAGCGATTAAATTATTTGCAATTTAGAAGCATATTATCTCCTTTTCTATTGGTAACCCTATGCCATGTGGAGCTTCTTTCTTTTTTAGAGAAGAAATTGGATTTTCATTTTAGCACCGGTCAGCATGACCAAACAAGACACTGCAATAATAAACTGTAGAGATCAGATTTTGTTCATGCTTTTAAACAGGCGCTCCTGCTATGAGAAGAGTGATATATTTTCAATGCACCTCAAAATAACACTTCATGACTCTATGTAGATCATCCTTGTTCTGCCCCACTCAGCCTGGTCTGAAAGGCTCGTGGTGAACATGTTTAGTGTTCGCCAAGAAGAAGTCTTTTCGCACAAACTATTTTTTTTTTTTACAATAACAACCCATCTGCCCATTTGTTTTAATTATTTTCTGAATAAATGCTGTAAAGTTTAGCATGAAAACTTGAAATTGGTGCCATTTTATACGCGTGCTTCTCTTGTCGATGTGCCATATATGTATTCTTAGACGGGTCAATTAATCATTCATGTTGACATTTCCTTTGATCTGATGCCTTTGTGTGCATATTTAGCAACACAAACAGCTTCCTCAGATGTGTGTGTGACTGCCTTTCTCTGAAGTTACAGTTTTAGTCTTTTGAAAGTGTGCGACTGTTTGCGTGTGTCAAAACTGCGGTGAACGTGCGTGTGAGTTTAGACAAGTGCCGTGCTCCGGACTTAATGACCTCTTGTGTTCCCGATTTCCCGTTGCCAGTCTGAATCCCTTCCTTGTGTTCGGTAGAGCATGACACAGTTTGAGCGCAGACCTGTTGACAGGTGGGGCCTTGCGACAAACTAACGCAGGCAGAAAAAGTCTGTTTTCTTCCTCGCTCGGCAGTGTCTGAAAGGAGTTCACGTGCTGCTAATAGCAGCTGCTAACCCGCGTCACGAGCGCCTGATGAATCGCACTGCGGCGTCCATGGATGCACAGATGCACCAAACATACTCGCACACCTGCACTCTGGAGACTGTGGACTTTTAAAGCTTTATGGATGCGTCTTTAAAAGCTCTCAAAGAAATTTTCCCAACCCACCCACTCCCCTCTGCTTGATCTAAACTTCCAGTCTTGTGGTAACTGGGACCTGAGGCCTGCCTCTAAAGTCTCTATGAATGCACCAGTAGAAAATTACATTTCGTTCACATGAATGAACCCCCCTTCTCTCCTTTTGCTGCTTTGTCCGTGGTTTTCTGCATTGCCTCACTCCTCCCCCGCGTGGTCCACCTGCGTGATTTCATCTTTTCCATCACAGTTGCTGAGGTTTCTCAGGTTGCCTGCAGCTTCCTGCCAGTATAGCTCTGCACTGACTACACACCAGGAGACGAGCAGCATGTCCGGCTAATGGCTACAAGTAGATTTAAAGCAGAATCGCATTGCATTGATGTTCAAGTGCCGTAATAAATGAAATATGCATCTTACTGTCATCTTGTCTATTCTCAGAAGCTGTTCATCCTTGGCAGCCGTCCACGGCGCTCCTCAATGTGTGCTCTAGCATTGTTTGCTGAAGCAAATCGCAAGTGGGTTTTACACATTCACATGCAGCTGGTGGCTTACAGAATATCTAAGTGGAGGTTGATGTATTCTTATTTGAATGAGAACATGTGTTTGTTTATCGCTTTAACACCAGAACCATGCAATGCGAGCCGGCAAATAATGCACAACAAACACAGCAGTGGTTTGCTTAGAATTGAGAGGTAGCCATAGAAAATATCTGAATATTTTTTTTTACTGCAAATTGGGAAATGTTTTGTCTTAAAATGTAATAATGGGCTGGATGGGGTGGGGTGATTCTGGGACATTTTGATTTGCGGACGCGAGGGACGGGTAGAGGACATTTATCAACAGGACACAATGCTCATTTTTTGATTGCTTAAATTAATGGGAGCTCATTTGCTTTCTCTGCAGAATCCTTTACAAAGCTTTTTGTTGTGTTAATTAAGCCAGAGCACCCAGTCTGCATGCCTCTTGCGTACTAACCCACAAAGGGGAGAGGAAGAAGGTTGTTATTCTCAATTCTTGTGCCTCTAAGGCATTGTAGATTGTATTTTAGGATTTGCACTGAAGATTAGGTACCTAAATGTATATTTGCTAAAATTAGTTTTTCCCTTCTTAGAGATAAAAAAACAGCAAACCTTCTAAGTATTCGTCTCTGTGAGTTGGACGGCTGCCAACAGCCTCTGTTTGGTTTTGGCAGAGAGGAGATTTCTTGGAACAAGCTGCTGAATTTGTCAAATGATAAATGTGGAGGCGAATTAAGTCTGGACTTTGCTTTGCTGAAGGTGGAGACTGTCTGTTCTCAGGAGCGTGAAGGTTTTGTTTAAAAAAAAAAAAAAAAAAGACTTCTGAGAAAACGTATTGCTCTGCTGGTCCCAGGAAAGTGTTGTGCTGCTTTTTCTCAAAGTGTAGAGAAATGTTTTTCTGTCTGTCCATCAATCCAAATGAATGAGTGACGGAAAAAGACCCTGAAGAGATGCCCCAGATTTTTTAGATTCATTCTTTTATTCAGATTTTAAGCAATCTGATTTGGTTTTTCAATTTCTATGAGAGGTAAAAGAGAAAACCATGATTATTTGATAGATCTTGAAGTTTGGAATCCAACAAAAAAGAAAAGACATCACAAGATTACCCTTGTTCATGCATCAAAATGTTCTATATACTTATCAGACTTTCATTAAACCCAAAAAAGTGCTTTAAAAGAACAGAAAATGTTATGAGTTCTTTGTGTTGATTCAGTTATTGACTACAGGAAAATAAAAATGATTTTCATTTCCTTAACCAGCCAAATACTAATCTAAGCCAATCATAGGAACGTTGTATTATAGGAGCCGAATCCTGGCTGACTGATTGAATGTTGAACTATTCTTCATTTATAATTTAGCTTTTTGTTGGTTTCAGTGCTTTGAAACATCAAATGACTGCTTCGTGTACTTCGTGCAGATAGTAGAGCTCTCATTAATCAGCCAAATCAGTCTCTGATGAGACGGTACTCCAAACGCTGATAGGTCTTGTTTCAGCGTTTGGAGTCTTTTACTCTGAAATCCAAAAATCTTATGACAAAGCGCAGAACTGTCTCTCACTTCCTCAAAAGAACATTCCCCGTCCTTTTCCGTGTTCTGCTTAGCATCATTTTCGTTTCCACTGAAGGTTTGTTTATCCTGCTGGACTTTGGACGTATGTTTGGGTGACTGGTTCCCCCACAGTGTTTGAAAAAAATACGATAATAAAAATGCATTTTTCACCTTAAAACATGGATTTTTTTATTATTATTGTTATTATTCTCTTAAGTCTTTGTGACGATTTTTTTTTTTCTGCTTCCTTGTCTGTTTCTTCTCCTAAGGATGCAAAGCTGCGTGAATTGCTGGACGTCAGCACACTGCCAGGGAAGTTGGAGAACAGGATGCTGACTGTGGTCAGTGGCACCGACATGGTCAACATCACCTACCTGAACTTCATGGCCCTTCAAGAGGAGATTGCAAAGGTTGCTATTTTTAAATCAAACAAAGGAAGAAACAGCAAAAAAATATGATCCAAATATGCTAACATGATGTGTTGTTGGTTTACTTTCTACAGGAATGGGCAGAGGAATTATTCAGCCTGGCGTCGAACCTTTTGGCACAGAACATGTCCAGAGAGGCCTGCCTTGAGAAAGCGTATGTCATTTGAACCCACAAGCCTCAGAGAAAATGTAAAAGCTTGTGTCTCCCAATACAGACATGAAAATTAGGTTTTCTGGTGCCGCAAAGATGCCAGACATTTCTAATGCCACTGAAGTTATGAGCTGTGCGGTGGAGAAAAGTAAATGGTATTTACTCAATACACTTGCATTTTTACTTGTGTAAAATGCTTTGTAAAAGTTTTCATATAAATTGAAGATTTGCATGTTTTGTTCTTCTACAGCCGCACATTTCGATGTTTTTTAATGTTATTTTCCGTCAGGTGACAGACACATAAAATCTATTGCACAATTCTGAAGTGGAAGGAAAGAGAAACATGGTATACAAAACAATTTCCAAATAAAAATCTGGAAATGGTGCCATGTATTTGTAACCGATACGTTAAAACTTCTGAAAGTTATGTGTCACAAAGTCACCAGAAAGGAAGATGTTAATAAAGCACCATGTGCATAAAATACACACAACAAATATTGTGGTGGATCTGGGCTTTAGTTTGAAGTTGCAATGGTAGAAAAATAACCACTTGACCATGTAAATGTTTGTGCCTCCAGTTCGACAGACTCATAATCAGTTATCCCCGCACCGACCAATGTTTGCGGATTATTTGTGTCAAACGGCTCACTGCATCATGGTTGTCTCCGCCAGACGCACACACACACACACACACACACACCCAGGCGTCCACGCCGATTCATGTGCACTGTGCGAGACTGAGTGACGTTCATGCAAAGTGAGCTTAGACATAAATGCGAGACACAGCTTTTAGTGAAATACCCAGAGCTGTTTGGTGACATCTTGCTGCTGTCTGATGTTTATCAGCGAATAGAAGCCATTAACTGGCACCCCTGAGGAGTCTAATTGACTTATGAGACAATAAAGGTGGCCATCGACCACATAGCATGAAGAGGGTTGAATAAATTTGAAGAGATCGGCTTTTGCAGTCACGATGGCTGCTCACAGCAGCAGCTGTTGTGCTCTTGCTTTGCTTACAAATCGGGCAACAGTTTTTACTCCCACTCCTTCAGCATGTGGAGACTTTTTCCCCTGAAATGACGTTGATGTTTCTCTACATGCGGTCAATTCTCTGCAGCTCTCAAGGTTGTGAGAGGTTGGTGTTTTCTTTTTAATAGTGGGAATAAGACGTGTTACAAGCAGCAGGAAACTGCAGGATCCAGCAGATTTTTAAATGAATGTTTCCTTTGATTTCTTTTGTGCTCTGTATAGCACAACGAGAGTGATTTAAGCACATCATGAACGGCATGTTTGACTATCGTCAATTGAATTGAAATTTTTGTTTCTGTTTTTTTCTAGAAAAAATGCTTAAGAAAACAAATCTGTCCCTTATTAACCACTAAAGGCATCTGTGACTTTCCCTCAGGCAGCCAGTCTGCCCTAAGAAGTGGACACTATAATGGATATTAATTATTAGCCAGCAGCCACTTAAAGCCCGACCTGTAATGATAGCTCCTGTTGCAGCTAAGCTATTTATAGCCCAGGTTACTCTGCCCGCGCGGCCGCTGCTGCTACACTGCTCTGCTCTGCACTGCCAACTCTTGAGACTTCCAGGAATTAACCGCATTTCAAAGCTGCAGTGTAAACATAGGCAGACATTCATGGCATGCAAAGTTCACTCACTGGGGGATGTGCTGATAGAAGAGTTTGTATATGCACACAGAGTTTGTAGTGTATGTTTTTTGACGTGTTTTGGGCTTTTTGGAATATCGTTTTGAATTGCACCGCTTATGGTTGGAGCATGTCAAAGTAGAACCTTTTTTTTTTTTTCTTTTTGTAGACTTCATCTCTTTGCCTGTTTTTTGTTGAAGCATTGCACGTTTGGACAATTATGGTTTTGGATGCTGTCCAGGTGTTGGGATGTTTTCCTCTGTGCTCATGATGATGTGTAACCGTGGCATCAAGGTATTGTGTTTCCAACTGGGATCAGCTGATTAGTATGTCAAAAGTTCAAATAATACCTGGACTAAGACCCCAAATCCCAGAGGAGCTGACCAGAGGAAAGAGAGAAGGAGGAAGATCAAATTGTCAATCATAACGGGCAAGGATCATAACCTCGACTCCAACACCTCTCTGCTTTGCTTTCTAACCACGTGGCCAGACTAAGATTTTAAAGAGGTGGATTAGCAGTGCTTGCCAAAAACCCAGGACATGTTACTGTGGAATATTGTCTCTGATGCCCTGTTAGCATGTCATGACAGCCATGATACTGTCGTCCAGCAACAGTCTTCAGTCAGAGGTCTCCTCAAATTCAATACAAGCCTGACTTCTACAAGAGATCCTTCCTACCCACAGCATCACCATCTTCAACAACTCTTTAAAGATTCTTGGGTGATACGAGTTACCACAGCATTTTAATTTTTTCCTTTGATATAAAGCATTATTGAATTAAATTTTTGTGCATCTGTATAAGTAAACATAACAGCAAATCACCGCTTTTTGTTTTTTGTTTTTGTCACAATGTGTCTCTAATCTTGTGCCAATAGCTCCAGATACTGGGACATCACTTCTGCCCCATCTAGGTCATTGTGGACATTTGTTTCAGTGGTCTCTGACTTGACACACCCATTCAATCACACATCACTGCACCCAGGTTAAGATAATTTCAACATTTATGCAAAGTCCAGGCGGCATGTTGGTGCAGAGCTCTTCCTTTGAAGCAGCCAGGAGGCCCATAGTACTCTGGAGGAGCTGCAGAGATCCACTTTCTCAGGCTGGATATTCTGTCAGAAGCACAACTATTAACAGAACTCGCCTGCATGAAAAAGTGACAAGGAGAAAGCAATGTGAAGGAATTTGTCAAACGGCACAAAGAAGAAGATTCTTTGCTCAGATTAGACCAAAATGTAACTATGTCTGATGGAAAGCTCCACAGCACATCAAGCTAAACACACGATGTCAAACACTTGGTGACAAAACAAGCACACATTGAAAGACAATACACTGGTGCAGAAATTTCACACAGAGAAACTGCTGTTGCATCTGGTTTTGAAATGTGTTCTCTGTCCATTGCAGATACACTCGACTGAAGCTGCAGCTCAACCCGGAGGGACGAATTCCTGTCAAGAAGTAAGTCTTTCTGACTCATCCTTCTCTCCCCTGGCACCTTTTAGCTCTTTTGATCAGTGCACACTGTAGCTTGCTCTGCTTCTACACTTTACTCTGAGCATTAGTGCACTTCAGCATCCACAGCCTTACTGTGGATGTCTGCATATATAGGACTATATTATCCCCATCCATTCTATTCTGATATTTTAACCCAACTCATATTATCTTCTAGAGTGTGGGTTTCACACAACCACAATTTTGGGTGTGTGAAGCAAATCTTTTTGTGTATGTCTGGTTAGAGAGCATTAGTTTCATTTGTCTGTGACTTTGTCATCAGCTCGTTGAAAAACAAACTCCCTCTATTGCCATTACTCAAGTCGAGCTCTCAGGCAGCAACAGTGAACTTCTGTGATAACCTCCCTCAGAGCCACCGCTGAAAGCAGTGGGTGTCAAAACACAGAGCCAGCGACACACTCCTCACCGTTTAGGGAATTAACCTCCTGGCTCGGGAGGCATGCCTGCTTGAGTAATGTCAGTTTGACAGTGCTCTCCCACTGAGCATACAGCATGTCCTCATAGATCTGCACCGGGATACATCAGCCAATAAATAAAACATACTATGGCATATGAAAACATGTCTAAACAGTCATGTGGCACCTGTAATGGACCAGACTTGGCTGCAGTAAATCCTACTTATTGTCTGTGTAAAAGAAACTGAAGACAAGAACTCAACAACCTTGATAAAACACTAATTCAGTCACATATGGCTGATATGTGCTGTTCAAGAGATAAATGAATTAGGAAATGTTGTTGTTTTTTTAATCTCCATTTGTGTGTGATGAATAAAATGGTATGCTTGTATGATCTTTTTGTTGTGGAAAAATATGTCTGTGAAGGTAAAGGGAATTTTATTTATGTAGCACATTTTCAACAACAAGGCAGTACAAAGTCTGTTGTGGGTATTTGTTTCTATTTATTCTATTTCTATCAATTTTCTAATCATTTAAAAAAAATATCTATCATTTACCCTTAGTCCACTAAAGAAAATGTGGTACATATATATATATATAAATGATTTTTTATTGATTTGAAAATCTTAATAAAAGAGAACAGAAAGGTCTTCAATCTGCTGTTTTCTTCTAAAGATTACTAAATACCTTTTATAGAGCAGTTTGGTGAAATTTCTCTTATGCTTCAAAAAGTGAATCAGTAATAAAAAATAACAACTTTACTGCAAGGCTACATTCAGGAAAGCTCACAGCTTCCTTATTCTCCTTCCTCTCATATTCTTCTACATCTTCTTCTGCATATTTTATTCAAGTGTTATCTGTGCCCCACTTTTTCCCCTCCAGTTTGCTGGAGACTCTCATTGGAGTTTTTATTTCTCTTTGCTTATTTTTATTTATTTATTTATTACTCTCTAGTTGTTGTTTTTTTTACTGTGACTTATTCTTACAGTGGAAGCTCCCCACAGGACAATCGGAGTCTCTTGAAGGATATCCTGAATGAGCATTGGTTGAAAGTGTTAGGATTTGACATGCAGATGATCAGAGAGGAAGCCTCTCTGTCAATGTGACACTTTCTGTTTTCACCCATAAGAGGCTGTTTCTGTCTGCCTGCAGTATCTTCAGGATGTTCTCAGCAGACAGGAAGCGAGTGGAGACAGCACTGGAAAACTGCAACCTCCCTTCTGGCAGAGTAAGACGGCAAATTACACGAGTTTCCTTTCTTTTTTATGACTGGGCCAACGCATTTCTTCTGTCATATGACTCTGCATCCATATATGTTGCTTCTTCTCCCTTCCTGCTTGTTTTTAGCCTCACGCTCTTTAATCTACTCCACCTCATCTATCAGTCTGTCACTACTTAGCCCATTTTCTCCTGAAACAGCAACCGATTGTTGCGTCGCTCATTTGTTTGGAGTCATACTTTCTGGATGGCTGCACGGCTTCCAACCTTAAACCGATTCGCTCTTCGTTGTAATGCAACAAACGGACCCAGCGGGAGCAATAAAGACGACAAAAGCTGCTTTCTTTGCACCCATTTCCAGACTTTGCTTGACAAAAGCTGTCCTCTCATGCAAGCCGTCCCACAGCTCTCCGACGGTGCAGCAGCCAGCAGTGCTCATGCTTGAAAGTGGCAAAATGCTGTTCAATGAACACATGCTGAAACATATGGACACACAGGAGAGCAGACAATAACGCTGTAATAATTGCCTTCTGAATGTAAACTGAAATAAAAGCACGCACATGCCGACATGCACCCACACACAAAAACCTATACATAATTAGCACAATGAGCGGCATCAAGACGGTGGCCGGGGGTGTTGCTGTGTGCAGGTCTGCTGGGATTTGCTGTTATTCCACAGCGCAAGTAATTACAGCTAAATGGTATCGCTGTTAATCCCTCAAACACACACACACACACCCGACAGGCAGGGGTGCGTTCACAACATGGTTCACACCAAGGTCTCCTGAATGACTCAGTGAGTTTTAGCAAGGCTTGACCTCCGCCCCCTCTCTCTGTGCATCTTCCCTCATCTCCCTCCCTCTCTTTTCTAATACCCTCTGGTTCCGCTCTGGTTCCTGTCGGCACACCTGCTGCTGAGCGCACTCTGTCTTTATCATACCTGCTTGGCTGCGATAGCTCAGTAAGGCGCCCGCTCTGTGGGTGCAAACTGGAAGCAGTTCTGTCGATGTTTTGAATTTTCAAAGCTGTGACCACGTGGAGGTGATCCTCGAATGAAAACTGAATGAATGAGTAAGAGATTTTATTTAAGCAGTACAGTAAATAGCTGGCACATCCACACAACATGACTCATATAGAATGTACTCAATAATTTCCGGAGGCGGTTGATGATCGGCAGACAGAGGATTTGTTCTGTTTGAAAGTTTTTCTTTATTACTCTATGGACTTCAAGCAAAAAAAACAAACAAAAAAAAACAGCCATTACGTAATAGATGTTAAAAGGATTTTAGTTGTGTGTAGCAGCCATTCTGGAAGGTTTCCAAGTAGTTACTTCCATGTTCAGACATTTTAATACAGAATTGGAACAAGACTTGGGAGTTTTCCAGCTTTTGTTTATATCACAAAACAAACACAGAGTATTAAAGAAATCCGCTTTTCATTGACATCGCTTGCTTGAGAAGAATTGACTAGAATAGAAGTACTTTATTCATCCCAGCAGGGAAATTACTTTGCAGTTGCAGCATAAAGACAAGACACAGTAACAACTAGTTGTAGATAAAATAAAATAAATATAAAATATAAAATGCTACAAATTGTAGAATTATAAAGTGCTGTAAAATGCAGATATGTATATGTAATATAGAACTGACCGAAAGGTTCCTACAACTTGAAATTCCAAGAAAGGCAACTTAAGATTTTTGTTCTCTTACCAACCCTGACCTGAAAATCCAACATGGCTGAATTGTGTATATATATTTCAGTATACATTTCTAATACATTCGTATTAGAAATGAACGCACTGGTTTCCCAACTTGGAACAGGAGTTGCTCCAGTTCCAAGTCCGGTAGTTCCTGAATTTTCTCCACCTCTCCTCTCTTTTGAGGAGTTTCAGTTTGAAGCAGATATTGGTGTCTTTTAATAACTCATCTATTTTCCTGTTACCTGTTACTATTAACACTTCACTGTGTAGTATTCAGGGATTTACCTTTTCTTTTTTTTTCTTTTTTTTTCTGTGAAGCGTAAATTCAAATTGTGTTTACAAAGCAGCCAATCTAGGAGCGTCATTCATTTTCCTTGCTGCTGATTGGCTGTGTAAATAATTGACTGAATGTTCAAACATGCTCGCCATTACTACCATTAGATGCTATCTAATGCCAATTGTTTTCTTGGCTGTGATAACAGGCGAAAGTAAAAACCTCTATTACTATCACCAATGTAAACATGTGAACTGGCTAAACTCTACTGGCACTTCTGTTGAGTTTGTGCGCTTTAGTCAGATAAAAAAAGCAGATTAAAACGGTGGCCACAAACACTTCAGGTGGATAAGGAGAAAAACAGAGACAGAAAATGTGAAAAGCTACTCGTGGCTGCTGTTAGTAGTCTGTGATGCATGTTTCTTTTCCTAAAGCCCAGAAAACCTGTTTTCTATTTTTACGGCAACATGAATTCTTAGAAAATCCAGAGTATTTTAAATAAACATCTGCTGGGCTCTCTATGAAAACTGACCTTCAACGACATTCTTCCCTGGCGATCTCAATCCCAGACCAATGCTATTTAGAAACCCCCGTCTGCTTTGCTGAATTGTAAAAAAAAAAAAAATGTTTTTATAATGATTTGACAAAGAGCCTAATAGGGATGTTTATTTTATTACATTGAAAATGACTGTTTAACAGAGAACAAAAAATACAACTTTTACCTGTTGTTTAGAAAACAAATGACAAAAAGCATTACGTATTTAGCTTACGCTGTAAGAATAATTTGGAAAGTATCTTTATTTTCTGTTGTTTCCAAAACAACAAAGCAATACTGCTTTGCACGAAAAGCAAAGCAGTATTAATTTCATTGATTTGCAGTTTTTTGTTTTTTTTAAAGTAACCCACTTTCTGCCTGTTATAAAGAAGGTGCATGTCATTCATGTGACCCTGCTGCTGCTGTCATCTGCAGAATGACTCCGTCCCCCAGGAGGACTTCACTCCAGAGGTTTACAGCATGTTCCTGAGTAACATCTGCTCTCGACCAGAGCTGGACAACATCTTCTCTGAAGTGTACGAGCTTTATTGTTTCTAATTCACAGTTGAGAAAAATAATCTTTATCAAACAATACCGAAGGTTTAATTTGTTATCCGTGTTTTTGACATCTCAGTTTTTCTTAAAGTTACGACTGTCTATAAGTCCTGTTATATTAAGGATATGTTGCTATTTCTTTACACATTCTTTATAAGGAGTCAAAATGAAGAAAACAATTGTTAACTTTGCTTATGATAACTACAGTAAATGACCAAAAAAGCCTTAGGATGCAATGACCTCTATCTGCATAAATGATCTTCTAATAATATCGTATTCCTGCCTTCCTACTCTTAAAGACATTTCTTTTTATCAACATATATACATTAATAAAACATGTTTCATTATTTTACTAAATAAAATACATATAACCAGTCCCAAACCAGGAGTGTTTTATCATTTAAGGCTTACTGTTAAGCTGCGGACTGTGAATTGCCACTTGACCTTGAGTTAGTCAGAGCGAGAGATGAGCCAGTATAACAGTGTCACTTAATCTATAGTTTTTAATTACCCCTAAGAGTGATGGGACGGGAGACAGAAGGATACAGGGAACACAATTTACTTTCACACTCTTAGATATGAATAACAATTTAGTCAAGACATAAGCGCCTTTTGTCTTTGCTATAACTGCTCCTACCCGTCATGATGTTCCCTTTTTTTCTTTGCTCACATCTCTATATTTTATTTTTTCTTAGCAATTCGTCCGAGCACAACTTTTTGTAACGTTTCTTGATTACTTCCTCTCCACAGTGGAGCAAAGAGCCGGCCGTACCTCACAGTGGAGCAGCTGGCAGAGTTCATTAACAGCAAGCAGCGAGACCCTCGTCTGAATGAGATCCTCTACCCTCCGCTCAAACCAGAGCAAGTTCAGCTGCTGGTGGACAAGTTATTTAGATAATTACTAAATTGCCTTAAAAAGTGTATTTGCTTATTTAAATCTCTTCTTATGTTTTCTTGTTGTCCATGGTGTTCAGCACCAAAATGTTTTTGGAACAGTTCTCTACACATGCCTCTTAATCACAGGGATACACCCTGATCACCAAAATATTTCACCAGCTCATTAGGTGCCCATAGTAATCGCAGTGAAGGAAATTTCCTGGTGATCCATGTATGAGTGTGAAACAAATCCTTAACAAACCTCGAATCCATCTCTTTGGGTGGATTCAGAAATGGATCCATGGAGGAATCTACACACTCAGTTCAGTGCATTGCCTTCTTCATGAGTGCAAAATGTACGTTTCATGTCTTTCTGAAAAGATCTACGCAACTTGTTAGCATTACACTCACAGGAATTCAACACACATTGCAATGTCCTCCATTTCTTGCAGTTGTTTTGCTTCCACTATTTGCCTTATTGCTGCACTGGATTCATGTTTTTCCCTGTTTTTTTCCTTCTATGGTTATTTTAATCATGAAGGTAGACCTTCGGGTCATGATATCTATGAGACAATAAATGTGATGCAACTCTTTAACCAATTCATTCGGAGATAAACAAACAAGCAAACACTGAGTGAAGCTTAAACTTAATCAAAATATACAACAATTAGATACTATCTCCACAAATGTACTGCACTGTACTTGTGAGTATGCAAGAATAAAATAGGAACACCTGTGTATGATTAAATCTTACCCTTGTCCCACAAGTAAGCGGGACAGACTCCTGCATCGTACATTTTCTGTGTGAACATGAGCACCTTCACATCATCTAACTGTGGGCAGACAGCATCAATGCACACGTTATTTCAAATACTTCAGTAAATATGCAGAATTTAAAACTAAAACTCTTCAAAAAGTCCCTGTTTTTCACCTGTTTTACTGCTCAAATTTCACTAAACAACAATTTACTATCGCGCAGATTTTATGTTCAGGACATTGTCTTCTCAATTTCAACACATATTTTTTTTCCCATTTTTGCACACATCACTACTAACTGACAATTAAACGTGTTAACTTTAACACCCTAGGAGTCACTGGGAACTTTAGAAAATTCTCATTATCGAAGGAATAACAAAACAAATGTCTTAACCCTCATTGTTTGGGCTTTTTTATGGTTCGGATGTCAAACGGCTGCTCTCAAATGTCGTTATGTCTTACTGTGTTTGAGGTGCCGATAAGACAACTTTAGTACTGCACATCTCATTTTGGAGGCAGGAAACAAGTGGGATGCTTGACGAAACATTACTAAGCACAGACATCATGAATAAATACATTCAGGTAAAAAAAATGACTTCTTTCAAAATTAATGAAAAAGACAAGCTTAAGGGGTAAAATGAGAACATCAGGAGCTGCAGACTGATTCATGTAAGGCCGGATGAGTGTTGAGGATCCAACATTCATGGACGTGCTGTGCTTTCGTGTCCTCTGAGGTGTCAGTGGACCAGTCGCTGCCAGAACTGGAGAACATCCCACCCCAGATATCAGGCAACAAGCTCGGATGTGTGCCAATTCAAATTTTATCTCTGCTGGAAAGTATGCTGCATAACTGTGCCAAAACGAGGGACTTGTTTTACACCATGTTCTGTTTATTGTCGAGCAAATCATTCCTGCATTTTTTATTTTATTTTTTACACTGACCAAAATAGTTTAATACATGATAAATACTGCATAGAATTTATTTGTGATGGGTTTTTTTTTTTTACAGTCGATTTTCCTATTAAGACTCAAAAAACATAATGTTGATTTGAATTGGTTGTCGTACTCCGTCCCGCCTCTTAATGTTATCCTTAATTCTTTTCTCAACCTAGTAATTCTACCGTGTTCTACTCCCATTTACACGGCTTTATTCATTTTTGGTTATATTTAAAGAACAAATTTTCTTCCATTAAAACATGGTGTTTCTGTTTTAGGATGTACAAAATGCTAATCTGTCCAGAAGAGGCTGTTTATCTGCAAATCTCTTCACCATCCCATCATTATGTTAATCTGAGGTGCATGTTCTCTTTCGGATTTCACTGAATATAAATTGGCCCTAATTGTCTGAGGCAGAGAATTGGGTGTGATTTTAATAATCTCTCCAGAGTAAAGTACCTACTTTACATTTATTTCGACATAATTGAGCATGTCAGAAACTACAGGAAATCCTTTTTTTTTTTTTTTTTTTTAAACTCTACTTGAATTTGTAGCTTCATTGCCCAGTTAGCGACTCTGATCGCAGTGATCCGCTCTTGCACCGATGCTGTGTGCTCCTCCTGTCCCGGGCTCTCTGGAAGCGTGCCCTTCCCCTTCCTCGTGACAGATTTCCCCTTGTGAAGTATTTATCTAGCCGGAGGAAGTGCTGCCATCTGCTCTGCAGACACGTCCAGAACTCCACCTTCACATTCACTTTCATGGACTCATCCACATGGTTTTATCGCTCTTAAAGTCATTAGTATTTTTTTAAACTGTTTACGGTATATTCACTGATATGGTTTTTCTTTAATATATATCATAAGCATTAGGATTGAAAGCTAATCTAGAGCCTTGTAAAAGTGTTGACAACCTGTCGACTCTTTAAAATTTGTCATGTTTTAATTATAAATTGCAAAAGGGTTTCTATTTAATACGCCAACATAAAGTAGTGCATTATTAAGAAGCAGAAAGGAAATTATGCATAACTTTCTATATGTCAATTAACAAATAAAAAGTGCACTTTCTTGAACCTGCAATCAAATCTTAAAATGTTTGGGATACATCTCTAATACGTTTGCCACCTAGAGACTAACCTAGTCTCTTTGCCCATTCATCTTAGTAAACATGCTAAAGCTTAGTCAGAAATGGAGGCTAACAATGAGCACCAAAGATTCTCAATTTTGATTTAGACCTGGACTTTGATACATGAATGTGATTTCATCTAAATTGTTCCTTTGTAGCTTTGACTATATATTTAGAGTCGTTGTCCAGGTTAAAGAGTAATACCCAAGTTTGGTAGTGACATGCTAATACTGTGCAGTGGTGTGTAACCAGTATGGTTCAACTCGGTTCGACTACTGGAGCAGAATTTAGCTTTAAGTGAAGTAGCAGACCACAGACCAGGAAATGAGTTTAAACTGTTGGACAAAAGATGTTGATAACGTATAAAACACAAAATGTCAAATCACTTAAGCAACACAGAAAAAAACAAAACAATCATACCCAAGTAATCTGGTTTACAAAAGATGAAGTCGTTCTAGTCTCTTATGCAGAACCTAACAGGGTTGGGTTTTTTTCTCTTCAGGATTGTCTGGTATTTACCTCCATCCATCTTCCCGTCAACTCTGACCAGTTTCACTGTCACTGCTGGCAAAAAGCACTAATTGATATGTTGGTACACATTAACATTTCCTGTTTGGGTGAAAAAGTTCAGTTTTGATCTTATTTTGCCCAAAACTGCTTTTCCCACCTGGGATGTGGAAATTTGCTGCTGCTTCCCATTTTCATAGAACGGACCGAACAGTTCTCTGTGAGATATTTGAAGGTTGGATATTGTTTCATAACCTAGTCCCGTTTAAGCATGTCTCCAGAAATATCACTGTGCTGCCTGGTGTTTTCCCTGGTCAAAGGACGCACCCTCCACTTTTCACCTCTTTATTTGTACTGCAATTTTCCTGGGATGTCTAGGGATACAAGATAGGGTTGTAAGATGTGTACTCTCACTGCAGGTGATCTAAAACTAATGAATAAGCTTTTTAATTTTGCATCCTTCATTCAGCTTTTCAGTTCTGTCATTAATTTGTACTTCTTCAGTTTATCCTGGCTTTAATGATCAGAATGCTGAATATAATATGAGGAGACTCTTAAAGTATTATCCATTCACAGAGCATTTCTGGCCCATTGTCAAATTATCAGATGTTGAAAGATGAGTCATCCAAGTCATCATTTCAGTCTAATAGCAGTATCCCTACCCACCCGGGTGTAGTTTCACCTTTAAGTCTCACCTTTGCTGTAACCCCTGTAGAGTCTCACTCTACTACAGATGTGATCCCAGCTATATTAACATACTTTTCCACACTGTGGTCTACAAATGTCTTGAGAGCTGAGGAAACCCTTTCACTGGGACTGTCGGTGTGATGCAGGTCAGACCTTAGTCGTGCACAGAGACATCCCGACAGTCGACAGAGGAGTGAGACACCCAGTGCATACGAGCTCAGATGTCACGCACAGCAGCCAGCGTTAATTACCTCAGCAACTCTGCAGAGGGCGGTACCGCATTAATTAGCATAAAGTGGCCGGAGGGACCTGCTGCACCCATCAAACTCGCATTACTTAGCATATTTAGAATAACGTTATGGGAGAGTGAGTGTGTAGGCGGAGTAGGCATGTTGGCTATAGCGGTCGCTTTGAATTCAGCATTGAATCAGTGCAGATTTTGTGTGTGAATATTGTGGTCACTTAGCTGCAGATCCCAGTCTTTCCAGTGGATGACCACAGCTACTTTTCACTTGATCTCAGATTCACTTTTATGTACTTTTTTCAGCTCAATGAAGAATCGTGTCATTGACAGTGACTTAAAGCAAAGAAAGAGCAGACTCAGGGGGGAGCTTATCTGTGACAGATCCTTGTATTACTTATAACCTGTAACAATGTTTGTTTAAGTCAGTGGAGCTTGAAATACAGAAAGATACATTTATGTTCCGATCTATGGCTACAAAAGAGGCCATTTCACACATTTGAGCAGGTTTTGTGCAGGTCCTCTTAATTCCTTTTCCTAAATCAGAACAATACCTGCTCACAGTAAAATGCATGAGTTGGGCATTTTGAGTTACTGGTGTCTAAGAACAGATGCATTGCCTTGCAAAAGTATTCATCCTACATCCTATTTTTTTTTTTTTTTTGCTTTTATAAATTTTTTTATTATTATTATTTTATTATTTTTTATTTTTATGTCTCACTATAGATTCAGTCCACTTGACCTGGATTAGGTCATGTGGCGTTAATCTGACCAGAGTAGCTTTTCCCACCTTATGTGACAATTTTTTTAATATTCAAAGAGTGTAAATTCCTTTGCGAGGCAATGCATACCAAATATATGTTGCTTTCTAAATCACTTTTTAAAATTTTATGTACAGAGTTTATACTCGGGGATCTATGATGTTATTTAGATGAAAGAGAGAAAAGGGTAGAATTATATCACCCTGGCTACTTCACGTGTATTCTTTTCATGCAGGTCAGATATCGATGGAGGGCTTTGCGCGATATCTGAACGGGGAAGAGAACAGCATCATTCCCCCAGAGAAGCTGGACCAGAGTGAAGACATGACCTTTCCACTCTCTCAATATTTCATCAACTCCTCACACAACACATACCTCACAGGTACGTGCGCAGAGATGTGAGTCAGAAGGTAAGACACTCAGTCGGTCTAATTGCACAGGTACATCCTTTATTCTTCTCTACAAATGAGCGGATCAGTCATGCATTAAGAAGCAGAATTAAAGTGCCGCGAGCGAGAACGTTCAACTTTATACCTCGCAGGTCAGTTAATCTAATCTGGTGATGCATCTAAAGCTTCCTTTCCCGTGTTACCACTCAAGAGGTTATCCAATCAACTCATAGCCTGAGACTCCTTTCATTGTCATTCATGAGTTAAATATTTCTGCCGACTGGTAGTCACAGTAGCTGCTTCTTGGCAGTGTGCCACAGAGGTGTTTGCAATACAGGGGGCCATTTTCTCCTCAATGGATATTAGAATTCATCTATTCAGATCTATTCTGAGAGGAAACCGAAGTGCATTGAATCTTTCAAGTGAATCAAACCTCTCGAGCAGTGGGGGGGGGGGGGAAATGGAATTGCTGTAATGCCCCAACCTCATAGACTGCGAAATAGAGAAATGAGAAAAACAAACAAGGGTTGTTTCGCTTTCTTCTCACGAACACAGCTTCCTTTACTTCTTTTCAAAGCGAAACAAGTTTTGCTGTTTTTAAGTGGGAGCAAGGAGGTGCACCTCTAAAGTGCAGGTTTGTGTCATTGCTGCAGAGGCATCTTAATCATGTGTTTGATAGTGACTAACGCAATAATGTTTGGTATACCTCCCTTGCTGGTTTTAAAAGGATATTAACTAAAAAGAAAAAAAAAAATTGAGGAAAAAAAAAAGCTTCTGAAAAGATCAGCATAACGAAGTGAGAGCCTCTCGTTTTCACATAGCTGTTTTTAATGTTGCAGGAAAGCAAACCGTTAATGCAAAGTGATAATTGCTTCACTAATGGCGACATGTTAAATGACTGCATTAGACGCTTCTACTGTTTTGTTTTGCTTTTTTCTTACTACTTGCCAGGAACTGAAAGGATTAATGAGCTGGCGTGTGCTTGTGTGTGTTGTGCAGCGGGCCAGCTCGCAGGAAACTCCTCGGTTGAGATGTACAAACAGGTCCTCCTGTCTGGGTGCCGCTGTATTGAACTGGATTGCTGGAAAGGACGCACCACAGAGGAAGAGCCTATCATCACTCATGGGTTTACAATGACAACTGAAATCTCTTTTAAGGTACGGGCAAAAACCCTTGATGCATGGGTAGGAGCAGAATATGATTTCCTGTCAGTGCAGTTTGGGTTACCTAAATGCTTTTTTATTAGAAGCTATCTTGTGTTTAAGTTGAAAATACCTGGAATCGGAGTCACCTCCTGGATTTAACTAAGAAAATAGGAACAAGCATCATATTTCATATATCCTGTTATTTGTCTAAACAAAAAATCCCGCATTGTTAATTAAATTAATATTAACTTTTATAGGAACAGACTTGACTTTCTGAGAAAGCTGTTTGTGGACTGAAAGTCAGCTGTGGACACAGTAAATAAATATCAGTTTGCGTTTGCTGACTGGTCACTGCGAGCTGATCAGTTCAAGGTTCTGCAGGTTTCAAATCCCTTTTTGCTCATTCTGAAAAATGAAACATTTGTGTCAGTGATGCTTCTGAATGACACTAAGCTCTGATAAATCAGAGCATTTGATGAACCTGCATTCCTTCTAGCCGCAGGCTGCTCTTCCTCCTCATCATCATCATCATCATCTGTAAGTGCGATCTCCAGGCTTCTCTTTGGCCATTTGACAGATATATGCAGCACCAAACTGCAGTCTAAAAAACACACCACTTCCTCTGGTCTCCAAGCAACAAGTAACAAACTGGAACACATTTTGTCCATGCATGTCTTTCTTTCCACCTCAAGCACTACTCCTGTTGCGAGTGCGGCGCCGCACTGTTTATGTGAGGAGTGGATTACTGGAAATACAAATGCAGTTTTAAAATGACAGTTGAATTTATTCATTTAAAAAAAAAAGCTATCCAATCCAGTGTTCATTTATTAAAAATGTTATTGACCCACCTCCCTAAACAAATACACTTTTTTAATCGTTGTGTGGCACATTCAACAGTAGATGTACTGGAAGAAGGACAGCGTGACTTTAACTAGGCCACCTCAAAAGTCTCCTTGTATTTACTCAGGTTAACTTCATCTGATAGCAAAAATTATTTTTAGAATGTGAGGCATTTCGGTGCAACAAAAAAAAAAATCGAATGAAATCTCGAACACAGTAAATACTTTTTCACAGCACTGTACTTTTTAAAAATCTGTAACATTTTTGGATGTGTAGTTGTATTATTTTAATATTTTTAAATATATATACAGTACAGACCAAAAGTTTGGACACACCTTCTCATTGACTTCAAACTTTTGGTCTGTACTGTATTTAAGTAAATAATACATTCTGTTAGAAATAATGCACAGTATTAAAACACATTTTGTGTTTGTGGAACGCAGCACAAAATGTTGTGCAGTGAAAGGATGTGGCAGAACCTCTCACAAGTTCTGAGGACTCATTTGTAAAAACATTTTTTGCAACATCCATGACATCTTATTTTTACTTTAGTTGTCTGAATCTAAAAATGTAAAACAGTTGCTCTAACTCCAAATATATCAACTATGTGACCAAAACACATTTAAATTGGAAAATGCAATAAATCCATAACTTAACGTTATTTTAAAGAATTTTTTTATTCTGCCATTCGGTTGTATACAGCCGGTATTGAAAAGACTGGCAGCATCAACAAACACTATACGAGTTAAGAGTAGACAAAGAAACGCAGAGTTGGATAAAAAAAAAAATTTAAGAAAAACAAAAAGTGGGACATGCATGCTGCAAATTGCATGAGGCGCAGATGCACTGAATAGTCCTAAAGAGAAGAGCCAGGGGGTAATTTATCAAGGTCTTAAGAGAGGGAGAGCACAATAAGAAAATATTATTCAAAGGACGAAAAATATAGCTTTAAACGCTTAAGAATTGAGTAGATGTCAAGAGAAAAAAATAAATAAATGGGTGAATTGATTGATACTGGAAATTCTAATCTAATTTGACTAAGAGAAGGAGCCTAATGGAATTAAAGTGGGAAGCAAAAAGAGGGGAGCTGAGACAGATGGAGGAGAGCTAAAGATAAAGAAGGCTGCTGATTTTAGTGAAAGACATGGTGCAAATGGAAATGAAGGCATTAGCTTAACTGACACTGTTGTTAACAACGATGTAATTGATTTGGACGATCAGTGGTTCAGAAGACTGATTTCAGACTGGTTCCTCTGAATGTGACAGAACCTCATCAGTCATATAAAACAGACATTAATGATTGGGAAATCAAAACAGTGCAGTAATTGAAATTATTTCATTGATACTGACTCCCTTTCACTGTAATGATCTTACTTCATATGACCAGCTGTCAAGAATGCTTTAAAATAAAGTCATATGTAAACCTGGGTAAATTGACACATTGCTGTTGTTCAGGATCTCTTTCGTGTTTGCTTTTGTGTTCAGGAAGTGATCGAGGCGATTGCAGAGTGTGCCTTCAAGACCTCGCCATTTCCTGTCATCCTGTCTTTCGAGAACCACGTGGACTCGTAAGTCGGCACCTACCAGCTTTGACCTTTTTGATGAGCACAAAGCATTTGCCAACTGTCAGTTACCAGGATGAGGAGAACATTTTGATTGGTTGTTCTAGCTTTAATATCTCCTAGGGGATGTCAGGGAAGGAACATACATATTCAGCGAATTGACATTTAGCGGAGAAATCATGATTGTTTCTCTGTGCTTTTGTGCCTGTGTGTCCATGTCGGCGTGTGCGTGTGTGTGATGAATCGAAGACCAAAGCAGCAGGCGAAGATGGCAGAGTACTGCCGGTCAATATTTGGAGACGCATTACTGATGGAGCCACTGGAGAAATATCCTGTGAGTACACAGGATCCTCGAACACACTCTACATGTTCACATTCTCACTCTGACATTCACACTTTCAGCAGCTCCTTCTCTTCTTAACACGCACCCCGATACATAAAACATGGCATGCAGTGAAGTGTTCAGAAGGCATTAACCCACGGAAGAGTGCACTCAGGAGCCAAAGGAGTGTTTGCATGTGGTTCTTGGAAGGTGGCATTTTGAGGTGAAAAGTAAGAACTGACTGTTTTTAACTCAAAGTAACTGAAGGGTTATACACAGTATCGGTGTATTCAATCACCATGGAAATGGGGATTGAATACACCGATACTGTGTATAACTAATAAATATATATATATATATATATATATATATATATATATATATATATATATATATATATATTAGTATTATTGTGAAAGGAACTCAAGCAACAGGTGTTGTGTTATTTACCTGTAGACCAATCTATTTAAACAAAAATATAGAAATTACTGCAAATTCTTATAGCCTCTCCAGAGCGTCTGTCCCTTTCACTCACACACACCAGCAACTGTTTACATGCCACAGAAACCAACTTCAGATGACTCATCGCAGAATCACTCCTATTTGTCTGCATCACCTCTGTGCCATGACTGGGACTGGAAATGACAGGCGTTTAAGATTAAATGAAAGTGTTTTATGCCGTAATCACAACATGGCTTTCCTTGGCAGCCCTTTATCAGCCTTTCCTCTGTTGCCATGGCTACTAGAGAAAAGCTTGCATTGTCCCTTTGTGGCCAAATGCTCAACCCTCCCCCCTCCACCCAAAAGACGTCTTTGTGTGTGTGATGACGCAGGCATCCCGCGCGAGGCAAATATAGACACTTGTCGTACAAACTCTCACATGGACGCACTCTCCGAACTTGAAAACACACACACACACGCACATGCAGCACACACACTTTAGCACAGAAGTTATTCCCCTCACATTTTTCAGCAGGGAAATTGCTGTCCCTGTTGGAATAACACCACGGAGGAGCGAAAGTTCCCACCACTCTGAGGCAGCATTATCTCACACACGCAGGGAGTTCCACCAGTCCTGCCGCTTGCCAAAGACACATCCATCTGAGAATTACAGCCCTCTGTCAGGGTTTGACATTGACGTATTATCAGGGAGAAGCCTTTTGAATAGAGTGGCAGAGGAGGGAAAGTGAAGGGGAGGGAGAAAACGAGAGCCACACCAAGGGCGGAGCTGGCGGTAGAGCGAACGTACCTTTGAAGAATGAGATTTTTTTTACCACTGAGCTTGTAATAACTGGGAAAGGTGAGAGCAATGACAACCACTCCCCTCTGGCAGCGAGGCAGCCATGTATACAGCATATCGAATAGAATATCAGCTCTGTGAGTCCATAGGCGCACTGTCAGATAAGGGAAATATAGCTAGATTGGTTCCAGCTCAACCAAGGGTGAGGATAAAGAGGATTAAGATTTTGTAGAACTGAAGTTCCTCCTTCATCTCCTCTTTACAAAGATCTTTTTCACTACATTTACTGATGCAGACTTATTTGTTGGTTCCCTTCCACAATGAAACAAAGCAGGGGGGAAAAAAGCACAATTATCTCTACTACTAAAACCTAAAGCTGATTTGCATCCTTTGTGGATTATTCAATATTTAACACAAATCGAACTTTGCTTTTGATTTCAATTTTCCATCCATTTTCTTCTGCTTCTCTGGGGTTGTTAAAAATTATTAGGGTGAGCCCTCCATGGTCCTCCTCCATGAAGCCATCCACACACTTCAGTGTTGTGGATGGCTCTTTTGCACTATCCATGTAATCATTCTGGGTTGTATTTCCTCTTAGGTTCAGTCTAGGAGATTGGCTATAGCTCCATGAATCTTAAACGTTTTAATTCTATTACCCACTATGGCCACATCAACATGAAGCCACTTGGAGAGAGTCTTCTCTTTCTGATCTGCTGAAACATGCCGGCTTTGCTTCCTCTGTTCCCTCTTCAGTGTGGTGCAAACTACCCGGTAGCTTGTCAGGTCCTTTGAAACTCCGAATAAGAACCTCTGATACAATGTCAAAACATATTATGTAGCATAGTTTTAAAACAAGCAATCTCATTTCACAATTTATTTTAGTAGATGCATCTATCATATCAAAGACTTTTAGAAATGCATTATAAAATTACTTGGATTTGAATCACTTTTCAGAAGAAAACTCTACATCTTTTCAATGAGCTCCAACAAATTCATCACTGTCTATTAGTTTTGTTTTGTTTATTTTACACTGAAGCTGTTCAGTAAACAGCAATGGTGCTTTAGCTACAATGCTCGTGAAATGTTGTGGAGTACAAATATCTTCATCACAATAACTGAAAAATATGTACATTCTTTAAAAAATGAAAGTGTTTATCTTGAAAGTTCTTTTCAATCCCGTTGATTGAAGCAGCCTGCAAACCAGAATTGGCAAGCAGCGATGCACTCAGCCAGAAAGCAGACAGGACTGAGAATAATAGGTGGAAGCGAGTGCAGACAGAAGACTGCAAAACAATATTCCACCCACCGAAGACGAAGGTGATGCAGCTTCGTGTTGAAATGTCAGTTCTCCATCGCTGTCTCCGGTCCGACTTGCCGCATTATATATCACCTGGCTTTTGATTGAATTATTTGTTTTCCTACAATGTTTAACAACATAAAGGTATAAACTGACATTAGTTTGAAGGTGAAAATCGATATAAGCAACTGTTGTTACAAGTTTAATTTTATTTTTGTAATCCAGGTCAAAAGGTAACCTGTTTGTTATATAGAGCCATTACATAGAGAGATATATTTTAAATTCAAAATTCAATTTCTCAGAAAATCTGAATACAACATAAGGCGAATTTTTAAAAAGCCTTTAAAATACAGAACAGATATGTCAAATAGTCTTCACAGTCAAGAGGAAGAATGCCGCCTTAAGAGTTGTCCAGCTGACAGTCTACGATACTCTCCGCTAAGATTGCAAGCCTCAACAGGGCTTTGCTGGTTGTTCAGCTAAGGATGTATCCAGTACATAAATAACATGTTGACGTAGGGCAAAAAAATCATCCAAAAGCTTCAGCGATAATAATATCCCTGGGAGAGTCATAAACCGAATTCCATTAAAGAGCTTGAAGGGGATTCTTGATGCATGGACTGCAGCTGGAGTCGCAGCTTTAGGAGTTATCAAGCACAGACTCACTTCTGCAATAGAGACAGGATTAGAAATGTCTTTCCCGGGCTGAAGAGAAAAAGGACTGGACTCTGGATTAGTGGTCTAAAGTTCTTCTTTACTAAAAAATGTTCACTTAATTTGGAAATCAAGGATGCAGAGCCAGGAAGAAGAGTGGAGGGTCCCAGAATTCACTTTGCTTGAAGGTCCAGTGTGATGTTTCCTCAGTCGGGGATGATTTGTGTTGACATGTGATCTGCTGCTGTGGATCCGCTGTTTTTTAATCAAGCCTGAAGCTAGCTCAGCATTCAACCAGGAAAAGCCGCTGAGCTTTACGAACATGCTGATTTCATTTTTTGAGCAAGACCTGCCACCTGCCCACACTGCCTACGGCACCATAAACTGGTTGAATGAGGATGGTATCACTATGCTTGACTGGCCAACAAAAACCCTCCAGAACTAAATCCCACGGAGAAAGGGGTTTACTCGAGAGGAAGATATGCAAACAATGCAGACGAGCTTAAGGCTCCGATCAAATCAACCTGAGCTTCTTTAACCCGTCAGCAGAGCCAGAGCCTGACCGTCTCCATGCCACACTGGAATGACCCAGTCATTCATGCAAAAGGAAACCCAACCAAGTGCTGAGTGCATAACCACGATTTCCCTCGATTGCCGTTTCCGTCCTAAAAATCCTCCTTTATTTGTCCAAAGTAAGAATTTGGGTTTTAAATTTTCTGTAATTTATATCAATTTGTGTTCCAATTGGCAAATAAATCTATATAATGAGATTTCCTTTTTTTAAAATTGGTTTATGTAAATTGCTGCCTGCAGAGTCTGCAACCATAGAAGTTAAAACCTGTGCAGAAATATTGATTCCCATTTTTCAGCCAGGAAAACGGTAACTTAATAAACCAGCAAAGAGCAGCACAAACTGAAACCAAATATTTATTTTATTTTGTCCTACACAGTGTAAATATAGCATTTTTCTTAACTGTGGCAATGATTATTCATGGCATGTTGTGATAGGTGAAAGCTAGTAGGCAAAGGTCGCTCGAGAGATGCAGCTTATGACATTTTAAAGCATAAAGTGGAGAGAACCGTCCAGTAAAGCGCACAAACAGTTTAGAGATTTTAGAGAAAGCTGACCTGATTACAGCTGAGCTTTACTTCAATAGTTATACATTTTCTTTATCTTTTTATTGCATCTGCTTGGAGTCAAGATTTAATGCATCTTCCAATGGTGTGAGTAGAACCATTTCAAGCCAATGCAAAAGGATGTCTAGTCGTTTTAGCATCATTTCCCTGCAACAACAGCAGAGAGGTATCGAGTATGTCTGCTGGTGATAGAAAGTAGGCTATTAGACTGTTAAATCTTGTCTTAATCTGCTGTGTGAATCACCAAACTCCCCTTTCTTGTAAACATTCAGAAAGACTGAGGAAACAAGAATATGTTCATGGCTGATAAGTTGTTAACACTGTAGCTGTGCATGTGTACATGTACTCATCATTAGTGCAAGCTTTTTTTTAAAAAAAAAAAAAGAAATGAATTATTGATGAGGCTAAACACAGTGATCCTAAAGCAGTGCATCCCATTAATAATTCAAAACTCTGCCGACTTCAGGCTCGCTCTCTTATGAGTTTGGGTTTGATGCTCAGTTTCCTCCCAAGACGCTGATTGAGGTGTTGATCTGTAATGATCAGCACAGCTTCTTAGGATCTCCAGAGAACTTTTTTCTTCTCCTCACTAACACAAATTTACATTTTGAACAACCTTAAATAAGACATCATAAGCGATGTTTGCACTTTTGTTTACGTTTTCAGTTTTCCACTGCGATTTTAGGATTTCTGAACTGAAACACATTCCCCCCCCTTTTCACAGTTATCTTTCTGTCTCTCCATCTTCGTCTGCACTCCTTTCAGCTTGACGCTGGAGTCCCACTTCCCAGCCCCATGGATCTGATGGGGAAGATCCTGGTGAAGAATAAAAAGAAACATCACAAAGCTGAAGGAAGCACCAAGAAAAAGCTCTCTGAGCAGGTTTCCAACACTTGCAGTGATTCCTCAAGCGTGTGTGAGCCATCCTCCCCCAGCGCAGGTACGGCACACCTGATATCGCACAGACGCTTTCAGAGGTCCAAAACACAATAAATCTTTGCATGAGACACCGTCGCACATGTTTTATGGTGTAAAATGTAACCATCTGGCTGAAAATATGCTGTGGAACAAAACTTCTCTGGCGCCCAGAGACTGAAGCAGCGAAGCAAAACCCTACTGTTGTTCTGCATTTGATCATTTTTATGGCTCTTTCCATCAGTCCAGGATATTATTGGCTGCTGCACACACCTTCTGGGGCTCCTTAAACACTAGCCAGAGGCAGCCGTCAACTTGTTGCCGTGTGTTGGTGTGTGTGTGCGTGTGTGTGGGTGTGTGCGTGCGTGCGTGTGTGTGTGTGTGCATGCAGCTGTGTATGCATTATGTTGTAACTGTATCACAGCTGCTCCCTGGCTTGAGTTTCCTCAGATCTGTTAACAGCCAGGCTGTAGTGTGTCACACGTTTTCAAATGTGTGTATGAAATCCACCTCTTATTCCTAGAATTTATGCTGTATTTCTTGCACACACTGCCCCCTGGTGATATAGCATTGGTATGCCAGCACCAAAATCTTTTTTTTTTTTTTTTTTAAATAGTGAGTCTTTATTTGAGAGTGGTCAGACAGGAGAGTGGGTAATGAGAGAGGGGTAAGATATGCAACAAAATGGTCATCAGGGGTCATCCGGGACTCAAAACTGAGCAACCTGCCACATTGAGGACTTTCCACACATGGGTTGTGCTTTACTCTTGTGCCACTGCAGCACCCAATCCAAAATTCAGAAGCAATAATTAGGTCAATCTGTAGAAACACACATTTTTATCAGTGTAATGGCATTGAAAGAATAAAAAGAACTCAGTTTTTATCTATTTTAGCAAGTGAATCAAAAAATAAAGTGAAAACAGTAAATGGAGTTTGAAAAAAAAAGCAATAAAAATGAAAAAAGTTTTTTTTTTGTTTGTTTTGTTTTTTCCTCCAAGGTTCAACTAAAGAAGAGACGGCTGATTCGTCACAACCCTCTGACGGCGCTGAGCTCAACCTGAGACCACATGGCAGAAAGTCTATTGGTGAGTGATGACCTAAGCCTAAAATCATTTGTGTGGTCGTCATTAGGCTGGAGCTGTAGGTCACTTTGACCATTATCTTACACATAATTTCCTTTGTCAGTGTGAGCTAAGATATAGATGAAGAAACTGAGTCGGTCTCTCAATATGCATGCAGAGAGGCTGGGTGAGTTTCAGCTTAGTAATATTAAAATAAATATCTGTCACTGAGCTCCATCAGTTACAGCTTCTTGGCCGTAGACTCGTAGACTTTCTGGAAATGTCAAATAAACTTTTGCGATTAATTTTCATTTAACTGTAACTCATATTTTAGGTGAGGTGGAGGCCGAAAGCGATGAAGAGGATGACGATGATGATGACTGTAAAAAGGGCTCAATGGATGAGGTGTGTATGGAGGAAGTGGCACACATATCAAGTGGGTTGGACATTTTAAAAATGTCCAACCCACTCGGACATTTGTGTCACAACTGCACTAACTGTACTTGTGAATTTCACAAATTCACAAATAAAAATCTTATAATCGTTCCGACTTTTTGCATTAATCCTCAACTGAATCACCACCAGCTCTTCAAGGTGATGTTTCTACCAGCTTTGCACTTTGATGGAGAAGCACTGCTGCTCATTCTAAACAGCTCAAGCTCAGCCTAATTGGATGGAGTGATTCAGCAATGTCTATATTGCAAAGAGACTGCAATTAATATTAACTATTTATTTAATTACCTTGCAGTCAGGCTCTGTGTCCCTGTAATGTACTTACTGATACTTTTATATTTGCGGATAATTAAAAGTACTTCATTACTTTCATTGAGATTAAAGTAATCAATTAATTTCTTTTAAGTAGCTGGAAACTGTGTGCAGTGTTGATTTTCTGCCCAAAACTTTGTTTTGCATTTAGATGTTTTATCTAACTTTATGATACTGTTCCTGTATATTTTTATAGAGACTTAATTATACACATCGGCTTCTACTTAGTTACTTACTACTTATTTATACTGAATGTTATTGCTGTTATCAGCTAAATATATATTCAGGACAAACTTTTCAGATTTTAATTTCTAAAAATGTTTGCACTGATTTACATCCAGCTACAAAATTTCAAGAATATTTACCAGGATGAAAATATGTATGGTCGTGATGTGATTGAACATGAAAAGTTTCAAGGAGCGTAAATCTTTCTGCAAGCCACAGTTTTTAAATAGTGCTAATGATTTAGAATTGTTTGAATAGTTTTTTTACTTGCACATCTGAGGTTGTCTGCAAATATTTGATGTTTTTTAAAAAATCTTTTTGTCTCCTCTTACCTTGAGTAAAAACCCTTTTCAATCAGATCTTATTCTATGAGGACCTTTAGTCTTTGTTGTATTTAAAAGACACTTCAAACTGGGATTGAAAAGTGCTTCAATAATTCCAAAGTGAAAAAAAAAAGAAAAGATTTTTGCAGGTCATTGTTAACCAAAAGCAAAAACAAATAAAAGAGCGTGTCCAAAACAGGGAGGCGATGCATTTTAGCCCCAAGGGTTCACCTCTTCTGTCGCAGAGGCTTTGTGAAGGTTATTGCAGTGTGCAATAGTGACCTTCTGTATTGGTCTTTACTGCACTGGACTTGAAGACGTATCTGAGCTATTTTCTGCTAACAGCTTTAGGGGCTTCAGAGGGGTCCCTAACTCAAAGCCACCCTTCTTTTGATTGGTTTCTTCGCTGTCTGTGAACCACTGGCTTTGCTGTTACACCATCCGTTTCTCCATAAAGAAAAAAAAGAATCTGTTTTATTTCCAGTTCAATCTGTTGTACAGGTGAACACCAGTGTAGCTGTACTTTTTAAAACGGTCTTTACGTAGATAGGGATGTTGTCTAGCTGGATTTCAATCCCTTAAAATAATAGCAAACTGAATCAATGTACGCTAAACTCCAACTGATAAAGAGTTTTATTTTGCTTACCTTTTTTTGTTGTCAAACTGTTTTATTGAGAAATCAGACATGAGAATTACAACCTCAACAATACATGTTTGTTTTCTTTTTTTATGTGAACATAAAACATAAAGACAATACAAAATTAAAACAAAACAAAAGTGACATAAATAAGGACATTCTCAAGACCCAATCACCTCCCCCAACCCACCCTCCTCCCCTTTTCCTGGGACTTACATCTGATCACATCGATAATCAAAACAAATCATCTTCAAATAGGGTTATTAATATATTGCTGAAGGGGTTGCCAAGTTCTGTTGAATATTTTGCTTACCTTTTTGAATTGAAGTGAACTACTGGTCCCCTGTTGCTTAGAGCAGATTTTCTTTTTTCCTATTTTTTCCTGACCTCCGTCACACTGCTTTATACCTTGCGTTTCCATGGCGACCATACACTCCCTTAGCTGGATACTTCTCCAGCACTCTAGTGTTGCCCTCCTACTATTTCAACATTAATCCAGAGTATGCCATATCTACACATAAGCGCCACTGCTTCAGAATTTGCACATGTACTTCCAAAATTTTGCCGCAAAATTGGATTATATATATATATTTTTTTTTTCATCAGAACACAACTTAAGCTAACGCTACACTACGCAGCTGCTCTGTCTGCAGTGATGAAAATTTTGTCACCTTGGAATGCTGATGTGGCAGCCAGAACCAACTTTGTGAATAATTCACTTAATTCACTTAAAGCTACGTTTTTCAATAAGCTCATATACGTGGCCAGATGGGAGAGAGTGTGAGAACAGCTTAAAGATGGTGTGTCTCTTCATGCACAGGGCACAGCAGGCAGTGAGGCGTTCGCCACAGAGGAAATGTCCAACCTGGTCATCTACATCCAGCCTGTCAAGTTCTACTCCTTCGAGACGTCCAAAAGTAAGCAAGACCAATCAACATTTTACAAGTGTAATAGTAAATGGAAACATCCAGCCTCCATTTAGGCACACTGAGAAAAACCAACCATGTTAATTTTTCTTGTATTCTGTATTATATAACTGTAAACGATTATATGTTTGGCTTTAGTAGAAGATAGTTAAATAAAAATGAATGTTTCTTGTGAGAAGTGTGGGAATAGTGCCAATATATAATGTAGATTAAATGCCTATTCTCACAATAAGAAACTAATTGCATTTAAAAGCTGCAGCTGCTTTATTTAATGTTCCTACGTTGACCTGCAGAGATCAACCGGAGCTTCCAGATGTCCTCCTTTGTAGAGACCAAAGCTTTGGAGCAACTGACAAAGTCTCCAGTAGAGTTTGTGGAGTATCCTTCTTTAAGCACAGCGTTCTGCTTTTTGCTGTCTGGGAAACATTTGTTGCTATGCTCGTCTGGTTTCTGCTGCGACGGTAATGACTTAAAGCAGATGGAGGCCAACTTCACTCTGCTTCTGTGCTTTTCATCTCCTTTTATTCTGTGTTGCAATTTCACTCCATGACAGCAACAGTGACGTCACCAGCAGCAACGACACAGTTTAGGTCACGAATGCATCTGCGATGTGATGGTCATAATTATTTAGCTTTTTGATTATTTACTTTAGCAGTTCTTTTTGGAGAGCGCTGATGTTACAGAATACAACTTTAATTATTTTTAAATGCAAATTGGGTGTGGAAGTCTGATTTTATGGTGGATTCAGTTTAAAGAAGGTCAAAATTTCACATATAGGCTCAAATATCTACATACCTCACTGTTATGTGAACATATGTCTCATAGCCCACTGCGCTTTGACCACGTACTGATCCCAGCTATGAACAAGCGTGTGGTTAAATTTGTGTCTGACTCAGCATTGACAGAAAACATTTGGATGAGGTTTTGGGGTCTCAGTTTTAAAGGTGTAGTTGTTGTTTTGAGGTGAAGCTGAGGACTCCTCCTTTATTATTTTAACAATGCAATGCGGAGTGCTTTGTAGTTTGATGACTAAGCTGTGGATTTATATGCAGCTGTTCTTCACTTAATCGATTGCGCGTAGATACAACAAGCTGCAGCTGAGCAGGATCTACCCTAAAGGGACTCGAGTAGATTCATCCAACTACAACCCCCAGCTCTTCTGGAACGCCGGCTGTCAGCTGGTAGCTCTCAACTTCCAAACCATTGGTGAGGGAAGACAGCAACATCTTTTCAATAAATCTAATTGGCTAAAAGCTTTGTTCGTCCACAGCGTGCAGAAAAAATAAATCCTGTCTGTCGCCCTCAGACTTATCGATGCAGCTGAACCTGGGCATGTACGAGTACAATGGGAAATGTGGCTACAGACTGAAACCAGAGTTCATGAGACGGCCGGATAAACACTTCGATCCTTTTACCGAGAGCACAGTAGACGGGATAGTTGCCAACACACTGTCTGTTAAGGTGTGTGTATGTTCATATTGATCCCATTCAGCTTCTGTAGGTATGTCTGTGCATGCTTACCTGATAGAATAACTTGTGGCAGACGGCGGTTTTTTTTATCTCTGCGTGTTACTCAAAATCAGGTCAGGGTTCAATGAAAACGTTGCACGACTGCTTGTAAAATGTGATCATGTTTTTGATCTGGTTCCGGATCCAGAATGTCCTTCACTCAGCGATGCGATAACTTAATTTTCATTTATCACAGATCATCTCAGGTCAGTTCCTGACCGATAAGAAAGTAGGCACATACGTGGAGATCGACATGTTTGGCCTGCCAGTAGACACCAAGAGGAAAGCTTTCAAGACCAAGACATCTCAGGGCAACGCCGTCAACCCTCTCTGGGAAGAAGAGGCCATTGTTTTCAAAAAGGTGAACTTTACGTTAAAACTTCACCTAATGTCCAAGAAATTTAATAAAGTTGATTTCCCTTACATGTACAAAATCGCAAAGTAGAAATTTACTCAAGGATAAAATTATTAATATCTTGATGTAAAATACGATGAATGTATGGAACTGAATTTGGTCTTATTAATCTGTAATGCTAAATAATAGATAATGCTTAATAATGCATACTCTATTTTCTTTATCCATCCATCCATCCATTTTCTTTACACCCTTCTTCCCTAAATGGGGTCGGGATATTTTCTTTATTATTTTTTATTTATTTATTTACTGAAATGTTCTAAGTACCATACAGGTATTTGGTTAGATTTCTTTAATAGAGCTCTTCATCATCACCCTTACAATTCAGTTTTATATTTTTTTCACTCATATAATATGTGTACTTTTAGAGGATAATTTTAAATATCATAGAACAGCATATTTGTTTGGGAGAATCGCTTAATTTAGCACAGTACACTGCTTTCTGTTTAGAAATGCTTGCATTTGCATCAAACTAAACAGTGAAAACCAAAATATAATCTGGATCTTAATATAAACTGGACTAGAACGTTATAAAAAAAAAAAAATCACCTTTTATTCCTATGATGTTATCTGACCCTGTACATACTGTTATGTTTAGGTCGTCCTTCCTACACTGGCTTCACTGAGGATAGCAGTGTTTGAAGAAGGAGGAAAGTTTATTGGCCACCGCATCATGCCTGTTTCAGCCATCCGTCCAGGTGACAAAACTCATTCCTTCTTAATGTCATTTCAAACCATACGTTAAAAAAAATAAATAAACATTACATATTAACAGGCGTAAGATTATTACATTTTAAAATGTGGATACACGAGACATTAAAGGGCATCATTTTCTTCCTTTGCAGAAATGTAACATCTCTCATTTGTGTTTCAGGTTATCGATATATCAGTCTAAGGAATGAGAAGAACCAGTCGCTGATGCTACCCGCCCTCTTTGTTTACGTTGAAGTGAAGGACTACGTCCCAGACACATTTGCAGGTAAGCCATTGGCAGAGAAAGGAAATGGAAATCCTGTTTTGTCATCTGGAGTAACCAAATTTTTTTTTTTCTCCCTGCTCCTTAGACGTCATTGAAGCCTTGTCCAATCCCATCCGCTATGTCAACCTGATGGAGCAGAGAGCCAATCAGCTGGCTGCTCTCACCTTGGAGGAGGCAGGAGAAGAGGAAGGTGACAAAGAGGTATATGAATATTTTTTTTAAAAAACACGCTTTGCCTGGGGCGTGCTCCGGTGGCGTAGAGGTTAGCGCGCCCCACGTTTGAAGGCCTTCAGTCCTCGACGCGGCCGTCGCGGGTTCGATTCCCGGACCCGACGACATTTGCCACATGTCTTCCCCCTTTCCTGTCAGCCTACTGTGAAAAAAGGGACACTAGAGCCCACAAAAAGGACCCCCTGGTGGGGAAAAAAAAAAAACACGCTTTGCCTCACATAGAAGTCATTTTACATAAATGTCTATTTTTGGATTTATGTAGGATTTTATGTAGTTGACTATTTTGATAACAGCTTGAGATAAGCAAGTGTGTTCAAGAAAGGAGATATAAAGCAGCTTTGAGTTGTGTTTTTGACTGGTTTACGGTTCACATGACATCTAATCTTTTTATGTTAAAAATTAGCTCTGCAAAATATATAGAGGTCCTTCAAAGGTTTTCTTCTAGGTGATGCCTTTAGCTCTCCAATCCACCATCCTCTTCATAATAAAAATATGATGTACAGGAAACATTTAGGTGACGTTTTAGCCTTCTAAACTTCTTTTGAAATTTTGTACAGGCATAGCAAACAGTTCAGAGTGAAGCAGGTCACACGTTAAAGTAAATTTTATAAATTCGTTTCTAAATGATTTTAATTGAGGCTCAGAGAAGCCCGTACAACTCAATCTGTTCTTTTATATCAATGAGGTAAAAGATGACATAATGTACATCACAGTAGATCAAAGAAGTTCTAAAGCTTGAATGCTTGAATCTCAAAGCCTCAGTCAGGATCCAGACACTTTGTAGAGATTCAGATTTGTGCAGAGCAATAATGTTTAGTGTTTCAAATGCCCTCGTTCCCTTGTTTATCCCACTTGGTTGGGGCCTGGGATATGCTGTCACCATGGGGTTGAAGAAAGTGTTCCCTGAAACGTTTAGTTTAACAGGAAAGATTTACAACAAAAGTTATTATCTGGATGATTTGTTTTGGCAAGGTCTTCCATCCAATGACAAAGTATAAACCAAACCGGCTGGCAAGGTTTGTTAGGAAAAGGCTATGGAACCGCAGACTCTGACCAGACAAGGACTATACGAGGCAGTACAGCGGACGACTGTACTGTCTCTGGACAAACAGGTTTGTCCCCAACTAGTTTGTCGGTTGTTAGTTCTGACTGAGACTGTACGAGACAGTACCAAGGAGAATCTTACTGTCTTCGAACAAACTGATCCGGCTGGGGAAGTTTGTTCAAAGACGATGGTATAGGGTGAGTGTGAGAGTACAGCCGCAGAAAAATCTAACCCAGCTGGGAAAGATTTGTCTGCGGCTGACCTCGCAGCCAAAGCTGTTGCTGAAGTAACACCACAAGCTTTGGTTTTGTTGGTTCCATCTCTTTCCTTTCCAGACGAGAGTTCTCTGAAGGTCTGACTTAAATTTATGGGACAAAAGGGCCTCTCCTTGGACTGCCACCTTATCGTGGTGGAGGGGTTTGAGTGCCCCAATGATCCTGGGAGCTATGCTGTCCGGGGCTTCATGCCCCTGGTAGGGTCACCCAAGGCAGACAGGTCCCAGGTGAGGGGTCAGACAAAGTACAGCCCGAAGACCCCGATGATGGATTCAAACTTTGGACTACGTGTTCCCTCGCCTGGACGCGGGTCACCGGGGCCCCACTCTGGAGCCAGGCCCAGAGGGGGGGCACGACGGCAAGCGTCTGGTGGCCGGGCTTTTACCCATGGAGCCCGAAGAGAAAACATGGGTCCCCCCTCCCATGGACCCACCACCTGTGAGAGGTGCCAACGGGGTCGGGTGCATTGTGTGATGGGTGGCAGCCGAAGGAGGGGACCCTGGCGGTCCGATCCTCGGTTGCAGAAGATAGCTCTTGGGATGTGGAATGTCACCTCTCTGGTGGGGAAGGAGCCAGAGCTAGTGTGTGAGGCTGGGAGGTTCCGGCTAGAAATAGTCGGTCTCACCTCGACGCATGGCTCTGGTTCTGGAACCAGTCTCCTTGAGAGGGGCTGGACATACTTCCACTCTGGAGTTGCCCAAGGTGAGAGGCGTCGTGCAGGGGTGGGCATACTTGTTGCTCCCCATCTCGGCGCCTGTACGTTGGGGTTTACCCCGGTGAACGAGAGGGTAGCCTCCCTCCGCCTGCGGGCGGGGGGACGGGTCCTGACTGTCGTTTGTGCTTACGGGCCGAACGACAGCTTAGATTACCCACCCTTTTTGGAGACCCTAGAAGGGGTACTGGAGAGTGCTCCACCTGGGGACTCCCTTGTTCTGCTGGGGGACTTCAACGCTCACGTGAGCAATGACAGTGAGGCCTGGAGGGGCCATGGTCTTGAGCCGGAAAAGGGTAGAGTGCCTTCTCCGGATCAGGGGGGGTGTCCTGCCCAAAGTGGAGGAGTTCAAGTATCTCGGGATCTTGTTCACAAATGGGGGAAGAAGGGAGCGGGAGATCGACAGGCGGATTGGCGCAGTGTCTGCCGTCAAGTGGGCGCTGTACCGGTCCGTCATGGTGAAGAGAGAGCTGAGCCAAAAAGCGAAGCTCTCACTTTACTGGTCGATCTACGTTCCCACCCTCATCTATGGTCATGAGCTTTGGGTCATGACCGAAAAAACGAGATCACGGATACAAGCGGCCGAAATGGGTTTTCTCCGTAGGGTGTCTGGGCTCTCCCTTAGAGATAGGGTGAGAAGCTCAGTCATCCGGGAGGGACTCAGAGTAGAGCCACTGCTCCTTCACATCGAGAGGGGCCAGTTGAGGTGGCTCGGGCATCTGGTCAGGATGCCTCCTGGACGCCTCCCTGGTGAGGTGTTCCTGGCACGTCCCACCGGGAGGAGGCCCCGGGGAAGACCCAGGATGGATGGATGGATGGAAAAGGGTAAAAAGATTTGACAGGTTTCCTGTTTGCAGGTTTCTCTCCGGGCGCTCCGGCTTCCTGCCACAGTCTAAAATTATGGCTGTCTAGTTAATTGGGCACTAAATTCTGTAAGTGTGATTAAAACATTTATTTTTGTGAATAAAACTATTCCCTGGGTTTGAATCCTTGCCTGGATTCTTTTATCTTCATGGGGTTTGCATGTTCTCCAAGTGCATTAGTGGGTTCTCTTCGGATTCTCTCTGGTCCGCTCCAAAACGATAATTGTTGGTTTAATTGGCTTCTCTAGCTGACCTTTGCCCTATGTCTTCTCCCCTCACTTTTGCTTAAAGTTGTTTTGGCTACTAGGGTCAAAACTACTTTAAGCAAATGTCAAAAATACATTTTGTAATTAAATTTTACGTTGAAACAGAGGAACTAAAGGGCCACTCTGCGAGGGAGAAGCCATCAGTCCAAAAGCGACACAAAACGTCAGTCTCTTAGTTCTGTTTAATTAGCAGTTTAGTTTACTTCACCTCAAATTAGCTTAGATTTTTCTCTTTGTTTAACTTCTTTTAAACAAATTTCCACCTTTTTCTAACAAAAATTATACCTAGCATAGTTAGCTTAGATTTATTTTGTCTAACTTATACATATATCTCTATCAATAGATATATATCTATTGGTAGATATATATTTAGTCTAACTTATATATTGTATATATATAGATATAAATCAATATATATATATATATATATATATATATATATATATATATATAGATATAAATCAATATATATATATAGATATAAATCAATATATATATATATATATATATATATATATATATATATATATATATATATATATATATATAGATACAGTACAGACCAAAAGTTTGGACACACTTTCTCATTGAATTCATTGAGAATGTGTGTCCAAACTTTTGGTCTGTACTGTATCTATATATATATATATATTTATCTATCAATATATATGTGTAACAGCTTCCTTTCTACCAGTCCCGTCATACAGACTCGGGTGGACAGTGGGTTGGATTGTAAGTTGTTTAATTTACAATCTGTAATGAGTGGTTGACAAAAACATCCAGTTACCCTCCCCTACTGGTTCACCAGTCACTCACATCAGAGTGCAAAACAGTCTGTGTCACAAATAATTATTACAATGAAGTTTAACAATACATTTTTCCTCTAACATGTGATTGTATAGTGGTTATAATTAATAATACATCTTTAATATGAATTTTATACAATTTCATCTTTCTTTTATAAATGAACCAATCTAGAAAATAAATACAGATAGCAATCAAAATTAATTATTAAATTACTAAATAGCACCCCTCTAGTGCTTCACAGAAAACAACGGCCATGTTGTCATGGAAACAGCTAATAAACAAACTAACAAATTGGCAAACATAACTGACAAACTGACAAACATAACTGACACATTAAATTATTGACATTTTTACCTGCAATGAGTGGTTGACAAAAACATCCAGTTAGTCTCCCCTACTGGTCCAACAGTCACTCTGTGTATCGCAACAACACTCCAATTTAGTCCCCGAACAAAACCACAAAAACAAGTCAGAGGACCGGATTTGATGACTTACCACATAAGAGCACAAAACGGTCTGTGTGGAATTTCCGGTTTCCCCTCTTATTTACCGCCAAACACCACTCATCACAAGGCAGTTATGAAATACATACAAAGATATTTACCAAAATATATTTTAGCAAGAATTTCACCTGTATATCTAATATCCGTTACATAAGTATATAGAAAATTTTCCTTATGTAAACAATAACATGGAGGGGGTCAGGCCCATGGTGAGACCTTTGGAGGGGCAGGGGCTCAAGTTAAAAAAAGGGCACATTGAACAACATCTTAAAACACCGTACAACAACATAGCAACAACTCATATTAATCAAGAATCTAATTGGGGCCTGCCCATAGCAATGCATAAAAAGAGCACTGACTGACTTCCATGGCAGGCACCTATTGTTCTACACCCAATAGAACAATTGGGTGTAAAACAACTCAACGGGTTGGGTCCCGGTAACGGAAGAATATCTATTAGTCTTCCGTTACTGTTATTGTGGCTCGTACCGCTGCGAGCCCACCCATAAAAGTGGTATCAAAACGTGCTGCTCGATCCCGGCATTGGAGCTATTACTTTTGGTGGGATTTGGAGTTACCATGGCGACGTAAAAAGCAAAAAACGACCACAAAATCACTAACGAGCTCACCAGGTGCAACTCTTGTCGTCAAGGGGACGAGGCAACCACTAAATCCTAAAAATACCCTATTTTTGAGGATTTTCTGTGTCGTCATAACTTCATGTAGAAACGCCATTTAATCTTCATTTTGTAGATACGTCCTTGATCTCTTTTAAAGTGAAGACAGCACGTCGATATGAATTATGGTTTGTCCACAACTTCTTTCTAAGCGACCCAAAGTTTTTGATTTTTTGAAAAATCAGAGTGTAAATGCCACTCCGCCAGAGTGAGAGTCAGAGTGAAATTTTGAGCCCAAATAATTTTTTAACTCGCCCTCACGCTCACAAATATCGCATGATTGGTATCAAACTCGGTCATGACATTGATACGCATGCCTGCTCCGGTCAAATGTTTTAAAAAATTATCTAGTGCTTATGGTTTTCTCTCAAGGTGCTTCAGAGGAAAATCATGCGCCAGGGTATCTGACAGATCTCACTGATTCACTTCCATGTATTTCAGAAAAAATTCAGACCTTGGCACACACCTTCTTTCTCTCATCGCTGTTAATGCTGTGAATGACCACTTTGCATCACCACTGAATATGGCGATGGTTTATTCAAAGTGATGTGCAGCGTTAGTTTTTTGCTACACATTTTGCATGTAAGTCATAAAAGGTTTAGTTTGCTTCTTTGTTTTCTAAAAGCTGCTTGTTCACCGTTGTTGTCTAAAAACCTCCCAAGTGAAATGGATTTTTGTTGAATTTGTCAAAAATTAAATCATATATAAGGTTTTTAATCGCTTCATGTTAAATAAATTAAAAAATATTACTTTTTATTTAAGTATTTATGTCAGCTTGAGTCACGCAAAACTGAAATGATTGTTTCCATAGCAACAATCAGAAGCAAGACAGCAGAAGTCCAGTGAGGACACCAATGAGGTCATAGATGACATCATGTACATCACAGTAGATCAAAGAAGTTCTAAAGCTTGAATGCTTGAATCTCAAAGCCTCAGTCAGGATCCAGACACTTTGTGGAGATTCAGATTTGTGCAGAGCAATAATGTTTAGTGTTTCAAATGCCCTCGTTCCCTTGTTTATCCCACTTGGTTGGGGCCTGGGATATGCTGTCACCATGGGGTTGAAGAAAGTGTTCCCTGAAACGTTTAGTTTAACAGGAAAGATTTACAACAAAAGTTATTATCTGGATGATTTGTTTTGGCAAGGTCTTCCATCCAATGACAAAGTATAAACCAAACCGGCTGGCAAGGTTTGTTAGGAAAAGGCTATGGAACCGCAGACTCTGACCAGACAAGGACTATACGAGGCAGTACAGCGGACGACTGTACTGTCTCTGGACAAACAGGTTTGTCCCCAACTAGTTTGTCGGTTGTTAGTTCTGACTGAGACTGTACGAGACAGTACCAAGGAGAATCTTACTGTCTTCGAACAAACTGATCCGGCTGGGGAAGTTTGTTCAAAGACGATGGTATAGGGTGAGTGTGAGAGTACAGCCGCAGAAAAATCTAACCCAGCTGGGAAAGATTTGTCTGCGGCTGACCTCGCAGCCAAAGCTGTTGCTGAAGTAACACCACAAGCTTTGGTTTTGTTGGTTCCATCTCTTTCCTTTCCAGACGAGAGTTCTCTGAAGGTCTGACTTAAATTTATGGGACAAAAGGGCCTCTCCTTGGACTGCCACCTTATCGTGGTGGAGGGGTTTGAGTGCCCCAATGATCCTGGGAGCTATGCTGTCCGGGGCTTCATGCCCCTGGTAGGGTCACCCAAGGCAGACAGGTCCCAGGTGAGGGGTCAGACAAAGTACAGCCCGAAGACCCCGATGATGGATTCAAACTTTGACTACGTGTTCCCTCGCCTGGGCGCTGGGTCACGGGCCCCACTCTGGAGCCAGGCCCAGAGGGGGGGCACGACGGCAAGCGTCTGGTGGCCGGGCTTTTACCCATGGAGCCCGAAGAGAAAACATGGGTCCCCCCTCCCATGGATCCACCACCTGTGAGAGGTGCCAACGGGGTCGGGTGCATTGTGTGATGGGTGGCAGCCGAAGGAGGGGACCCTGGCGGTCCGATCCTCGGTTGCAGAAGATAGCTCTTGGGATGTGGAATGTCACCTCTCTGGTGGGGAAGGAGCCAGAGCTAGTGTGTGAGGCTGGGAGGTTCCGGCTAGAAATAGTCGGTCTCACCTCGACGCATGGCTCTGGTTCTGGAACCAGTCTCCTTGAGAGGGGCTGGACATACTTCCACTCTGGAGTTGCCCAAGGTGAGAGGCGTCGTGCAGGGGTGGGCATACTTGTTGCTCCCCATCTCGGCGCCTGTACGTTGGGGTTTACCCCGGTGAACGAGAGGGTAGCCTCCCTCCGCCTGCGGGCGGGGGGACGGGTCCTGACTGTCGTTTGTGCTTACGGGCCGAACGACAGCTTAGATTACCCACCCTTTTTGGAGTCCCTAGAGGGGGTACTGGAGAGTGCTCCACCTGGGGACTCCCTTGTTCTGCTGGGGGACTTCAACGCTCACGTGAGCAATGACAGTGAGGCCTGGAGGGGCCATGGTCTTGAGCCGGAAAAGGGTAGAGTGCCTTCTCCGGGTCAGGGGGGGTGTCCTGCCCAAAGTGGAGGAGTTCAAGTATCTCGGGATCTTGTTCACAAATGGGGGAAGAAGGGAGCGGGAGATCGACAGGCGGATTGGCGCAGTGTCTGCCGTCAAGTGGGCGCTGTACCGGTCCGTCATGGTGAAGAGAGAGCTGAGCCAAAAAGCGAAGCTCTCACTTTACTGGTCGATCTACGTTCCCACCCTCATCTATGGTCATGAGCTTTGGGTCATGACCGAAAAAACGAGATCACGGATACAAGCGGCCGAAATGGGTTTTCTCCGTAGGGTGTCTGGGCTCTCCCTTAGAGATAGGGTGAGAAGCTCAGTCATCCGGGAGGGACTCAGAGTAGAGCCACTGCTCCTTCACGTCGAGAGGGGCCAGTTGAGGTGGCTCGGGCATCTGGTCAGGATGCCTCCTGGACGCCTCCCTGGTGAGGTGTTCCTGGCACGTCCCACCGGGAGGAGGCCCCGGGGAAGACCCAGGATGGATGGATGGATGGAAGAGGGTAAAAAGATTTGACAGGTTTCCTGTTTGCGGGTTTCTCTCCGGGCGCTCCGGCTTCCTGCCACAGTCTAAAATTATGGCTGTCTAGTTAATTGGGCTCTAAATTCTGTAAGTGTGATTAAAACATTTATTTTTGTGAATAAAACTATTCCCTGGGTTTGAATCCCTGCCTGGATTCTTTTATCTTCATGGGGTTTGCATGTTCTCCAAGTGCATTAGTGGGTTCTCTTCGGATTCTCTCTGGTCCGCTCCAAAACGATAATTGTTGGTTTAATTGGCTTCTCTAGCTGACCTTTGCCCTATGTCTTCTCCCCTCACTTTTGCTTAAAGTTGTTTTGGCTACTAGGGTCAAAACTACTTTAAGCAAATGTCAAAAATACATTTTGTAATTAAATTTTACGTTGAAACAGAGGAACTAAAGGGCCACTCTGCGAGGGAGAAGCCATCAGTCCAAAAGCGACACAAAACGTCAGTCTCTTAGTTCTGTTTAATTAGCAGTTTAGTTTACTTCACCTCAAATTAGCTTAGTTTTTTCTCTTTGTTTAACTTCTTTTAAACAAATTTCCACCTTTTTCTAACAAAAATTATACCTAGCATAGTTAGCTTAGATTTATTTTGTCTAACTTATACATATATCTCTATCAATAGATATATATCTATTGGTAGATATATATTTAGTCTTACTTATATATTGTATATATATAGATATAAATCAATATATATATATATATATATATATAGATACAGTACAGACCAAAAGTTTGGACACACTTTCTCATTGAATTCATTGAGAATGTGTGTCCAAACTTTTGGTCTGTACTGTATCTATATATATATATTTATCTATCAATATATATGTGTAACAGCTTCCTTTCTACCAGTCCCGTCATACAGACTCGGGTGGACAGTGGGTTGGATTGTAAGTTGTTTAATTTACAATCTGTAATGAGTGGTTGACAAAAACATCCAGTTACCCTCCCCTACTGGTTCACCAGTCACTCACATCAGAGTGCAAAACAGTCTGTGTCACAAATAATTATTACAATGAAGTTTAACAATACATTTTTCCTCTAACATGTGATTGTATAGTGGTTATAATTAATAATACATCTTTAATATGAATTTTATACAATTTCATCTTTCTTTTATAAATGAACCAATCTAGAAAATAAATACAGATAGCAATCAAAATTAATTATTAAATTACTAAATAGCACCCCTCTAGTGCTTCACAGAAAACAACGGCCATGTTGTCATGGAAACAGCTAATAAACAAACTAACAAATTGGCAAACATAACTGACAAACTGACAAACATAACTGACACATTAAATTATTGACATTTTTACCTGCAATGAGTGGTTGACAAAAACATCCAGTTAGTCTCCCCTACTGGTCCACCTGTCACTCTGTGTATCGCAACAACACTCCAATTTAGTCCCCGAACAAAACCACAAAAACAAGTCAGAGGACCGGATTTGATGACTTACCACATAAGAGCACAAAACGGTCTGTGTGGAATTTCCGGTTTCCCCTCTTATTTAGCGCCAAACACCACTCATCACAAGGCAGTTATGAAATAGATACAAAGATGTTTACCAAACATATTTTAGCAAGAATTTCACCTGTATATCTAATATCCGTTACATAAGTATATAGAAATATTTCCTTATGTAAACAATAACATGGAGGGGGTCAGGCCCATGGTGAGACCTTTGGAGGGGCAGGGGCTCAAGTTAAAAAAAGGGCACATTGAACAACATCTTAAAACACCGTACAACAACATAGCAACAACTCATATTAATCAAGAATCTAATTGGGGCCTGCCCATAGCAATGCATAAAAAGAGCAGTGACTGACTTCCATGGCAGGCACCTATTGTTCTACACCCAAAAGAACAATTGGGTGTAAAACAACTCAACGGGTTGGGTCCCGGTAACGGAAGAATATCTATTATTCTTCCGTTACTGTTAATGTGACTCAAGCCACTGCGAGTCCACCCATAAAAGTGGTATCAAAACGTGCTGCTCGATCCCGGCATTGGAGCTATTACTTTTGGTGGGATTTGGAGCTACCATGGCGACGTAAAAAGCAAAAAACGACCCCAAAATCACTAACGAGCTCACCAGGTGCAACTCTTGTCGTCAAGGGGACGAGGCAACCACTAAATCCTAAAAATACCCTATTTTTGAGGATTTTCTGTGTCGTCATAACTTCATGTAGAAACGCCATTTAATCTTCATTTTGTAGATACGTTCATGATCTCTTTTAAAGTGAAGACAGCACGTCGATATGAATTATGGTTTGTCCACAACTTCTTTCTAAGCGACCCAAAGTTTTTGATTTTTTGAAAAATCAGAGTGTAAATGCCACTCCGCCAGAGTGAGATTCATAGTGACATTTTGAGCCCAAATCATTTTTTAACTCGCCCTCACGCTCACAAATATCGCATGATTGGTATCAAACTCGGTCATGATATTGATACGCATGCCTGCTCCGGTCAAATGTTTTAAAAAATTATCTAGTGCTTATGGTTTTCTCTCAAGGTGCTTCAGAGGAAACTCATGCGCCAGGGTATCTGACAGATCTCACTGATTCACTTCCATGTATTTCTGAAAAAATTCAGACCTTGGCACACACCTTTTTTATCTCATCGCTGTTAATGCTGTGAATGACCACTTTGCATCACCACTGAATATGGCGATGGTTTATTCAAAGTGATGTGCAGCGTTAGTTTTTTGCTACACATTTTGCATGTAAGTCATAAAAGGTTTAGTTTGCTGCTTTGTTTTCTAAAAGCTGCTTGTTCACCGTTGTTGTCTAAAAACCTCCCAAGTGAAATGGATTTTTGTTGAATTTGTCAAAAATTAAATCATATATAAGTTTTTTAATCGCTTCATGTTAAATAAATTAAAAAATATTACTTTTTATTTAAGTATTTATGTCAGCTTGAGTCACGCAAAACTGAAATGATTGTTTCCATAGCAACAATCAGAAGCAAGACAGCAGAAGTCCAGTGAGGACACCAATGAGGTCATAGATGACATCATGTACATCACAGTAGATCAAAGAAGTTCTAAAGCTTGAATGCTTGAATCTCAAAGCCTCAGTCAGGATCCAGACACTTTGTAGAGATTCAGATTTGTGCAGAGCAATAATGTTTAGTGTTTCAAATGCCCTCGTTCCCTTGTTTATCCCACTTGGTTGGGGCCTGGGATATGCTGTCACCATGGGGTTGAAGAAAGTGTTCCCTGAAACGTTTAGTTTAACAGGAAAGATATACAACAAAAGTTATTATCTGGATGATTTGTTTTGGCAAGGTCTTCCATCCAATGACAAAGTATAAACCAAACCGGCTGGCAAGGTTTGTTAGGAAAAGGCTATGGAACCGCAGACTCTGACCAGACAAGGACTGTACGAGGCAGTACAGCGGACGACTGTACTGTCTCTGGACAAACAGGTTTGTCCCCAACTAGTTTGTCGGTTGTTAGTTCTGACTGAGACTGTACGAGACAGTACCAAGGAGAATCTTACTGTCTTCGAACAAACTGATCCGGCTGGGGAAGTTTGTTCAAAGACGATGGTATAGGGTGAGTGTGAGAGGACAGCCGCAGAAAAATCTAACCCAGCTGGGAAAGATTTGTCTGCGGCTGACCTCGCAGCCAAAGCTGTAGCTGAAGTGACACCACAAGCTTTGGTTTTGTTGGTTCCATCTCTTTCCTTTCCAGACGAGAGTTCTCTGAAGGTCTGACTTAAATTTATGGGACAAAAGGGCCTCTCCTTGGACTGCCACCTTATCGTGGTGGAGGGGTTTGAGTGCCCCAATGATCCTGGGAGCTATGCTGTCCGGGGCTTCATGCCCCTGGTAGGGTCACCCAAGGCAGACAGGTCCCAGGTGAGGGGTCAGACAAAGTACAGCCCGAAGACCCCGATGATGGATTCAAACTTTGGACTACGTGTTCCCTCGCCTGGACGCGGGTCACCGGGGCCCCACTCTGGAGCCAGGCCCAGAGGGGGGGCACGACGGCAAGCGTCTGGTGGCCGGGCTTTTACCCATGGAGCCCGGCCGGGCGCAGCCCGAAGAGGAAACATGGGTCCCCCCTCCCATGGACCCACCACCTGTGAGAGGTGCCAACGGGGTCGGGTGCATTGTGTGATGGGTGGCAGCCGAAGGAGGGGACCCTGGCGGTCCGATCCTCGGTTGCAGAAGATAGCTCTTGGGATGTGGAATGTCACCTCTCTGGTGGGGAAGGAGCCAGAGCTAGTGTGTGAGGCTGAGAGGTTCCGGCTAGAAATAGTCGGTCTCACCTCGACGCATGGCTCTGGTTCTGGAACCAGTCTCCTTGAGAGGGGCTGGACATACTTCCACTCTGGAGTTGCCCAAGGTGAGAGGCGTCGTGCAGGGGTGGGCATACTTGTTGCTCCCCATCTCGGCGCCTGTACGTTGGGGTTTACCCCGGTGAACGAGAGGGTAGCCTCCCTCCGCCTGCGGGCAGGGGGACGGGTCCTGACTGTCGTTTGTGCTTACGGGCCGAACGACAGCTTAGATTACCCACCCTTTTTGGAGTCCCTAGAGGGGGTACTGGAGAGTGCTCCACCTGGGGACTCCCTTGTTCTGCTGGGGGACTTCAACGCTCACGTGAGCAATGACAGTGAGGCCTGGAGGGGCCATGGTCTTGAGCCGGAAAAGGGTAGAGTGCCTTCTCCGGGTCAGGGGGGGTGTCCTGCCCCAAGTGGAAGAGTTCAAGTATCTCGGGATCTTGTTCACAAATGGGGGAAGAAGACAGCGGGAGATCGACAGGCGGATTGGCGCAGCGTCTGCCGTCAAGTGGGCGCTGTACCGGTCCGTCATGGTGAAGAGAGAGCTGAGCCAAAAAGCGAAGCTCTCACTTTACCGGTCGATCTACGTTCCCACCCTCATCTATGGTCATGAGCTTTGGGTCATGACCGAAAAAACGAGATCACGGATACAAGCGGCCGAAATGGGTTTTCTCCGTAGGGTGTCTGGGCTCTCCCTTAGAGATAGGGTGAGAAGCTCAGTCATCTGGGAGGGACTCAGAGTAGAGCCACTGCTCCTTCACGTCGAGAGGGGCCAGTTGAGGTGGCTCGGGCATCTGGTCAGGATGCCTCCTGGACGCCTCCCTGGTGAGGTGTTCCTGGCACGTCCCACCAGGAGGAGGCCCCGGGGAAGACCTAGGATGGATAGATGGATGGATGGAAAAGGGTAAAAAGATTTGACAGGTTTCCTGTTTGCAGGTTTCTCTCCGGGCGCTCCGGCTTCCTGCCACAGTCTAAAATTACGGCTGTCTAGTTAATTGGGCTCTAAATTCTGTAAGTGTGATTAAAACATTTATTTTTGTGAATAAAACTATTCCCTGGGTTTGAATCCCTGCCTGGATTCTTTTATCTTCATGGGGTTTGCATGTTCTCCAAGTGCATTAGTGGGTTCTCTTCGGATTCTCTCTGGTCCGCTCCAAAACAATGATTGTTAGTTTAATTGGCTTCTCTAGCTGACCTTTGCCCTATGTCTTCTCCCCTCACTTTTGCTTAAAGTTGTTTTGGCTACTAGGGTCAAAACTACTTTAAGCAAATGTCAAAAATACATTTTGTAATAAAATTTTACGTTGAAACAGAGGAACTAAAGGGCCACTCTGCGAGGGAGAAGTCATCAGTCCAAAAGCGACACAAAACGTCAGTCTCTTAGTTCTGTTTAATTAGCAGTTTAGTTTACTTCACCTCAAATTAGCTTAGTTTTTTCTCTTTGTTTAACTTCTTTTAAACAAATTTCCACCTTTTTCTAACAAAAATTGTATTTCAAGTGGTCCCCCTAGCATAGTTAACTTAGATTTATTTTGTCTAACTTATACATGTATCTCTATCGATAGATATATATCTATTGATAGATATATATTTAGTCTAACTTATATATTATATATAGAAATATATCAATAGATATATATCTATCTATAGCTATATATCTATAGATATCTATCTATCTATAGCTATATATCTATAGATATCTATCGATCGATCGATAGATAGATAGATAGATAGATAGAGTACAGACCAAAAGTTTGGACACACCTTCTCATTGAATTCAATTAGAAAGTGTGTCCAAACTTTTGGTCTGTACTGTATCTATATATATATTTTTCTATCAACAGTGTTGGGTAGTAACGGATTACATGTAACGACGTTACGTAATTTAATTACAAAAAAAGAGTAACTGTAATTCGTTACAGTTACAATGAGAAAATATGTAATCCAGTTACAATTACTTTCGAAAATATTAAGAATTACAAATTTAGTTACATTTTAAAAAAAATATAAACAAAAACCTTTGCGAAATATGTAATGATATTTTTATTGCTTTGCGCCCTTTATCGCCGTTTCCCGCTACGGCTCCTTGTCTCTATCATAGCCGCAATGCCACTCTGATGTTCCATCCTGTGCTGGTGGAGCCTCCTGGAGGAACAGCAAGCGAGCGGACGGTTCCATTTCAGCTCAAGCAGCGCATCAAAAATGACAGCCTTCCAGTACTGTAACCCAGGCTCTCCCTCTTCAGACCTGCAGCTGGTGGAAGACACCCTATGGGCTCTGCGTTGTGTTTCTTTTCGTGAAAGTGGGGTGTGTTCGGTGCAGGAGAGCAATCGGACACAGGGCTCTTCATGGAGGGGAGACTTTCGCGCCTTTATTTCATCCACTTCACAGGCAGTAAACAGACTGTCAGGATTTAACAATTTTCCCTTTACAAAACAATCAAACCTGATCAAAACAAGATGCAATCTGCAGCCAACTGGCACACTGAACAAACAGAAAAAAAGATCGGCATACCAACGCAATGTATATTTTACACCGGGCTAGCGGAGCTGCTGCTTAGCTTACAGGCATTAAACACACTGAAAGGAACACAGCAGCTCGCGCGCAAAAATCCCCTGCACTACGGTGTCCCCGGCAGGACAAACATCTCGGAATTGTGGTAATACCAGCAATTACAGAAAACAATAGTACCCTCTTCTGTAACATTTATGCACTGCTTTACATTTACATCTGTGAATATGAAAATGTTTTACGAATATTTGACTGTTTGGTGTTGATGCATGACAAACGTTGGAATATATTTTTTCCCATGAGACATTGTATGCAATGTGCTAGTGTTATGGTTTTCATGAACATAAAGTAAACTAGAAAATTCCTGAAGAAATTTAACTGGGGCCTGCCAAAGTGTGCCCGTCGGTTTGGACCCAGGGTTCTGATGCTAAAAATTAGCATCAATGCTAACTTAGCTAAATAGTAGTCATTAGCTTCTGGAAAGTCACAAGTATGTTAAGTAAGCTGGACGTGCACCATTGAGTATGTTAAAATGAGTGTATGAGCTGAAATTAGCCAAAATGCTAATGTAAGCCTAAATACTTTCAGCAGCATGTGAGGTATTATTAGAATGTTCTCTATAATTTACTTACTCCATTCAGTATACTAAACATGGCTATTAAGTCAGAAAAATAGGTAATAGCTTATTTAAGCTAAAAGGCTAATGCTAATGGACTGCCTTGCTGTGCAAGGCAGTTCCCTAACTTGAGAGAAACAGATAATGCAGAATCATATTATTGCACTGCCTGTGGCGGTGCACTAACCTGGAGTGCACTAAGAAAAATAAAATGTTGAACATGGGTCAATACTCATTAAAACCTCAAAGTAATCAAAAGTAATTAGTTACATTACTTTTTAAAAGTAATCGAAAAAGTTACACTACAATTACATTTTAAACAAGGTAACTTGTAACTGTAACGGATTACATTTTTAAAGTAACTTACCCAACACTGTGTATTTACGACTGACTTAAATGTCCTCATTCAGATCCTTACTATTAGTCAGGAACACCATTCTGATCAAGACTCACACAGAGAGGTTTTACTCTTACAGTCTCTGGGGAGTACTTTGACCTCGTTGGGAACTGCAAAGTAATATTTATCTCTCCTTCTGCAAACAGCACAGTTTTGGAAATTTGCTATAGAGGGAACAAATTTCCTCTTCAAATAAGCACTGTTAAGTTGCAGGTTAGATCGAAATGATGCGGGAAGGGTTTTCTTATTATCAGGAGGGTTTAAACTGCACTGAGACCATGTAATAAAAGAATAAATGAATTAATCTTAATCTTATTCCTACCACAAATACCTACGGATGCTATCGGCCGGCTGTCTGCCTCACTTTAAGTCCAGGTCATCCATGATAAATTTAACGTTAGCCAGCTATGTAGCAGTGTTGTTGTGATTTTTATATAAAATCTTATAAGATCATCTAGTTTAAAATTTTAAACCTGACTGTAAGTGTAGTTTAAGTTTTGCATATAATGAATTCTGTTGCTAATAGTGGATCCCTTGATTGTCTGTGTCAAATAACCTCATGAGATGATTAGTTTCAAATCACGTTAGATTTGACTAAATTTGTTAATTTGTCCAACTGAACCAAAGACGTGTCTCTGTATTCTCTTCACTAATGGACATTAAGAACGCTAAACTAAAAGTGGTAACTATTAAATCAAGGACTTAGCGTAATGTGAGGGTAGAAACATGTAGCAATCGGTGCGTAGTTGTAGTTTGTTTGAACTGACATAATGGGGATAAGCAGCCAGGGATTGTCGAGGGCGCTCAAGTGCAAGTTTTGTGTTACCGTAGCTCGCAAATAACATCTGACTTATTCAACTCGATTTGCTTCTTTGTTTCACCATGTATCTCAGGAACTTTTGCGATTAATGTGACATCTGTAACATCTGCCTTTGAAGTTTAAAGCTCGAGCTCAGAAATTTTTAAAGTTGCAGAAGCAGAGCAGTGGGGGAAAAGCCAGAGAAGGGGGATTATCTTTGAGAGAAACATGAGAATTTAAAATATTCAAATGAGGACACCTTTATCATGCGAGATGAGGCAGGACCCAGGTTATTAGTTAAGGGAACTGCAAAGGACGGCTGTCCCTAAGGGTCCTCTTTCATCTGCTTTGCCAGCTGATATGATTACCCGAGAGGATTTCTTGTTTCATGCTGTGACCATGGCAACAGGGACCTTATGATCTAGAGCGTGGAAAGGCAGGGCATAAATGTGGCGAGAGATCAGAAAGAGAGCAAAGATCGGGCTTGAGTGATTTGCTTCAAAGTTTAAGTGATACAAGCGTTCACAGTGTGAGGAAAATAAGACCTGCTGGCACTCCATACCATCTGCAATGCTAAGAGTGGGCTACCAACGCTACGTCTACAAACTGGCCTGCACAGTACTGGTAAACAAGTGAACTCTGAAGACAGAAAGAAAAGGGAGATAAATATTTAACTTTTGCCCCTTAACCCCACCTCCCAAAAAAAAAAATTCTAAAGCTGTTTTTAGGTTCACTGCTGTCCGTGCGTAGTTTGCTGCTGAAACCAGTTGACTCTTTTGAAATGAGGTTGATCTACATGTTTGTGCTTAATTTGATGAGCAGGTGGAGGCAGGAAGCGATGCGCCCTCTGAATCTAAAGTGGACCAGAAGGCAGCAGTACCTGCGGAGAACGGAGTGAGTCACACACCCATTATCGCCCCCAAACCTCCTTCACTTGTTGGGCATCAGCCTCAGTCTGCAGGTACGAGACTTCCTCAGCCATTTGCAAACCAAGTGCTTCAACAATTACTGTAAATGAGGTCCAGATATTCTGCCACTTACTTGATGTACTTGGGGGAACAGGTTCACTGAAACCATCAGCGAAGACAGAAGACATCATACAGAGTGTCCTCACTGGTAGGGTTCAAGCTTCTCATGAGTAACTTCTCATCTCAAATTTGTAGTCAGTGTTATTCATCTTAAACCGTCCTTGACTCATCCAAAAACATCATTATGAATGTCCAAATTACAATCTTTGTTTTGGTTTTCGACATCACCCCTCTCGTCTATCTGTCGGCGTTCCAGAGCTGGAGGCTCAGACGGTGGAGGAGTTGAAGCAGCAGAAGGGGTTTGTCCGGGAGCAGCGAAAGCAGTACAAGGAGATGAAGGAGCTGGTCAGAAAACACCACCGCAAGACAAGCGAGCTGATCAAGGAGCAAACGGCCCGCGTCTCTGAGCTGCAGAGCCAGCATCAGAGGCGACGCGCCACCCTGCAGAAGAGCCACAAACGTGACTGCAAGAAAAGGTAGGTGACGCTCTCCTCCTGTTTTACTTCCTAATTGTTTTGTTGTCTGAATTTATGTAAACCTGATTGTGTTACGATCAAGTCGATTTAAACGTCCAATAACTGAATTTCCGAGCCATTCTAACCTTTGGCTTCAAGTTCATAATGATGGACATTTTAAACTTAAAGAAACTATTTTTTGAACATGAAAAAAACAAGTTTGTTACCTGATTAAATAATTTATAAGATCTCAGCATAAAGAAAGATGGGATGCATTTAGTAAACAACTAGTAATCTGTATTATTGAATACACTGTGCAATACCTGACATGTCTGAATATTATTTCCTTTAGAAATTATAAAGATTTTTGGATTAACTTTTTCAGTTTTATATATGTTTGAATCAGTTTATTCTCCTAAGTGCTTTTTTAAGGCACTTCCAGAAGAAATATGCAATTTTTCTTGACTTTTCCTAATGCAGCTATTTGGGGATTTTTGTTAATATTGCTAATACTGTAATCAAAACTAATAATTTGATTTTGTATGTTTGCATATATCCAATCATTCTCTCTAGTTTTACCAATAAAATCCCCCCCTTAAAAGATTTTTTCAAGGACGGTTTATGTGTATAGGTGCGTCTCACTCTGTTTTATGTTTGTCTCAAAGTCGGTCTGAAAACTCCCTGTCGACTCTGGACCAAGAGCTGTGTGAGCTGGACCAGGAGTGCGGCCAGAAACTGGCAGAGCTGAAGGAGCAGCAACAGCAGCAGCTGCTTAAACTCCGCCAAGAGCAATACTACAGCGAGAAATACCTGAAACGAGAACACATAAAGCAGGTACGCACCCCGCAGAACACACACCGCGCGTACAGGTACATCTCAGCAAATATGAATATTATCTAAGAGTACTCCAGGATTTCAGTTCAAAAGGCGAACATGATAGATTGTGAAGAATTATTAAACACAGAGTGATATATTCTAAGTATTTATTCCTTTTGTGTTTAACGATCATGTCTAATCAAACCCAAAATTGTTTGAGTTTTCATAACAAAGACTGCTTTGTTACAGCAAAGTCATTAACACCTTGTATATGAAAGATAAGCCTCTAAAGGTCATTACTATATCAACTTGCTGTGCAGAGTGCCATGAGAAAGAATTGTAATGGAAAGTTGCGTGATAAAAAAAACAAACATATGGTAGAAAAAGTTACACAAGCATCACGGATAAAAGGAGAACTTCATGTTATAAAGCTATAGTCGTTCATGAGCTTTAAGGAGATTCCAGCTGGAGTTCCACACACACTTACAGACCTGGGCTACAACTCCCACTTCCTTTAGTAAGGCCATTCTTCAGCCATGGACACTGTAAGACATATCTAAACGTGTGTAAAATGATCACCTGGTACACCACATGTGGCTTTTCTCATCAATCTGTTGTAGATTAAAACACAGCCATATATAAAACACATACAAATATGTTCTCACGTCTCTCACGGTGGATAATACCAAGTCATTTCTCCCATATAAACATTAGTCGGGAACTTACGCAGCGTAAACATGAACATGCAGCTACTTTCTTTGGTATAAACAGATGTGCCACACTCAGACCGCAGCCTGCCTTGACTTGTCGTTGACGGACGATGTGCTGACAGCCTCCTGCTGTCCTGAACGTTTGGAAAAAAAGCAAGCACAAACAAGTGAATAAACGAATGCTGCAGTCAGCTCCAGGTCATCCCCCTGAAGACTGCTTGTGCTCATGTTCTGTTGGATGATGTGGAAAACCGAATGTGTTCAAGTCCGGTGCATCTGCGCGGTGAACACAGCAGAGGTGTTAGACAGGAAAGGTTATGCCAAGTGAAGAGGATGAGTGACAAGTTTAACAGCAGTTGTCTACTTGTTCTGCTGCTTGATTATAATCAGAAACACAACATGCGCAGCTTTATGTTAAAGAAGTAGTGGTTAAGAGGAACCGTGAATCAAATCTGATGTTTTAGCACTTACTTAGTGTCGCAGAATGGATGTGTTTGTTTGTCCCCAGCTGGTTGAGAAGCTGACGACTATAGCAGAGGAGTGCCAGAGTGCTCAGTTTAAAAAGATCAAAGACATCTGTGAAAAGTAAGATTGGGTTTATTCCTCATACTTAAACAAATACAGAGCAGCCCCTTTCCCTTTCTGACGTCTCCTGACTATATTCCAACACTGGCAGAGAGAAGAAGGATCTGAAAAAGAAAATGGACAAGAAAAGACAAGAGAAGATCAACGAAGCGAAAGCCAAAGACAAGAATTTAACAGAAGAGTAAGTTTTTCTAAGGATTTTTTTTAAAAACGGGATGTAATAATTCATTGACCACTAGGTGTCACTGTAGACTAAATGTTTTAATAAATGTTTTTATTAAAACAGAGAGAAGTTGGAGATCAACAGATCTTTTGTCAACGAGGTGGTGCAGTACATTAAACGGGTAAGCAGGCGTGTTGCAGTCAATATCCTCCAATTATTTCTGATTCACATGTTTATTCATTAATTCATCTCTCAACATGGCAATGACTGTAAAGGTACAGTCACAGCTACAATGAAAATGGTTTAGTGTGTATACGTGTGTTAGGATGGCTCATTCAAAACCCAAATGTAAATCCAGTGGAGAATCTGGGGCGAGACTTAAATAGTGATGTTCAGAGATCAGTGTGACTGAGCTGAACCTTTTTCCAAACAAAAATTGCCTCTAGATGTGCAAAGTTGGTAGATCAGTACCAAGGCAAAGAATTGAATGAAGAGGCTGAATACAAATTTATGCCACATTTTTCAGATTTCTTTTCTGTTTTGCAGAATGTGTAACTTTTGCAAAGTACTGTAGATAAAAGATCTCAAACTGTGTGTTTGCAGTTGGAAGATGCTCAGTGTAAACGACAAGAGAGGCTACAAGAGAAGCACAAGGACATACGGCAGCAAATCTTGGATGAAAAACCAAAGGTGAGTTTGTTAGAGATATTTTCTCATCATAGTACACTTGTGTCTTTAAAAAGAGAGATGAATCAGCTTTGGATTTATTTTTTTGTTTTACAAGGACGCCAAATAAAGTACAGAAATCCCTGGAAATGAAATTACACTTTTTGTTAGAGATTCTGCTTTGAAAAAGAAAAGTGGAATTTCTTAATTAACAGTAGCAAAGTAGAGTTTGATAGACACAACTCTTGTGTCCATCAAACATTCATCAGGATTTCTTCTGTGCCAGGTTACTATGTTGAGTAAAAATGTAGTAAGTAAAAAAATATTGTTAATAATGAATTCCTAATATATGAAATATGGCTGCAGAGCATTACAATAGTCTTTAACTTTATAAAAAGAACATAACATGTAAATAATCCAATCAAAACTATTATTTTGTATGGTTTTCTTTATTTGTTATGTAGATTAAAATATATGAATACAAACTCAGTTTTATGTTGTATTTATCTCCTATCTCAACTCAATTAAATAAAAAGGTGGTTCAACTTTTCAACCAGTAGGTGGCGATCTGAGTCAGACATTTTCCTGCTGCGCTCTGTGCTGAAAATGTACCCTGAGCACAGCCAGGGCATCTACTAACCATTGCTGGTTAGTAATGTTTTATGCTATATTGTTGGCATCAGATTATGTCTGTGAATGTTTTATTGTAGGGCTTTAAAATTTCCATTCATGTTTCCTGAAAACTGGGTTGTTGCTTTATAACACCCACTTCCCTGCAGTAGCTGTATCAGTCTGTGGCCCTTGTTATAAAAACAATCGGTTATTAATGCTGTGATACTTATAGATTTACTCTCTGTGTGTTTGGGTTTACTACTCTGGTTCGTACATGGAGTGGTTGGCATGTCAGTTTCACTTGTCATTGTGACCTTTCTCGTAGGATGGTTGTGCTTCTGCAGAGCATGTTAAGAACAATTGTGCATCCTAGTGTTGAGCACTAACTCAGCATAATTGTGGCATTAACAAGTTGCAAACAAGCAACAGTTAAATTGCAAGTACAACTTACATTTATCTTGCCAATATTCTATGAGCTATTATGAGTTATTACTAATTGCATCATTTGTAGTGGACATCATGGCAGATTTGCACCATAAGGACCAGCAGACTGGCCTGTGTATTGTGAGATCACACCCCAGCAGAGTGCCTGGATTCAGTGGCCCCTGTTAATGATTCCTTTGGCAACGTCCTTCACACTACTTTGGCAAAAAAAATCCTTTAGTCAAATCATCTTGACCATATACTTTTGTTCTGTACACATTTCCATAAACATCCAGAATGCTGATGCCCAATACCTTCCAGATTCTAATAAGATCCTAAAAATGTGCTGGATTTGATGCTGTTACTGTAATAACACAATTTGTCAGGTTCTACTAGTACGTTTGCTCGGGAAAACTGAATCAGGATATTAGATTTAAAATGGCATAGATTGCATTTTTAAGACGTTATTTTTTTCTAACATTTTAAGGTAGTTAGTTATTATTTGTTGTTTTTACTGGAATAAGAATAAGGGTTAAATCAGTGTAATTTCTATCCTAAAGACTTTTATAGTGTAGATTTGTTTCTTTAAAGCCCTGACAAAATAAATCTGGCAGAAATGTTGACAGGACAACTATTAAATGCAGGAGGTTTTGTTAAGTTTAGCTCAAGGAAACACAGCAAACATGATGCAGTCAGTTGAGACCAAACCTTTTGTTTCTACAATGCAGCCCCATTTGTTGCAGCACTGATCATCCCGCTGGACATACTGCCCCCCACAGTAAAACCTGGGGGTGGCAGTGAACTCACCACTGGAACTATAGGGTTATAGAGCCATGTCAAAGTTGAGCCCTTTATCCTATAAAAAAATCTATCGTCATACACTTGGTCTTTCACATGCAATGCTGGTAAAGAAATGACCAAAAGGTGGGTCTACAAAGTATTAACTCTTGTGAACAGTCCTGGACTGCATTAAAACAATGTCTGGAGACTGAGGTCAAACTGTGTATCTGTCATAAGAAGAGAATAAAGGACTCTAGTATTGCAGCCTATTTTAAATTGGAAATGCAGCAAACATAAGAACCATATTCAAACACGTAATTTTAATTTTTGTTTAAATATAAGTACTCCTCTCCTTGGCCCTTTTGGATTTATTCGCTTTAAGAAGTGCTCAATCAAGGGGTTCATATAGCTATGTTACAACAGACTTTTAGCATCCCTCATTCTGACTGGAGACGTTGTGATGTGATGCAAAGTGCATGCTTACCATTTCAACTCAGTCTGAGTTAGTGCTCTCCCCCTTCCGCCTCCTCTTTAAAGAGAATCTTAAATCTCAAATATTCTGCTGAAGACAGCTTCATGAACTCCCACACTCCAAGTGACAGCTCCTCATTTCTGTGAAACCACCTGGACTCGAGTGTGGGAGGTGAAGAGCAGACATCCAGTCCAATAATTCACATACATTCAGTTGTCTATGTCTTTCCATAAAAGTGCACCGGAGAGGAATAAAGTGTTCTACAGAAAGTGGTAGGATGAAGTGATCACGGAGAAGGTCATTTTTTAGACTGATTTTTGATGTCAACTGTGAATGAATGAAGCTATTTAACTGTTTTTATTGATTTCCTATGGTCGTAATCTTACTATGACTGCTGTAGGGCTTTAATGGCACGCTCTTTATTGGCAATAAATTGTATAAATCTAAGTTATAAAAATCTATTCAACCCAGTCTTGTAACTTTTATCCTGGAGAGGAATTCCAACCTGTTAGCATTTCTTGTTTCCCCACTGAATTGATTATCCATCTGTCTCGGACAGTTTTTAATCAAAAACTAGGCCATTGCAAATTTAAATCACCTGACTCGGGCTGTTATAGCAATCGACCATCTCTCCAGCTTTTGCAGAACGCCAGTCATCAGCATGCAAAATGGGCAGGTGTCGGAGGACACAACTCTGGAGACGGCAAGCAAAGATTCCTGCCGTTATGTTAATATGAAGCTCAGAATGCTGCCCACAGCATGAGAGTCGCGGCCACAGGGAAGCAAGCGTTTGTAGTAGAAGTAATTTGCCTAAAAGCAGGTTCCTGTAGAGTTTGAACGGACTGGAAAATTCTAGAATTTAATTTTCCAGATCAGAAAATGTATGGAAAACGATAACACCAGATGGAAAAAATGTTCTGTCTTTTGAACTCCTTATTCTGTGTCCCATTGTCTACATGATATTTATCTCAATTAAAAAAGAAAACGAAAACATAGTTCACTCCAATTAGATTGCTTTTTATCTTCGTCTTTATATATATATTAAAAGAAATTCCTGGGTAACACTTTATTTGACGGTGTGTGAATATGACTGACACGACACTGTCAAAAACATGACATAACAACCTGACATGAGCATGAGTAAATCTTCATGAATATTTATGACTTTCCATAAGTCATAAATATCTTTCCATAAAAGACTATTTTTATATCTGTTAAGACATTTTTGTCTAGGTTAATGTCTAGTTGTCATAACAAAGACATTTTGAATAATATCAACTTTGTATTAAAAGTGTCATTATTTACCAAATGACACTTTATGACAAAAGTCATAAAGATTCATGAAGACTTACTCATGTTCATGACAGGTTGTTATGTCATGTTTATGACGGTGTCATGTCTTATTCATACCTGTCAAATAAAGTGTTACCAATTCCAGTCATCCGTCCAGGATCACACTTTATAAACAAGCCTTATAAACACAATATCTGCTAATTAAGTGACATTTTAAGTGGGAAAGAACATATTTGTCATGTTATTCTTAGATTAGTGTTAAAATTCACAGATGTAGATTTTTGGGAGTTTTAGCAAATACTAAATTTTATGATATAAGTTGCTGCACTTATTTAAAATGTTCTGTTGTGTATTAGTTTTTTTAAATAGCATAACAGATTAACTCTGCTTAACATAAAGTTCTGACCCACTTTCTTCTCTGAACTCATAGCGGCCACTAATGGACTTCTGTAACTGCCTCTGGTGGAAGCTGAGTCTGGCACCACCCTTTGCGACACTGCTTGTGTGTACACCAACTTGCATTCGGAAACATATGATACACACTCGCAGGTCACTTTTTACCTTTCGATCTGCCTTAACTCTTTAAAAAATGGCTATTTCCAAGTTATGTTTCAGAAACACAGCTTGGAAATTTCATGATGATGTCACACTGTTGGTGCAGGTTTGTAAGATGTGCGTCTATGATGAGAATCTCCCAGTTCACCACACCCCAAAGTTTGTTGGATGTGAGATTCGGTTCAAGAAAATAGTTTGAAATGTTTAGAGCTTTGTTACCTGTCGCATTACCTTGCTGAAACTATCCATGAGACGTAAGTGCTCCTAAAGGGGTGGACATGGTCAGCAACATTGCTCAACTGGTTGTGACACTTACCCAATTCTCAGTAAAAGGCCAAGATTGTCCCAAAACAATATTCCTCACTCCATTACACCATTCCATCCTGAATCTTTGATGCAAAGCAGAGTGGATCCATAAATTCATTTTATTTTCTAGAGTTTATCAACATACCATCTATAGATTGTTCTCAGCTTGTGTGAACTGTCCCAGTTTCCTCATCTTAGTCGACAGGATGGGCTTCAGGTATAAATTTCTGTTGCTGCAGCTCTTCTGCTTTAAGAATCAACATCTGGTGCATTCAGAGATTGTACTCCGCATTCCTTGGTTGTAACAAAGTGGTTATTTGAGCAGCTGTTACCTCTCTGCCATGTTAAATCACTCTGCTCCGTTATCTTCTGGTTTCTGGTTGCTCAGGACATTTTTATCCACACAGCTGCTGCTGCTTACTGAATATCTTCTCTTTTTTGGCCATTCTCTTTAACTTGAGTGATTATTGTGCATAAAAATCCCAGTAGATCAGTTTCTAAAAATATCCAACCTAGCCAATCTGCGACCAACAAGCATGCCACGTTTAAATTCTCTACACGGGCCATTTTTGGAACGAACATTCCTAAAATTCTAGTACTAAATCCAGTTAAGATTCTGTGACAAAACACAAATTGATGTCTACCAACAATCTCTATTCAATCCGACTGCGGTAGAGCTACTTTTCAAAAAGTAATAGACAACCGTTTCACTTTCTGGTAGAAAAACACCCCCAAAAGACAATATGTCAACAGTTTAAGAGGTAGGAATACTTTTGCAAAGCACTGTTGATCTTGAGAAAGCTCATCACTGTCCACAACTTCTACTTTTAAGACTCTTGATAAGCCGAACTGGATAGAAAGAGAGATGACACGGCTGGTTGTCACTCACCGGATCTGCTCTCGGGTCCTGTTAATAAGCCAATCAAAACACACCATGGGAATCAACAGAGCACAGCATGCCGATGCAAGCTGTACCTGAAGACCATATGTCAGGGTGTGTTGTTCTCCTTAAGCCTTGTCTGAGGCCAAATTTTCAAAGTTGATTTACCTAATAATCAGATGAAGTCAGTTTTTCAGATGGGGTGGAAATCCAATCTAAAAATGGATCTTTACTGAAAAATACATGCTAGAATCTTAAAAAAAAAAAAACAAAAAAAAAACCTGTGAATTTCCTAGAGGAAGTTATTTGTAAATCTTTTCCTGTCATATCTTTGTAGATTTGAAAAAGGTATAAAATGTAGCAGTGACAAGGCACTGGGTCTCACATCCTGCTGTGTGTGTTGTCTGAGTGCACATGGTGTTGCAGTGGGTTCACCTGTGTTTTTGTTGTAACAGTAAAAAGGCAAGCATGGTGTCTCCCTGCTGAGAAAGCCTCAAATCAACATCCATATAGGTCCGCACACACTGCCTCATTCGTCAAGCAGGAGTCCTGTGCTGTCGTCATGGAAACTCCGATCCCCACCACCACCTCTCACAGTCTCCTCTCTCCTTCACGATTCTCTGCAATCTGTTAATTTGGAGCTGAGTCCTTGTGACGCAATTTCGGGATGGCTACTGGTAGAGAAAACCTGAAGTACGAGGCGGAACAGAAGGAGCTCAAACAGGTTGGAGCAGACATCGGGGGGAGGGGGTCTCCAGTGGAATCCCCACTGCGCAGGTACATGGCCTTCTCCCCGCATCTCTTTCATTGGATGCTGTGGAGGTAGCCACCATGTTCCCTCGTCACAGACTTTGATCTGGATCAGCACTCCCCACTGTGTAATTGCATCAATAGTGCACTCGTGTGCACCCGCGCACACATGCACACTAACTAGCCACAGGGAACACCGAGTACAAACCAGAGGCGGCGAGGTGAAATCCATTGTGCATGTGCGAGCGCGCGTGCATCTTGCACGCTTGGTTACTCTTCTGCTCTCTATTTTGCTAGCTGCTATTTTAGATCCGTGCATGAGTGTTCATTATGTATGCCCACATGTGCTAATGACACTCTCCTGGGTTGTGCTCCATCTAAGAAACAGTCGCTGCTGAACTCCTGCTGAAATCCGTCCCCCAAAACACAGTTTGGTTCTGAGAATCCTGCCATCAGCTCGTAGAGATGATTTTTTTCTCACAATGCACCAGCAGAGAGATGATGATGAAGAGGTAAGAGCACTTACAATCCTCGCCTGTGAGGATGAAGCGGTAAATAGAAGGAAAATGGATGGCAGATGGACTTGAAGCAGCAAAAACACTAAAAGTGGTGATAGATATTTTGACCTGCCAGTCAAACAAGACAGCTCAGGCTTTTTCTTAACTTTAAACACAACAAATACTGTGAAATATTGCAATTGATGAACCGTTATATAATAAATCTATTATTTCTGATTTGAAAGTTATAAGAAAAAAAATTGTTATACATTAATTTTAGCAATACTTAGTTTTTTTGACTCTACTTTTACTTTTAGAAGTGTCTGTTTTTTGCAGACACTTCTACACACTGTCTGCAAAAATACTAACCTACCTGAAACTGTTTCACATTTCATCACAGTACAACCAGAAACTTTGTGGTACAAGTTCTTTAATTTTGTTTTATGTGATGGACCAACACAAACTGGTAATATATTACATTATAAAGTGGACAGAAGATAATACATCATTTGCAGTGGTGATTTATTTTTTTATTATTATTATTATTTATAAATGAAATGTCAACCTCATTCACTCTGATAGGCCTAAATAAATTCCAGTGCAACCATTTAGTTCTTGAAAAATCAAGCAGAGCACACTCCAACCCTGAAACATAGTGGTGGCAGCATCATGCTGTTGGGATGCTCTTCTTTAGCAGGGACAGGAAAATAGTTTGCATTTGGTTTGATGGAACCAAATGCAGAGGAATGCAGAAAGAAAACCTGCTAGAGGCTGCAAAAGACTCGAGACTGGGGTGAAGGGTCACTTTCCAGCATGTCAAAGACCCTAAACCTCCAGCCACACATGCAATAGAACGGTTCAGATCACAGCCTGTTCATGTGTTAAAGTGGTCCAGTAAATATTCAGAGGAAAATTCAGTCTGAAGACTTGCTTAGTGATGGACTCAGAAACCTTCCATCCAGTCTGACTGAGCATAGGCTGTTTTACAAATAATGGGGAAAACTTTCACATCCTCTACATGCTGTTGAGGTCAGACTCTAAAAGATCCGCAGCTGCAAAAGGTGGTTTTACAAAGTTGAACTCGGGTGGCCTGAATATGAATGTCATACTTTAAAGTTTTTGGTTTATAACACATCTTTAGAATCATACTGTTTCATCTACTTCATAAGGTCCTATTTTGTTTTGGTCTGTCACATAAAATTCCTTTGAAATACACTGGAGTTTGTTGTCAAATTGTGAAAAAGTTTAGGGCAGAGGAGGTCTTTTGAAAGACACTGTGTGTCAACATCTTCTCTTCCTGCTGAAGAGACAAATAATATATAATTATTCTCAGTGAAAAATAAAAAAAATCCCATGAACTCCCAGCCGTTTAAGCTTTGAGGTACATCGTCAAGGCCACCGTGATGGATCGGCCTTCATAAAGGCAGACACTGCAGCAGACATTCCACGTTATTGGATCCTATGGGTGTGGCAAAGCAGGGCACTGACTCAGTAAAACCTTTCATGTACAATGAGGAAACCTTTTGTTGATGGCTCAATAAGATGAAAGTTTAAGGATGGAAAGAAATTGCAGTTAAACCCGTGTTCAGCTTGCGACCTTCGACTTATAGTTTTGTGTTTTTTCTCAGCCATTAATCCAGGCACCCGAGTTATTGCTGTGATGAGGGAAAAAAGGAATCTATTATGATTCTGGATGAGCTGTCTAAAGGAGACACTTTGCAGCACTGGACTTACTATAATCAAACAATGATAAGAAACATGCGGCAAAACGACTAACAGAAAGAATTTTGAACTTAAGCTCGAATCTCTGCCAGACTCTTAGCAAGGAGTTAAAAATCAGATGGATGACTGGAATACCTCAAAGGCCTGGACATCGTCAGGGAGGAGAAATTATTTAACAATCCACCTGCATAAACCCTGTAATCAAGAGCAGCGTGAGTACTGAAGATGTAAATAAATGTATCATTAATCGGGTGTTAGGAGTTTTAATATAATATTATTTAGGATTTTAGGCATGCAAGATGTTAAAATATATTAAAAATTGAAGAATAAGAAAGTCGAATAAGTAAGATAAAAAAATAAAATAAAAAGTCATCCCTTTAAAACAGCATCTGAAGTAAAAACATTGAAATACCGAGGAGCAGATTTTTATAGCTAAGCCTCCCCTTGGAAGGAAACCTTTTAGGGGAAACGCTCATTATTGCACCTACGTGGCAGCTTGTTTTTGACATTCTTGGACCTGAAGAGCAGGACCTAAGAAAAACACCTGCAGAGCTGCAGATAAGCTATCTGAAAAGTGTCAGGAAAGGTCAGTGTCTCGAATAAAAACACACTCACACACACAAGGCAAGAGACAGGAGTTTAAAAAGGAGAATCAAACTTGTTTTTATTGTTATCTCAGCGCTATCACCACTACAGAGGGATGATATAGATGAAAAGATGGTGCTCTCTGCCTGTGCTGGTCTCTCACACATCTCCTAATTGCAACCGTCCCAAAGTGTCTTTTTTTTTTTTTTTTTTTTCTTTAAAAAGCCTGTAACGTTGACAGGGTTGTGACCACGTCCGTTCTCTTGGACATGTGTTCGGCTTAATTGGACTCTGTTTAGGTTTCTTAATCCATCTCGAGGTCAGAGAGCTCACACCTTTATACATCACATAGGACAATTCTCAGCCTACACATTTTAATTCATGTCTCTAAAGACCTTTAAGTCTGAATGTGAGCTGATTTGCCTTTGACAAAGAATTGTTAACACAGGTTAACTATAAATTTTTTTTCTTTTGACTGGTGCTACAGCAGCTTTGCCACTCAAAGCAAAGAATTAATTTGGCTCTTCGGAGGCCTTCCCTGCTTCCCTCGATAGCTTCTCAGAATGAGGACAGCTGGTGAAGAAGGTCACCGAGTGTTGTATTTTAAGAAAACTAGAAATGTGTATGCGCGTGTTCACAGCGGCGTGTTTGTGAGGGTGTGGACACAGTTTGTTGACAGATGACAAGTCTCCAGAGGTGAGATACAGATTCAAAAAGCGGGCTGAATAATTGCAGCCGCTGGTCGGCGTCCAGATGGAAACTGACCTGAAGGCGCCGCTACAGCAAACCAGAAAAGTTTGGTCAAAATTTCTGTTCCTGGGGAAAGCTTTGATGATGACCTCATTTCCACAAAGCTACTAGTTATGAGATATTAGGGCAACTTGGTGGCCAGTTAAATCCTCATTGTTCCCGCCAAAGGGTCTAGTTTAGTTATTGTTCAAATGATATTTGTTTAGTCCTTTTGCAAATGATTACCAGTCTCGTGAGATTTTTCAGTGCACTCAAACATAATATCATTGCTGGTTATTTTTCTATGGCAGTTTGTTTCGAATAAGCCTTTCACTCTGCCCTTTCTTCAGCAAACTATAGCGTCTCGATCAGATGTGGCCGTCAAGGGTGAGGATTCCATAGTGGTCAAAATACTCTATGCACATGCAGAGAATAAATGCATTATCCTTGTAATGGCTCACCAAAGTTTCAGACAAATATTGCACACATCACTGACATGATGTCTGCGGGTTGGGGTTTGGATAAACTGGAGATAATAAGGGAGTTAAGGGGAGCTTCTGGTATTTATTTGCCATTTGCTCGTTTAATTCCCTGCTGTTCATAAAAATGTGATCTGTTCCTTTTTTTAAACTCACTCGTCAGGGGAAAACCAAGACTTTCTTCCTCTTTAAATCCATGTGATTAGGCTTTCTTTATTAAATATTAATAAGCTTGCTTTACATCACTCCTAAATATTCTAAAATTATTACTTTTTTATTACCGTATATTTAAAGCTCTTATATGAGTCTTATACACTTTGAGGATTTTCACATCATGTCACATTTCAATATAAACAGACTTTATGTGTTGGAGCAAACTGAATCTCCATCACAGCCATTCATTGTCCGTGAGCTTACCTCACTGCACAGTCCAAGAGCCCAGACTTACTTTAAGTATTTTTTCCTAATTTGGCTTAACTTTTGATGTATCAAATTTAATCCGAGGCAGAGACAAGGATTCGTCCCGTGCTTTGATAACCCATCTAAACATTGGATGGAAAATGCGTGGAAATCAAGCGTCCCACAACTGCTGGTTGCAGGTCCAGCAATCCAACAACAAAAAAATCCTTCAGCTTGTCCTCTGGAGGAAACCGAAAAGTTCCTAGAGCCAACAAAAGAGTCATCCCAGTGTGAGCAGCAGTCCAAATTCAGAAGCCTCCACCCGCGGGCCCACAGGTTCGCCTCTCCAAACTTCCCAACTGCAGTCTGGCCGAGGTCCTTTCTTCTCTGAAAGCTATGTAAATGCTACTTCATCTCCATTCGATACCTTTTGAGCATGTTGGGGTTTCTTGCGTACACGACTATTTGCTGTTTGTAATCTTTAACCCCTTCACAAATAATTTTGACCTTAAAGCATGCACCTGTTTGACTGGAACCTTGTTTCTGCTTTTAGATCAACCGTTGTTAGCTTCTTCTTTTGGGGTTTTGCAACCTTCTGCCTTTTTTTCCCCACCTTTGCGTCACACTAGAACTGTTCTGCACATCATTGCAAGAGCTCGCTGTTGCCTTCCTGTTGCTCTCAGGTACATTATTCCTGACATCAGCTGAACGTCTTCCGTATGAACTGCATATAACTTAACACAACCTGTCTTTACCTTCCGATCCACTCTCTCATTCTCCTCTGACTCTGTTAACTTCTTCTTTTTGACCATATGAGTCACATCCTGTCCCTATCTTACTGATTAATACATTTTAAGCATTTCAAATTGAATAATAATCATTTAAATCAGACTTACTTCAAGAATACCCTTGTTTCCCAGTTATTACAACCGATGTTCATCATTATTCATTTGTGATATTTGTAATGATTAATTCCCCACAATTATACAAATGGAAAAATCGTCTTTCTTTTACTGCGTACAATCTACACTTCCCATCATTACGATTTTCCTTTGTTCCTTTCTTGATTAGATAGAAAAAGAAAATAAGACAAAACAGATGAGCACAACCTCATTGAAGTCTTATACAGCCGTAAGTTCTTTGTATTTAAAGGTTAACTTATAAAAGCCTAATCAGAGGCTGGTTCTGCAAATTAGTCCTTCACTAGAGAGCCTGCATATGGGACACCGGTTTCCTTTACATGCAGCATTGTTTCATGTTTTATCCCTGCTCAACATGCAGTCCCTACTCCTTCAAACATTACAGTTTTACTGCTGAACTAGAATCTTCGGCATGACAGTAATGGTATGACCTCAGGTTATTTTGACAAACCCCAAGTCATTTGCTTCCTCAAACTTTTGTTTTCCACAGTTTGGCCTGCGTTTAGCACCTTCCATCTTCCCGTCACCTTTGACCAGCTTCCCTCTCCGTGCTGGAAAAAAAAAATATTTTAACATCATGACACATCACCCAGCAGGCTGCATGATTTTGGCATCAGTTTTTTGCCACCAATGTCTCCTTATTTAATTTACTTTTCTCTACATTGGCCTATATTTTTGGAGCTCTTGTTCCTGATTGGACCTTTCAAAAGTGAAACCTTTAGAGCTACTAACATATAAAATAGATTGAAAAAACAGCAGAAGATGAACAATACATTAAAGAAACAAACGTTTTAACCAGTGTGAGCTGTTGAAGCTGATGATTAAGCTGTTGTTGGTTGAAAGCACTTCCAGCTTTTTAAATTCTGATGACAAACAAACAATTCAGCGTGCTTTAAATGGAAACGACTGCTGTTCTGACACCTGCTCTGTTTGCTGTGTTTAAAATCGTCTTATTTCTTCCACATGTTCCACATGAGTGGCCTCTGGCAAACTGAAAATGGGATTTCTTAGAGCTTTCTTCCTGCCAATTTTTGGTGTTGGTGACTCACAAAAAAATTATTAAAATAAAAAAGGTGATAGACAAAGTTAAGTAGTATGAAAGCTTTTGCCAGCCACCATATCTTGTATATTTTCAATATACATCATTTATGTAAAACAACAATTTCTGATGTAAATTGTTTCCAGTTTTAAAAAAACCAAATCTTTCAAAAAAAATAAAATAAATAAAAAATAAGAGATTATGTTTCATATGCTCACTTTGTCTTTTTCCTTACCTATACTGGCACCAAACTGAGAAGACGTCTGTTAGAAAGCTTAGGCATATCATGAGAACTCTCTAAATATTGCTGCGCTTGTTGCTTGTTTCCTGCTCCAGCCGTCTCCGTGTCATTCAGTGAGACTATTTTTAACTCAAGCTGTTGCTTTGGAAAAAGAAAAGTGCCGTCTTCATCACTCAGCACCCGAACTCCAATAGAAGACGCTCAGTTCCCCCTCCACCCATCCCGAGTTGTTGATTACACGCAGAAGACGAGCACTGGCTTTTTAAGAGATATTCCCAGACTTCTCCAGCCTCTCCTTTTCCGTCACCTTCTAATAAGGCAGGGTGGAATCAGCTGGGAGGAAAAAATTCAGAAGCTGTTTGTGCCTCATCAGAAAAAGGTAAAAGACTCCAGGTTGTGCGCGTGCACGCAGTCCAGTGCTCAAGCAGGTCACACACATTGCAGCAGAGGGAAGCCGTGCGTCTCTGCAATGCGCGATTAGCCCTTCTGGTTTTGACATGATGTATGTCCGGTCCGTGAGACCCACAGAGAGAGTGGCAAAGACGGAAAGAGAGAGTTAAAGAAGCGTGGAAGGAGGAGGAAATGGAGAAGGTGACCTTGAAATGCAGTGTTTGGTGGGAGTTTGAGCAGGCACTCCAAAATATCAAGGGAGACACCAGTCAAGAGCTGCCTTGATTCAGAGCCAATCTGCATCACGTATTGTAGATGTTTGAATCATCTCCCTGATTACATTCTACTGCATATGCTTAAAAATGTTAGATTAATGATGCATCAGGGTTTTTCTTTTTTTTTCTCAGACAGGTTAGTGTATCAAACAGAGGGAATAATGTGAAAATGCCCAGTAGAGCTTTAAGGAATGTTGTGAGAGCATCCCTTTTTTTATGAAAGGTCAGGAAATTTCACTAAAATTTGACTCTCTGCCAGCAAAATGGAAAATTTAGCCATTGTTACTAATTACCATTTGGTTTTAATAGAATTTCCAACAGGCAGTGCACAGCAGTATTTATGCTTTGTTGCACCATTTGATCTTCCTATTGAGATTATGGAAATACTGCATATTGCCAAAAGTCCTTTGCTGTTTCTTTCACTCACATGAACTGGAGTGACCTTTTTCTCATTATTAATTCACAAGGTTTAAGATGATATGTGCCCAACCTTCCTGCTACATTTTTGCCCCGCTGCAGTGCTTAAAGATGTGCTTTTCCACAATGTTTAACGTAGAGTGAGTTCAAAGGCATTTCGCACCATTTTTCCTGAAGAGCATTTGGAGGCCAGACACTATTGTTGGACGAGAAGGCCTGTCTGGCAGTTTTTGAGGTCAAGCCCACATCAAACTCATTCATCCATGCTGATGCACTTCTGCCCAGTAAGTAGTAGTTTGTACTCAAACTAAGGTGCTCAAAAACCAGAGAAACATCCTTACACTATTCTCTCTTGTTTTTTAGTTAATGTTCTTGTTTGACTGTACATAAACCTAACTCCCAATGGGGCATGCCATAAAAACTCAAAATATAGAAGCTCCTCAGATCATGGAGCTTTTCCTGTGATCTGTAAGGGTGAGCCTCATTGTAGAATATAGCGAACCCGCTTGTATCTGGGATCTTATTCTGTGTGTTACAATCCATGACTAAAGGCTAAACGTGAAAGTATAAAAGCAGGCAGACCAATAAATCAAGTATCCTGTTTTAACGTCCAGTCAGCTCTTATGTAAGAATTTTAAAGGAAAACCGACTCTCCTACTCCATCAGGAATCATGCTGTGAACAGCAACATGTACAAACTGATTACAAGCCATATACTTAAGCTAATATGGGTGGGGAGCATCACCCATATTATCAGACAGGACCCCAATTTTACACTTGATCTAAACCCAGAACAAAAGAACATTGGCCTCAGAATTAGAAAAGCTGGGCTGTCACCCTTGCAGCTTTGCACATGGCTGCAAAAGTACGTGAGCCCATCACCTGCGGCAGATCAAGCCACATCACCTGTGGCTTGATCTGACCTCATCAGGCCATCGGATCAGGTCAGATGGCTTGTGAGACAGTTGCGGGCAGAGAGCCAGTTTCTGCTGTCATTATTTGACTTTTAAAATACCCATCTTGCTTTAGCATACTGAGTCATTAGAGGAAATTAATAAAAAATTCCTATTAAATCTAATTTGGTGTGTTTTGGTGAACTTTACGCCACCTACACACCAGTGTATTGAATAAGGAGGATTTTTTTGTTGTTGTTGGCAGTCCTCCGCGTATTTTTAGGAAAAGTTAAGAAAAAATATCATGATACTGGTGCCTGTTGATCATTTATATATTTAATTCGAGTGTGTGGCGGCAGAGAAGCACCTGAAACGCGCACATTTATGGATCCTGGGCACCAGGATTGAGAACTTGTGGTATAGATTCAGGTTTGTCTTCTGACAGGGAATCTTAAAATGTGAAAAAGCATTTCACTAAGCTTTTTGTGATTATATGTGATCATTGTTTCTGCCAGAGTTTTATGTTTATGTCTGGATCTTTGAGATTGTTTTTGAAGCAGGTTTTTCTTTCACGCAGGGACTAAACTCTGTTTACAGTCTGAGTTTAGTCCAAGGGTTCAGTAAAACTCCTCTGAGGACATACAGGTATTTTTGATTCCTCAGAATCCTGGTGTGAACAGGGAGACGCTGACACCATTCACGTTAGAAGCTTCTTCTTTTTTTCTTTTCTTTTAATTACTGCCCTCCCCTGGGAGCTTGCTGGGTAGTTAAACAGAAATCAGCATTACGGCAATTATTGGCTCACAATGAAATGAATACAATCTTGTCATCTGTAATCATTTGGGGCGTCTATGCCTCGGAGAAAACATCTCCTTTCTAATACTCAGAGAGAGGAAGGAGTGTGTAGCAGATTGGTGCATCGGTAACACAGGTCAGCATCATTAGATTGTCTTTTCGAGAAAGATGGTGGCTTACGACTTCCAGTCATGAGCTGAACGTACCTTTAATCGCTGTGCTGTGCTGCTCTGTTTGGATAAAATCCCTGCAAAATCCCTAAAAGTCTGTGGTCGCATTAGGAAAAGATTAAGGAGCGTGAATACTTTAGCAAAGTTCTGTAGCTGTGATGTTGGCAATAACTTCAGGCGGATGAAAAAGGGTTTGATTGTCTCACCAAACAGTAAAGCCACAGATATGCTGTCCTCTGGAAAAAATAAATTTTTATGTCCTTGTACAAATTCTTACCTGATGTACATTTTCTTCTTCTGCAGCTGCAGAGTGATCTGGACCAGGAGTACCAGGACAAGTTTCGCAGACTGCCTGTGGAGATCCAGGAGTTTGTTCAGGACAGCAGTAAGACCAAGCTTTGCGACGACAGCCTCCCTGGAAACCTAATTTCCTCCTCAACAACGGAGCGGCTCAACCACAAGGCGTCACAGTCTGAGGACGACATGGAGGAGGGCTCATCAGAACACGCTTTCGACACCGCCCTTTAGGGATCTGACGTCTCGCTTCATACCGGGACATTGTTTGGTCCTTGACGTTGTGACCACAGACTTAGGATGAGACTGCCCCAGCTTTGGTCCAACTTGTAACCAATGGGAGAATTAGATCAAAACTAAGCCTGAATGGGTGAGTAGAGAGGTCCTCAGCTTACCGTGAAGTCCTGTCTAGAAAACTGCTTCATGTAAATATCTCTTTTTGTGTATTTGTATGTTAACCCTGTTTGTTGTTCTCTCTTTCGGTACGGCCACAGGACGTGTTACTGGACACTAATTATTTGCAGGAAATAACTTACTTGAACTATTGCACAGACAGAGTAGTTTCCTTTTTGTTATCATTTATGTTATCATGATGCTGTGACAGTCAGAGAGGTTTGGTGTGCCAAGTTCTGCTTTGTCTTATGGTGGATTTTCAGTTGAGTCGACTTGCACTGTAACAAAAAAAAAAAAAAAAAAAAAACTTTACGTAGCCTTTAAAGTTTCTATCTTTAGAAGGTTGAATTTCATCCTTTCATGTTTGCACTGACTCCTCCCTGTATAAAACTACATAACTCTTTAAAACTACGTAACTCCACTTTAACCCAGAAGCACTGGTGGCATTCTGGCATGCTGTTTTGTTCTCACAGAACTAAGCCTTTGTGTTGCTGCTAAGATTTATGTTTTGTTGTTGTTGTTGTTGTTTTACTCAGCATTTTAGCTATTATTTGTGTGATGTAAATTTCTGCTTAATACGATGCAGTCATTTCTTATTTTTTTTATGTTTTGGCCAGTTTTTAATAAGTTTTACATCGTTTACTGCCAACTCTGTCGCACCAGGATGAGAAGGGATAGGATGTTGTACAGTGTGTGCATGCATTTGAACAACTGTAAATGTTACAATAGCGGTGTAGCACAGATGTTAATTTATGTAAATCAACTTCTTCTTTTTTTTCTGGTACACTTTGATTGAACTTGCAAAATAGCTGTGGCTTTATTGACACTGTGGAAATGGGACTGTGTCTAAGATCCAATGGCTGCAGTTTCAAGAAAATGGACTACTTATTGTTTTCTTTACATTTCCCCTCCTTCAGTTAAAGTTGTTAAACCAAGGAAAAATTATCACTAGAAGGTTCGGTTTTAGCCTAAACAGGTGGTCTTCCTATAATTTGTTGCTGTGGCTGTAGTTACTCTAAACTCAGAGCGGATGCCTCAGACTACAGAGGACATGCCAACCCCCCTCCCTTTGCCTCTGTTCTTAATCTTCACCCAGTTTGAGGGGTTTCATCTGGGAATAAGGAAACGGTAGGGAAAAGGCTTCATTTTGCTCCAACAGACAATGCAGCAATCGATAACGTAACAACGGTCAGTAACGTAATGCCTGCCAAAAACTAATTAAATTTGGCCATTTCAAATGCAATGCAGCAAACAACGTAGTAGCTTGTCGATAATGTATGACAGTTTTTAAATCCAATAACATCAGAACATTTAGCTAATTATGTAATGGTGCTACATTATTGGCCTGGGAACTCCAAGCAAAACCACTGTCATAAGGTTTGCAATAGAAGAGTTTATAGACAGCAGCCAGCGACTAACCGCATGGCAAACAGGTAGCGGTAGGTTACTGTGCGCCTGTAATCGTCCTGTGTGAAACACAGATCAAGAACTGAATATGTAAGTTGTTTCTAGTCATAGAAACTGGATAATATGTTTTTGTGGCTTTAGTAAAAAAAAAAAATTATTGATTTTTACACAACCTTTTCTGTTTGGTGGCTACTTTGATCTGAAACACATTACGCATCCTATTCTTGATGTGTTTCACACAGGAAGACCACTGGTGTCGCACTACCTCCTATTTCCATTTGTCTTGAAAATATTTGTCAGCTTCTACTAAATTTGGGGCCATCTGCCACGAGACATCCTTTATTAAAACATGCCTCACTTCATGCCCGCCAGGGGATCACTTCATAGCAACTTGAAAACAATTCTTTTCCAGATAATCTTTTTTTTTTTTCGTGTCAATTTCTTGTAATCTTTAAGGGGAAAAAAACACAGTTTTGAGATTGGAATTATTTTAAGATGGCACAAAATGTTTTTGTTTTGTTTTGCTTTTTGCTCCTGTTGAGTCAGACATTATCTTCAGCCTTTGAGAGCTTGTAATATGGACCTATACTAATGAAGATGGAAATGAAGTAAAAAAGAATTGCCAAATGCAGTTAAGATAAGAACAGATCACAAATATTTGCCAGAACCTCACTTAAAAAAACAAACAAAAAAAAACCTGAACCTGTTCTGTCAGGCTCAGCTTCCCTTTATTTGACATGTAAAGTATGCACATTCAGTGCACATGGGGAAGTATCTTTTTAACTTCCCATCTGCCCAGTGCCATTCAGCTCTCAAGTGTGTCATGTGATATTAAGTGATTTTTTTTTCTTCCAGCTGAAAATAAAACAAACTTATAGTGAGGAAATATCGAACATTTAATTCAGTTTTTAAAAGATGATTGGTGTGAGAGTCCTGTGCCTTTGAATGGGGTTGTCATGTTTGATGTTGAATGTATAACATGCATCGCTATTGAAATTGGCATTTTAATATACCATATGAAGCTGTGTTGAATAGACCGTGTGCACTTTTTAGTAAAGTACCACTACTGATGATGCTTGTGATGAGCAGTATTTGACCAGTGTCTCTTAAAGAAAGGAGAGACATTTTTCTTTCATGCCTTGAACCACTTTGTTTGACAGGGCCCATATTAACTTAAATGTATGCACTCAGAAAATGTAAATGTATATGACTTTCAGGATAAACATGGAATTGAGAAAAAAAATAGTGTAAAGGGAAGTTGCTTGTAATTAAAATAAATGTGGCTTTTATCGTACTTTGCTGGAATGGAGCTGTGTGTCTTTTTGAGTTTGTCAATTCAGTACTGTGATTTCCTTTTTTATGTTAAAGCTCTGTGTTTTATGTATGCAATTTGTTCTTCAGTTGCATACATAAATTTACCTTCTGATTTCAAATGAGAAACAGTTCTAGAGTTTTCATTTTGTGTGCTTTAAAGGGGACAGATCGGCGTTTTTGAAGTGAGGTTCTGTTTAAGAAGAAATTAGAAGCAGTTAATCTTATCTTGGCATCTTTATTTAGGATAAATCCAGATTAGATGGTGCAGAGCAACGCAGAGTTGTACCATCCAAAAACAACTCCCAACACCTAAAATATAACAGTTTAAGAGAATGCTGTTTTCTAAACTTTGGAACAATCATCACTTTTGGATTGGCTTTTTATTTACACAGACGTCAAGGTTTATTGACACAGGAAATGGAGGCTGGAGATATTGCACCAGCAATTATTTTCCTGACTGAAACAAGTACCCAGAACATAATGTTTTTATTGTTCAGAGTAACTAAAAGTAAAGTGGTGTAAAATGCAAAAAAATATACAGTTTCTTAACCAAATACGTACAGTATTTTATATATTTGACTGGAAATTGTTTTATTGTTTTATTCTCTGATCAGGAGCCACATTTCACTCAGGATGATCATTGGTTTTGCATGATCTCATAACGACGTTTCCTGTGTAAATGACCAACAAATTCTGTGTATATATCCAATTCAACCCTGGTAAAGTTGAAAATGTTCTAAAATAGCATTTCGATTGTTCAGTATGATGCAAAACTAATGTGGGTTTATACAAAACAAGGATGCCGGTATCTACCGCAGGAAAGAGACTACTGCTTACAACCTGATAACACTCAAAAATCCAAAACTATTCCTTTAAAATATCTTTGGGCATAAAATATACTCCCTCAGTCTTTGCAGCATGGCAAAGATGAGGTATTTCTGTTTGGAACATGTCTCCAACACATTAAAGTATGTGTTGGAAATGATGAAATAGTTGGGCCACGTTTAAAGAAAGCAGGGCATTCAGGAAGCAGTAAGCAACCCAGTTATGGAGAGTTTGGCAGCACCCAGTCTGAGGCAAATAGACTCTGTGTGTAGTGTTTCCATGTCTATGATAACTATGTGTCACATTTAAGGGCAATGAGGAGCAGGGGACAGCTTTCACAACCTACTTTTCTAATAACTCCAAGGTAACACTGTCTTTCATATAACCAGAGGAGGACTAAGTGCCAGAAGTATGGAAAATTTTCTTTTTTAGGGGATTTTCTTAAACACTTAATTATGCAAATCCACTATCTTTACACGAATACCAGGGTGGAGTTAAAGACGTTATCTTCTTCTTTAGGTGGGAGAAGTCTCCCAGTAGGTGTGTCTGCACCTGCAGCTCATGTCCTTCATGCTCGTGAGCGGGCGAGTCCTCAGCTGTGTCTATCACTGCATGCTGCTGCCGTTTTGCCGTTTTTCAGTCTCCATAAACACTATCTCCTTCTCAGTCGCAGCTCCTCATTCGAATCCCATCAGGCAGCAGGAGATAGGGGCGAGCCCAGTCGCCCGTGGCAACCGCTGTGTCCAGTCAGAGACCTCTCTGCACGCCGGCAACTAGGAAGTGAGCTAATTAACCTCGAGTTCAGAACGGAAGGAGAGCGGCTTTTTAATAAGATTCACCGAGTTATATAAACAGTGACGCCCCTCCACGGAACTCCGTGGAATATTATCGCCCCGTGTCTGTCCATCTGTTGCGGGGATGAAGAGGAGGAGGTGTCCTGTAACCGAGCTTTAATGAGGCAACACCAGGGCAGCAGAAGAGGAGAGAACTGCAGAGTGCTACTGGACAGGTACACTAAGCAAATACGCACACGCCTACACACACCGAGGGAGACACAGGAATGTGAGTGGTCCAGTCTTTGGTCCCTGAATGCAATCTTTGCCCAAACCACCCACATGTGAGTTTAATCTAGCCTTAATCTTAAAGCCAAGAATGCCAACGCAAAACCCCTAATCTTGAGTTGGATAAAACGCAAACCATAATACTCACATTATTTCTGACAGTACAGGACAATTAAATAACATGGGACAATATTGTTTAATATACAGACTTCATTAGTATATTTACAGCTTAACATACTTTTTTTTCTCATTATCCTTTAGATTTTAAACAGTAACAAATTAGTTATTACCTTTCAAGTTTAGTATTTAAGCTCACTGCTCTAAGAAAATAGCAGTGAGATTCACGACTTAGGCAGAGGTTCTGTGTTACAGTAATGACAGACCGGGTCAGAAGTTTACATACAGTCCTCTTGTTCCTCAACTTTATTAATCTTGTAGATTATTTAATCAGCTCTTTTTTTATCAGGCTAGACTGAGAGCAACATACAACTGGGTTTAATTAGAGTAAGATTGTGGAACCACAAGTTTGAATTTCTTCTGAATTTTCTCTAATCTGCAAATGAGAGAAAATTCAAACTCCGAAAACTTTTCCTCAGAATTGCTTTTTATTTATACCTCATCTACAGGTAAACATGTTCTCTCGTTGACAGGGGAATTGGGCGAGATGGTCCGTAGATAATAAATAAAAACAATAAAGATGGAAGAAGGATATTTACATGCACAATCAATATTCGTCATAGGATTTGGATAAATCTCTATCAGCAGGTTGCACTGATATAACACAGAACCATCTGGTACTGAACCATCAGGGTGATGTTAAATAATTGGATATAGTCCTATTTCATGACTCCACCAGTAGCACTGATAGCAAAACATGACTCTATGACATATCCTTTATGGCTAGGAACGCCTTAAGTTTTCCCAGAATGAGTTTGGGGTGTTGCTGTGTAGAGGGGAATGAAGATGTCAACCCCTCTCCATCTAGGGTGTAAAGCAGCTAAATTATATGCTGAAAAGAACAGTTCGTAGATTTATATGTATTGAGCCACACTAGTGCCTTCACAGAGTAGCGTGTTACTGACTTTACAAAGGGAGGAGAGGGAGGCACTGTTTGTCTTTTATCGGCGCATGGAGGCTACAGTAGTCAGCTGTTAGAAACAGTGGGAGGAGCTGGATGTGGTTCTGCTGGATGACTCACTCTTCTGTCAAACAGAGACGCACTCATTCAGTCTTTCGGTGTCGGTTGTGGGTGCAGAGGTGGAGCGCGCTGCCTATCAGAAGAGGCTCCCCTAATCAAAGTGTTCTCCACTGGAGGGCGAGTGCTACAAGACCACCGGGACGCTCCGGCAGGCTGGAGAGACGGGATAGAGCTGGAGAGACGGGATAGAGCTGCAGCTGGAGGACACACTGGCAGACAGGCACAGACAGAGGGAGAGCGAAATCCCCTGCAGGACTCTGCCACGCAACATCCCTGTCCGCCGACGGATTAAAACCCAGTGTCTACCGCCGAAATCACGTAAGGAACAAATGAGGCTTTTCCGGAATTTATTTTGAGGCTGAATTTATTATAACACTCAAGAGTTATGGTGTGGTCTGCTTCGTTAAACTGTTTAATTTAAATCCGAGGCGAATGATGTATCCTTCATTTGAACTCCATCCCACTGGCTGCGCGAGTCTCCCTCCAAATCCTGCTCTCCTCATTCAGACACCACTCATCCTCTGTCTGTCTAACTCTGTCACATACACCGCTGGAGACTGTAGCATCGCACAGCTAGCTAGCCAGACGCATTAAAATGGACATTTAGCTGGGACATGTCGAATTTACTCTGGTTATGCTCAGCGGGATCGGTCCCTTTCCCAGGTAAATACGACAGAGGGTCGGTGCGGTTTGAAATTGAAATGAAATGCAGGGGTTTATTGATGTTTCCAGCGCCTGGGAGGCTAGCCAGGGATGCTAGCTGTAGCGGGACAGAGCAGAGGGACGACAAGCACAGCGCACTCAGGCAGGGACAACTAATGGACATACAGTGCCCGGGTTACTTCTTGCATGTACACACATATAAAGCTCATACTTTACTTCCTCTCAGTGTTTACCGTCAGTAGAGCTGTTAGAAATATGATTAAATAATAATATAACCTGCAGAAATTGCCCCAAGACTGCTTAATGAGTGAGGACTGTGCAGCTGCTGTGCATCCATCCCAGGCTGCGTGCTGCTGCTGCTGCTGCTGCTGCTGCTGCAACTACAAGGAAGAGGTTCCTTTTAATTTAAACACATGTTCGTGGCTATTTTTAGGTTGAGTTTAATCAGCAAGCTATTGGTGTGAAATTATAAGGTTGAGGAACAACAGGTTAACAGGTTACACATTTCCTAAATGTTCAGGTTTTCCTCAAGGATTTAAAGGTTACTGTGAATCTGTGCTGTATTTTCACATCAGTCTCCTGATGACATGTTCTAATGTCAAATCTTTGAGATGTGGCAATTGGCTTATGTGGTAATGTGTGAAATACTCATTTACATGTAAACGTTAAACAAAAATTTTCATTTGAAATGGAAAAACAAACCTCTAAAAGTACTACAACGTTAATCACTGCAGTTACATGGAGCTTTTAGCCAGATGTAATTTCAAAACAACACTTACCATATTAAAACTGATTAGTGTCACTCCTTTAGTTTTCAAGTCATAACTTTACAATGATTTTGCAAAGGTAAATATGTCCAAACTAATTAATTGTTGTGTTTTTTTTTGTGTAAGTGAGACAAAAATGTAGGAGCCTTCTTTTTTCTGCTTTTGCTATCTGACAGTCAGTACACAGGAACAGGTGTAGAGGCAGCGCTGCGCTCTATACTCCACATAGCTGAAAAAACTAAAACTATTGTCCGCCACATCCTCTATCATCCTGAGGGAGGGTGACGGAACAAAAGGACTTTAATCACTTTAATTATACACACACAATAGAGATGACTAGAAATAATTTTTTCTTGGCCTTGGCCTATGCTGACTTTTTAGAAGTCTGTCCACCTGATTATTATCTTTTTTTTTTTTATGACTATACAAACATACAAGAAAAAAAAATGTGCTGCAGGTTCCATTTGATTGATTCTTTCCATGTATAGTCAGACCACATGCCCCTAACTTTTGTCTTTATTCTCTCTGCATTAAGTAAATGATTAGAATTTATCTTCAGTTGGTTTCATATTATTATTTGGAGCATTTTTAGTTCAGGGAAGATGAATTTATTTATTGATGCCAGAATTATATTCATCACCACAGTTTTAATTTTCAGTTAATGGGGAAAAAGGAGATCTTCTCTCCATACAAGCTCCATCACACCCATGCTGAAGGTACAGTCCTATTTGTACAAAAATGCGTAGCAGGTAACTCCATTTGTCTATTTGCTCTGCAAATAGAGCACACTGCGTCACTTTGACCCGACTTGCCAGCTCCTAAAATTAACTGATGAACGAGCGCAGAGGACACCTAAAGGACTTCTCCACATGTTGTGTCCAATTTGCTGTGTCCACCTATATATTACGAGCCATAAGCCATATTTGCAGAGGGACCCGATTCCCCGCTCGTAAACTGCAGCTCACAGGTGTGCTACAGAGCGTCGTAAATGTCGTTTTCTGCAACAGACTTTTAATCAAGTGGCGCAGAGCGTGTCAGTAGCCATTATTTGTAAAATTGAAAACGGTCTCCCGCTTGCCAGCCTCCAAAAGCGCGTGCGTCCTCCTCTACCTGTGGACGTCTGGCATGATTATGTGAAGGAAAACAAATTGTTCTCAGAGATATTGACTTTGCCACGTGAACGTTTCGCCGGTGATTACAGAGGCAAACATTGCACTCTCACACACAATACCAATCCCTTACCTGTGGCTTACAGCCAGACTGAGAGGCATTTTGATGAGTAGAGGTGGACTAAGGAGCTTAAAAGCTAGCTGAGGGCATTCGTGTGTTTTTATTATATTCTTTTATTGTTCAGAGCAATGTAATTGTTTTTTTTTTCTCCTTAATGTATATAATGCCTTTGAGAGTGTTTTGGATTTACTGAACATCCTGTTCCATGTGTTTCGGATTTGAATATACCACTTTGCTTCATTTGATGTGAGCGCTGATTAATTATTTATATCATAAGCAGAGTTGACATCACAATCTGTGTGTGTGTGTGAGAGAGAGAAAGAAAGAGAGAGGAAGCAGTCGCAGGAAAAACAGGATTTTAACATTGTGAAACAATGTTAAAATGGTAACAACGTTGACCCTTTAAATTGGCCTTTAGCATCTTATATTAGCAAGTAGAATTATTAGCTAACTTTATTTCTCCCATGGAGAATGTTGATTTTTACTTTAATCCTGAGATTTCCAACTGGCTGCAAAGACTGAGGTTTACAACTCAAAAGGATGAAACCTCGACTTTGCTTTACTCCATTCAGCCTTCCTGTTATCTTCTGAAAGTCTTGCTCACTTTAGACCTTCTCTAGATTTGGCAATTTAATTTTTTTTCTGCTTGCAACACAGTCCGGAAGCAGACAGCTTTTGGTTAGTTTAAATGTTTCCTGTGTTGTTGGTTTTTTTTTATTTGTCCATTTCCATCTGACTGATGTGATTACAGATGTGCATCTTGCATCTGTACAGTAAAGAGAAAGTAATAACTACAGCACATTAGGGTAGAGATATATCAAATTGGAGTACAACAAAGTAGGCGGTGAGGCAATCTAACCAAATTTACAGCAGTACAGATTGAACAACTATTTCAGTTTGGTTGTTCCCGTCTCCACTGAGCCAATCATATTAACAATACTTATTGTTTGAGTCGCCTACAAGCTAACCAGTACAAATTAGAGGCAGGGTTTACTGATGAAAAGACAGCTGAGAAATATTTCAAGATATTTTAGAGTTTGTACTATAACATGGGTTTAAGGGATACGCTCTGTAAAAGATGAGAAATAATGTTTTTCTGTGGTTACTCTATGGCGAGCTTGCCAAGATTTTATTGATTTGCTCACCAGGACATTTTTCTACTGGTGGCACTTAAATTGAATTCCTCTTCATGGCAGTTTACTTTACAGGAGATTCTCTATTGCTCATTTCCTCTCCTTGTTTTTATATTGCACTGCTTCTTTTATGAGTCGGAGCGCTCAGTCAAAACAGGCTGACCTTTAACAACTCCTATTGGTTCATTTCAATATTTGTCCTACGCAGTTTTATCTAGCCTTCCAAATTTACATTATGTGAATGTTTAAGTATGCATATGAATATATATGTAAATACATTTTAACTGAATTATAGTTATGGTCAAAATCTTGCAATACACATGAATAGCATATTCAATATGCCTGTAAAGATAATGCAAAAGTTGAGTGTTTGGTTGTTTTTTTTTTTTTTTTTGGTTAAGCAGCCGAGTCAAATTTATAATATGAAATCTCAGATATTGTTGAAAACAAAAGAATACATACTCTGAATAAAAATGCATATTTTTTTCTCACTATCTGAAGATAAAGGAAACCAAACTGCTCTAGTTTTAGGTCATCACCAAACTTATTTCTGTTTGCTAGATGCCACAGTGAGTGAAAGGATATGTCAGAAATTTACACTTGAATTTTCATATTTGAGCCTCAGTGGTTGTGCTTGAACTTCTTAATCATCTTTCCTTTCCATCCTTATGGTTGAAACTTAAAACCAAGAAGTTCAAAAGATGATAAAAATACATAGAAGCAGGCTATTTCTTTTACAGGTTCAGACAGCTAAACTGAAGCTTGGGGAATGATCTTCCATAAGGTTTAACTTCAACCCTGTTGAAAGTCTGTGAGCCACACAGAAAACTAACAAATCAGCCAGAAAGTTAAAGCTTGAATTTTCAAGACATTAATAGATACAATTTGTTGCTATGAACATGGATACACCAAATAAGACAAAAGATGTTTGGCAGCAATCACAGGAGCTGTGTGGAGGAATCAAGCTATGTGGTTTTTGCACCTAAGATCACTGCTGACATGCTGGCATCATGCCATGGTTTGTTTTGCTGCCAGTATTTTCTGCTTTACAAAAGTGGAATTTTAAATTTTAAATTTTTGATAGCATATATTTAAATCGGCTAGATGGTTGAATCTCGGACCAACTTGGGTGTTCCAAACACGACTGTGATCCCAAACACATCAAATCTGATTTAATGTCAGACAGAGCAGGCCAAGTCTATGGGTCTAGAATAACCTATTTGAAATGTATGGATTATGCTTGAAAACTGGTTCTTTGCCCGGGAATATTACATTTCTTTTACAGTCGGAGCTGTAAATTGTGATTCTGTTTTCATCATGTTGTAAACGTACGCCCATGTATCAGTATAAACATTGGTTCCAGTCCACAAAAAGTGTAAAAATCCTGGCATGCTGCACACTGGCACAAATCCAGCATAGTGCATCATCAGTGTAGTTTCTCCTCAGCAGAAGCTTGAAAAATTTGCCAGTCGTCCTTATGGATGTGTTAACACCTTGCCAAAGGATCTGGGACTGTAGAAGCTTCGACAGCCGGCTGCAGGAAAAGGCCGGCAGACGAGCAGCCTGGCACACCGACTGACATGCTCAGTGATGGAGTTAAAAACACGTTGAATTACATACTTTGAGTGCGTCAGGTCTGGCCTTTGTGTTTTCTTTGGCAAGGATTAATACCAGGATGCATCATCTATCTATCACTGCATAGTGCGGTCGTAAGTCTGATCATATTTAGGTTAATGCGATTTGTGAAAGTCCCTCTGAATCTTACAGTGTGTTCCTTTTTTTTTTTTTTTTGTCTCTTGCAGGCTGAGACATGAACCTCTCCCGCTGAAGAATATTAATGCTGAACTGGTGAGAAGTTTTTTTTGTTTTTTTTATTTCCCCTCAGCCCTGGTTAGGGCTTCAAGCCATCTGGTAACAATTGATTTATTTTTCCACTTCTGCAACATTACTTTCCTCTATTATGGTTTACCATAGAACCCAGTCTACATCAGTTATCATCTGATTAAAAATTATGCATAACATTGATGTAACATAGATCTTCATCCTGCCTCTATGGCTAAAATGATCTACTTTCCATCTGATAGTACTGACTCTTTTCCAGAGGCCCCATTAACTAATTATTGTGCTTTTTGCTCTTCAACATTAAACATGCTGGAGACAACACACTGTTTATTACATTTGTACTGAATGATGAAAGCAACAAAGCTCATTTTTCTCAGTCTCATTCATGTGAGGGTGATGTGCAGCATTTGCTGATCCACTGCCAGACATTACGCACTGATAAGTAGGTTGCATGAGAGCTGTTGCTGCTGTATGCCTCTGTATACTCCCCCGTGCCAACCTCAGTGTGCTGAAGTTGAGATGTGATTGTGCTCTGTAATGCGTTTGGAATTAATGATGTAATCTACATTAATGGAGTGTAGCATGAATGCTATTTCTGATTAATTGTTACATGCTTCGAGTGTTTATTTTAAGCAAATCGTGCTGGGTTTGTTGAAAGTGGCCTTTTTACTACAATGAGGTGATGAATGAGGGAAATATTGCATCAGTGTTTGGTTATTTTTAAAAAAAAATCTTATATTCATATATTTAAAAAAAGTATCTCCTCTGGAGGTGGGTCAATCTATTGGCCTGTTGATAAATTAGGCCAATATTTTCTCCCTGAGCACACGGTGCATTGCTATGAGTATTTATGGAGGTGAAATTCTGTCCTGAGGGTAGGTGAATAAATAAAATGAATACAATTATAATGTATACCATTTTCATTTACTTTTTTTGCTTGTGTATCGAAGCAAAAACACTTGCACTAAAAGCACTAAGATGATCTGTTCAAAAAGCAAAGTAATAAATGTCAGTTATGCTTGACATCATTTGGGAAAATTGTGCAGACTTTTACAAGGTTTTTGGGCATTTATGTAAGTGCTTTCTGCCTCAAAAAGATTTTCTCCCAGGGTTACTTCTGTTAATGTTCTGATTAACTAAACTATTCAAAGAATAGCATTCCTATAGCATATTGCTACCCCATGTTTTTTTGTTGATTTTAGGAATGCACCGATCAATGGGTCCTGCAGCTCCCCCAGAGTTACCGTCAGCTGTTTCTCTGACTAAATATGCCCTCACTTGGCCCATTATCTTGGTAGACATTCATATCTTAGTAGGGCTGCATACAGATGCTGAACTAGCCAGTGCTCCATAATGTTTTTTCATATTTGGAAAAATATTTATTTGTACCTTAAATATAGTTTAAAACGTCCCCACAACTTAATCTCTGACCTGTTTGCTGTATTCCTTCCTCTTCATGATGTTTGCTTCTTTAATTTTGTAGGAGAAACCTTAGGCCTTTACAGAGCGTCACTATGTAAATTGCACAAGTTGATTATTTATTTTGTGATCATAAATTAATTGCACTAGCTTTTATTTAGGAACATTATCAGAGTAAGGAGGGCTAATTAAACACTCTGAACTGTTCATGTTTTTGTGAAGAATTGTCCCATTTCCTCCTGTTAAGTTATGTGCTACCTTGTGTTGGTCTAGCAGATAAAATCCTGATAAAGTACTATGAGGTTTGTTTGACACATGGGCTGATACAGCCTCTTGTTAGCCAAACAGCTACAAGCAGAACCAGAGAACCTCTCAGAGAAGGAACAGCCTCCTTAAGTAGCAGCTTCAATCAGCTGCATGAGTTTCTGTTCCAACTAATTGTTTGAGAAAGTACCTTGGATCTTCTTATTGTCTGATGGGCTAATAAACTTTAGAAAAAAATCAATAGTAGTCCTAATACTAACTTGACATTAGATGGATTTTATGTTTTATCTTTCTTTCTTTCTTTTTTTTTAATGGAATGGGATTGTTTTCATGTTGGTTTGCTTCAAAAACACCGTTTAGTTAATGATTTTCAATTCGATTTGCTCATATAGCACAAAATCATAACTAATTTAATTGCAGGGCACTTTACAAGACAGAGTGGTTCAATTTATATCCAGTTATACTGAAAACAAATCACTCCAAATTCAATTCAAATCTATTGTGTTCTGAAAAGCCCATTTAATTAGGCAATACAGTTTTTTGGGGAAACGAGAGGTATTATGTGTTTTGCAGATGCATAATGTCATTCTATAAAACAATCAAATAACAATTTTACCTTCAGTTATAAAAAATGCTGCATAAATCAAACATAACATAAAGAAATTTGACTTTAAAATTTGACAGCTTGAAATTGGGCCTCTATCTCTTTAAGAAGCTCCTGCTCTTTCCAGCCCTCAGTGAAGTGGAAGCTCGGCTGGAGATTGCAACTCCAAGGATGAGCTTTGTGAAAATAGGCGATGCTTTGAGGGAGCAAACACTGAGGCACGCCTGAATGGTTGCCATGGGAGATTCTAGGATTTCTCCAACATGCATGAAAAAGTTAAAGCAACACGTTGGGCATGTTTTTAATGAGGGGATAACATTGTAACTTTATTCAAAGCTCAAAAGATGTGATTTTACATAATATGAAAAATACATAAAAGACGTGTTGTGAATGTTTTCCCTTTTTGCATTTCCTGTTTCAAGTGGCAACAAATGTATAATTGGTTATCCCTTACTAAAAATTGAAAACCTATTGGTTGCTCTAGTGTTTCAGCTTTAACAGATCCAACTCGACAAAGTCAACTAAACATTTGGAGAACCTCTTGTGTGTACATTTGTTTTTGTTGTTTTTAGAATCTATTGTCACTTGCCAGAGGTGAAGTTAACACGACACAGGTCGCTATGAAAATTTAACTAGGTTCAATACCGATTTTATGAAAAACATCAACACATCCACCTCCAGCAAACAAGCAGTATGTTGTTCTGTTGCATGCAATGCAAATCTACCTGCTTTTATTTTTGGTTGGTTGGTTGCATTTTTTTTTTCTTTTTCGTACATTAGAAAATAAATAAAAGTGTAGTTGGCCGATATTGGCTGTTAAAAGCCTGACCGGTGCATTTTTAGAGTCAATGTCAAGAGCGATTGCTAGTCTTGTTAGCTTCTTTAACCAGCTCCATTTATTATTGAAACCCACTGAACAACCAACTCAATCCTTCTTCAATGCAGCACTCCTGAAGAGAAACGTCTGAGTGGAGCATCACACTTTTGTGCAGCATAATTATTCAAAAATCATTTGTCAAAATCAATGGAATGACGGACTTTTTGTTGGGAAAGCATTAAAGCAAGCATTTTGGATCGTTACGGAATCTTCCCTTCAATGCATGGATGCTGAGAACTCCCTCAATTTTCAATATATAAACAAATCTACCACCATTATCTACTCTAATGCAAATTTTTGACTTTAATAAAAATCAGATAAAATTTGGCAAACACACTTTTATGTAGAAATGGAAAGAACCGTCTAATTTCTTCCTTTTTTGCTTGAACCAAAACTAGTTCTCTATCGGGGAAAAAAAAAACAAACTCCTGAAAATCTAGTATTTTCTAAAAAACACAGAAAAAGAGAAAAGCCCTATTAGCATATCCCTACTTTCAAGAAATAGGGGCGTTAAACACTAATGAAGGTCACTCCTTCATATAAAAACAGATAACTTCAGGACGTTCTGAACAGTTGAGATGCCAGTGCTATCTGGAGCAGCTGCAGTGTTGCATCAGTGTTGGCTGGACCTGCCGCAGAGTCAACACACCTAATCTTGCACAGCAAATATTTGCATAGATCCAACACCCTGGAACTCTGTCCCACCCGCAGATAAATTTCCAGACCTTGACATTGGCAGAAAATGTGTTTGTGAGTCTCACTCAGTGGTGCAAGCAGACGGGATCAAGAACACGTTTTGCTGAACAGCTTTTATTGTGACACTGTTGAGTTGAACGGTTAGTATTATACATTTATAAAAGTAAAATGTCAAGAATATTGAATTATTACAGTCTCGACGATGAGGAGAAATTATTTTCAACAAGGCCTAAATGTAGGCTTAGTTTTATCCATGCTAAGAAATATCAGGCATAGCTAACAGGGTCATTTGGCTTGTGAACTCGAACTGACAAGTATCTAAGATACGAACACTGTGCCATGGTGGATGTGTAGTTCCACTAGTCCGTGACACAGCTAAAGGGTTCAGTTTCGCCCCCTGCTCTTTGCACCTATAGCCCACTCCATTCGGCTCCACTTAGCAGCCTCTGCACCGAATCCGGCTCCGACCCTGACTCGTTCGGATGTTGACGGTTATAAGATATGCAGCATCACTTTTTGCCTCTCAGAGACACAGAGAAAGATCAATGATGAGAGCTTGTGTCTGCTCTGCAAGGGTAAGTGTGGCTGCGAGGGGAATACAATGACAGGGTACTCTTTGCAGACTATCAGCCTGCAGCAGATTGGGAATAACAAGGGAAGAGAGAGACAGACAGAGAGAGAGAGATGACGAATGAAAGCAGCATGGACAGAAAGAGGGGGGGAAATGCTCACTGTTAAGCCAACAGATGGGAGCCATAGTCATCAAATCAATGTTTACTCTTTCCTTACGAAAAAAAAATTGGCAGTGGTAGTTTAGCTGAATCACAAGCATACCGCTGAAGTACCCTGGTGTGACTGAAAAAGGCTTTGAGGACTAAAAACAACGCTGTGGTAATAAAAGTCGGAGCTTGGCTACACGTGCAGGTCTAAAAATACATCGGAACTCTTCCCTTGCCTTTTGCTAAATGCACACACTCTTGCAATGTGCACACTCACTTTACCCGTGGCTCAATCCACTTTGGGATTACTTGTGAACATAATTTGCACTTCCAATTAAACTGTTGACCTTCGCTCCAGAATGCGATACTTGACTTGGTACCATCCTCTGTGGGATAGCTATTAATGCACAGTAAGACGTATAAATAGCAGTTTTACAAAACACCGGATCATTGAAGTCAGCACATTTACAGCGTTTTTGTACATTGTCTAAATTTAAGGGAGATATTTTTGACAAATTTATGAATGTGAGCACCCAATTCAGATTATAACAAAGGGTGCTATTAAAAAATAAGCTTGGATGCTGAAAACAGAATACGTTGGCCAGAGTTGGCCCAAAGCGTCCTGCCAAGCCTCTAACTCTGCTCTGACACATGACTCGCTGGCCAGATCAGATGACTAGATAAACAGCAGGAATGTTGCTTCTTCCTCTTTCTGCAGCATTGTTCCCATCTGTTTGGGAAGGCAGAGCGAGACGGTGTGTGTCTTTGTGAAATTGCATTTGGCAATTTTAAGGCTGGATGGGTGTCGGTTGGGGGACGTCGAGCCCCCGATCCAGTTTTGATTACAGAAATGAGCGTTTGCATGTAACATCTGCTAAAAGGAAAGCAACATGAGTCTGTGCATGTCTGTCAGAGCAGCACTTGAAATGAGCCAACTTCTGTACAAGACGATAATTAGGCCATACGGTTTTGCTCGGCTAAGTTAAAGTGATGAGTACGAGGCATTGTACACTTTTCTCAATGCGAGACCTAATAACCCCGAGGGGAGTTCCTGCTGAAATTGCCGGGTGGAATGTCCTTGAGCATTTACACTGGATTTTATTAATGGTCTTATTTGTTTTATTTATTAAAAGACAAAGTGAGTTTTAATGTTGTTTTTGTCAGGTGTTCTTTAACGTTTACACTTCGTAAAATAAAAATTGCACACAGAGAAACAAACAAACGCTTAGAGAGAATAAACATGCAGAAAAACCAGGCACACACATGTTTCCAACCACCGCCTGATATTTCCAATAGGACTCCTTCCACAGTTCGCAAAACTTGTTCTTGCATACCGATCGACTGTCTTCTTGGCTTCTCATTAACATCCATTAGATGGGTATCATAACAAACTGTGGGAGTAAGACAAAGTTTAGAAAAGTGTCAGAGTCTAAGTATATCATAAGAGAAGTGCATTAAATCTTACTTTGCCAGATGCTGTAGGACATTATTCCTACAGTGACATTATTATGTCATATAAAATTAGATATACAGATATAGTATGTCACCAACTCTGTTTACACTCAGAACTTAGGAGTGTAAGGACTGATCCCAACTTTCTCCTTTACAGGTCAAACCACAATTTACGTTTCTGTGCTTTTTACCTTTTTTGTGGGGATAATTATTCTAAATGTTATAAATGCACTGAGAAATTGGTCAATGCTGTTCAATTGATTGTCTGGTGACCAAACAGTTGAAAAGTCAAATATAATTTTTTCTTCTCTGAATTCACAAAAATACAGTTGTCTACAATCACTAATCTGTGCACCTAAAACATATTAATAAGTAGTGACTACATAAAGTGACTCTTGAATCAGACACTTAAGTCGCAAAAACAAAGACCTCAGACTCGCAAGTTTTATTGCTCTTGATGATTAACCTGTCACACAGACTAAAAGCTGTTAAAGGATTATTATAATCAAAATGTTTTGTTGTCTCTTCTTCTCTGCGCCTCACTTATTGTGGTGTATTTATTATACTCTGAACATTTTACTATTAACCTTACTGTTAGTTTTAAGTCTAGAAGACAATATCAAGTTAAAATCTTGTTTTATCATTTTTGTTTTGAACATAGATACATATTTATATTACTAATGGAGTAATTATTACCATATAAGACAAGCTACGCCAGTTGTTTGCACCAGTCCATAGCAATAGAAATCCGTCAGACTTGATTTGGATAAAAAGATGTAAAATCAACCTGGAGCCCTATTTTCATTTCATGAATATCTCGTAAAGTTGGAAAAAAACATTTATCTTATATTGCTGGTGGATTTTTAAGGTGGTGAAATTACAATTTTGTTATGTCATAGGAAATATTCAACAAGCAACTTGTTTCTCGATTTATACTAAGGTGGAAAATCTGGCGTAACGAACCGCATGTTATTGGGATTGAATAGTGAGTGAAAAATAATTGCATCTGCAATCTGATTTTGTTCTGCACACAGCATGAAAAGGTTACTGCACAACAGCAGAGCGCTGACGTTGAGCAGCTGAAATGACAAACAACAAATGTTATTCAAGTGTCTCACCAAAACTCCTGCCACTGTATAAAACTCAAGTCTTTAAGCAATAGTCTTGTTTAATGGTTTTAAAACCTTTTTAAATAAACAATTTTTTGCACATAACTGTAAATGCAATGATGACAGATGTTGGGAAAATAAATCCAGATCATAAATATAACAGAAATGTTGTTGCTGTACGGCCATCATGTCATGTATGCAAAGAGTCATAATTGGAATATATATAAATAGCACACTCGTCCAAAATTAAATTATTGGTGGCATCCTGTGTTAGAGAATCAATGCCTGCAAAGGGTTTAAGTAACATTAAAGCAGTGCATCTCTGCAGCTCTGTTCAGAGGCTACATCTCTGCAGTGTTCATGTCATACCAGCACAAATTATACCTTCTAATGGCTACAAGTATTAGCTGGGGTTGAATGCCTTCCTGTTATTGGTTCCTGCTAATGTAATCCTCTAATTAGCCAGAATAATGGTGGAAAGGGAGAAGTGCTCTCCCTGTGTGTGAGAGATGTGCATGTCCTAAGAGACCCCGACCTAATTTTGTCCTCGTTAAGGACAGTCGTCCATCATTCTCCAAGCCGAAGGAAGCAATATTCTTTCTTGAGCTCTCTCTCTATGACTCACTAAGCAGAAAAAAATCTCCCTCTCACCTTTTCTCTCTGCCTGCATTTTTACTCTCTCTGGCTGCCTGTCTCTCTTTAGCCCTCAGGGGAGCTGGCTCCTGACAGCATCACACAGACAGGATAAAATTGAAAAGTCAAAGTGTATGTGAAATGTTTTGGTGTCTGTGCGTCTCTGTCATTGTTCGACTGCTTTTCGTTCTTCATGCATTGTTGTCTGCGTCGCTTAGGATACCTCGCTCTTGACTCTGCCTCTGTTTCAATTTCTCCCACGTTCTTTGGTCTCACAGAATACTTTTCATTCAACCCTGTGAGATATAGCTAGATTCCTGGAAAATTTGTGAGATCAACATCATAAGAGAATGTTTGTCGTCAGGCTTTAACCTGTGTGACCATTGTAAGCTGCAGCTCTCAAGTGATTGGTGATTTAATTAATCAGTTTTGAATACTTAGTTGTACATGTTTATAGTATGTTGAAGGGTTCCCTTTTGTTGCCTGCATAAAATGAATGCTGTAAACTAGGATTTACCAATTACCCAGTAGTAGGGCCGCTATGGTTAACCACCAGCAGCCTTCCACATTTTTGCGTTTAAAAGATTTGTATAGTTGACTAAATTTGAAAACATGACTAGGAAAATATGTGTTGTTGGAAGAAATTATTGATGGTACTTGAACATCAACAATAGGGTTCGAAAAATGTCAAGAAATTAAAATAAAAAGATTAACATTTTATGCACTCCATTTAAATCCAAGGTCAGTAATCCATCAGTCTTGGCTCATAGAACAAGCTTTATTAAAATAAAAGAAATAGACACTAAAATGGACAATGATGAGTTGGCATATTTGTATGCTTAACTAAATATTTGCAGGGTACAAAATTAAAGTAATATTACATTTTCTTATGTTTCTTTAAATCCTACCGTTTTGTTTAGTTTTTTTGTACACTTTTGTTTAGAAAAAGTGGCATATTTGATTCATGTAGAGTTGCAAAATAAATTTGGAGGTGCACAACCAGGCGATATTACAGTGCGCAAAGCCAAAGAACCGGGACGGAGAAATGGAGTTGATGCATCAGCCATAAAACTAGCTTTATCCCAGCCAGGGGTGGGCTAGTAAAGCTCCTTTGTACCTGCTTTGCAATCATTAATTTAAAACAATATTTCATTTAAACAATTATTGTTGTCTTTTGTCACTTCTGCTACTGCTGTATTTGTTGCTATAGTGACAACAACCGCAATCTCATTCAAAAGTTGGTACAAATTGCTCCCAAAACTGTTGGTGGAATTGTTCCTGCATGCACTATGAGTGCTATTTTTTTTGTGAATAGCACTCATAGGAAGACATTAAACTGGGTCCGATTGCATTGCACAATTCAAATATGATTGACAACAAAAGGCAGATAATTCATCCAATCATCTGTCAAGTAGTTTTGATCCTTATTGTATTGAATCCAATTTGGTTCCATTTAACAAACACTTTAATAAAACAACTTTGGAACAAGTAGTGATTTTTGGCACTAAATTTTAATTCATTTCAAGTTGTCTTTTAACTTTGGATAAAAACTATTTGCATAGAAAAGGGTTTGGCTGAAAAACCGGTGGCCTAAAAGCAATAGCTGGATGTGGTCAAAGGTAAAACTACTTATGGTAACTTTGGTATAAATATTTTTTAAAAGAAACATGATTAAATACACGAATCCAAGAGATTCACTTTGGATAATTTAGTAATTTGTGGGCAGAGCTTCCTATGATGTTTGTCCTTCAGTTTCCAGCCTGAGCCTCTTCACTCAGTGGGACACAGCTGCATGATAAACAAGGGGAGGGGTTTTCTCATAGTGCTCCACTGCTCAGGGGGGTTGGTGTTGTTTGATGTGCTTTCACTGAGACTCTCAAAGGAGCAATATTGAGGATGAACATAGCTGACGTGGAGGACAAAATGATCATGTCCTCTCTGCACCTTGGCAGGTGCTGCTGATGGCAGCAGAGCAGCTCATGGGGAAACCCACAGAGAGCCGAGCGTCAGACTTTGGGTTGGGTTGATTTCCTGAGGAGGGAACATATGCTGTTAGCACTTGAACTGTCATTTTCTTCACTTCAAAAACAGCCTGTGAAACACATCCTGGAAGCCGTGAAAATTCCAGTTACTTTGACTTTATAACATAAAAATAGATGTTTTTATGGCACAGAGTAGCTCACCATATGTTGCTTTTTCTCAATAAACATTTTTCCCTTCTAGATATTGAAATAATATCTTAACATTTATAGTGTATGAAGATCCAATATCTTATTTTCATTTTGGATTAATTCAAAAAAATAAGTCTGCAGAATGATAAACAAGAAAGCTTTTTGAATTTGTTCGAAAGATTATTATTTCAAAGTCAGAAATTTGCATACACTGAGATCACTAGCCCTTTAAACCATTTGGGAAAGCTCTGACGGTAACATTGCTTTGTCAGGATCTAATATGTTATTTCACCACATTTCTGTTAAATAGAGTCAAACTTTTAAGTCAACCTCTTAAACACACCAAGTTGCTGACTATTATATGTACATATAAATACCACAAAGATGCCCAGCCTTTTTACAGTTCTGGAAGGAGACTATTTTCTGTCTTAATGATGAAAGTGTTTTTATATGAAATGTGTGTACTGGACCCAGAAAAAAGGAAAAGACGCTATTGAAACCAATTTGAAGCTTGTGCAAAAAAAAAAACAAAAAAAAAAACGGGTCTTCCAAATGGACGATGACGTAAAGCATGCCATCCAGTTAGTTACAAGTGCCTTAGGGACATAAAGAATATATTTGGGAGGGATTATCACAAATTCCTGAGCTCATGTCCATAGAGATTTAGCAGGAAGAACTTATAAGATTTGTGTGAACAGTGTAGTCTAGATGGCTGAGCGATGTGTTTGCCCCCGCCCCCAAAAAAGTTTCTGAAAACTGAAAACTGGTTTTATCCCTAAGCTCAATTGGAGGGAACTCTCAACCAATGTATTTAGGGGATTTGCTGAAAACATTTGTTGGGCCAACATCTGGCTGCTACCACCAAAATAGTTTTCTTTCACTGATACTGTCAATAAACTATATGCTCAATAGAACTAGTTTATCCTTTCAAACGTCTTAATCAATAAGTCCAACCTCTCCAGATTCAAGCCAAACATCACTCAGTAATCTTGCAAATGAAGGATTTGGCCATTGGTTTATTTTAAAGGATATTTTTACCCAACATGCATTGTGTATGTTCCCTTGCCATATACAATCTTGTGATACTTCAGGGTTTGTGTGCTTGCTATCCTTTTAATCAAGCCCCCCTGTGTATTACTCCTACTGAGCTGAGTGACGAAGGTAGACCTGCCTCTGTTTGTGCCATTTAAATCCTGTGAAAGGTAGGGGGGAGATTACTAGACTCTTACCTCTTGCTCTGATCAAAAGGTATTATTACAACACTGCTGGGTGTTACCGGGAATAGAACCTTCTAAAAATGCACAACAGACAGTAGAAAAGAGACCAATCTTTGGATCTTTATTTGCTACTGAATAGCAATTGTTGAAATATGAAGAGATTTTATGAGTTCCTATGAACTACATTTATAAGATGGCTATAGATGCTGTGATATCGGCAATTAGACTGTAAGCTTCTTGGTTTATAATCCTTCATTTGACAGAATCTCCTTGTTTTTATCAGCCACAAATAGCATGCTTAAAGCCTAACTCAGCTTGAAGGGTTAGATATAGTTCAGATGAATTCAGGAGTTTCACTAATTCAGAGTTTATTCTGGTCTCCAATGCCCACTGTTCTGTAGTTTTTCCTGATCTAAAACATACAGAACGATAAGCCCTGAGGACAAGGATCACTGCTCATATCCACTCACGATCATAATTGTTCATTGAGGCTCAAATATATATCTTGATCATCAATAAATTTTGGATAGAAGTGTTTACCTACGGGCAGAGAAACTACAAGTTTTTGATACTTCTGGCTGAAGATTTGATGACTCTTTTCAACTGGACTGGATATTGTGAATTTCAATTAGATTGTTTCCTGGCACAGACTTGTTTGTAGGCATGAATTTTCATTTGGTTTAAGTTCTGTGCCATTCCAGAGGTTTAGTGTTGGCCTGGTTGAGTTATGCCTCCAGTTAAGACATGTGTTTGGGATAACTGTCTTGTTGAATAGTCCAACTGTGTTTGAGATGAGGTTGAAGAATTAGGAGATGTCATCCTGACTTAATATGCCATCTACTATTTGCAAGACCTTCAGCATGATGCTATCGCCATCGTGCTTAACTGTTAGTACAGTGCTCTATTTTGGTTTCCTGCAAACATCATTCCTCTTGTTTTGGTCAAATACCTTAGTCTTTGTTTTGTGTAAGCACAGAGCATTTCTTCAGAAGATGTGTGCTTTATCCAGGTTGGAGAACTGCAGATTTGAGTCCAACTTGAAGGTGTCTGCTTCGGAGCATGAGCTTTTTTCTTGGTTATCAACCTCTCAGTTCATGTTCATGTCAAACTTTCTTCATGGGCAGTGATACGGATCGTCCAGCATCTTCTGGTTAATGATAATTGTGTGCCTTGGTGGTTACTTGGTTACCTGAACTCAATCAGCTTCCTTTAATGTGAGGGTGAATCAGAGATCTGAAACTTGGTTTTAAAAGAGGATGTTCAGCCCAAAACTCATCAAAATTGTGTTTTTTGGATAAAGCAAATATTTAGCTGCTATAAAGTTTGTGCAAGAAAACCAACTAAAACAAGTGAATTATACCAGACAAATAACTGCTTAAATTGCAATAGATATAAGCCCATTTGTATAAGTACCATGCTTTTAGGCTTTCTCTATTGGTAATATATGGAAAGACTTATTTAATGGGGCATGAAGATGTTCTGGTGACGTCAGTAAGAAACTCCAACTAAGTTGTTTCATTGTCAAAACAGCAGCTGTAGCCAGAAACCATGTTGTTGAGAGTGAAATAATGAATAAGCGTTTTCTTTTTCCCCTCTCTTACTTGATAAACTAATCACTGCACAGCTGAAGTCCAAAATTAGTATGAGTAATATGATCTGGCTCGTGTTTGTATTTGTATTTAAAATTCTATCCTGAACTATATAAAAGATAGAAAAATGATGAATCCTCAGTACTAGAAATCTGTATGATTGGCTTTTTTGTGGCAACAGGTCGCCGTTTGCAAACAATTTGCCAGGTCATTGAATGCAGAACAAGCGTAACTGTTTAAATAAGCAAGCTTCAAGCCGCCAAATGTGTTTTTGGTGAGGTAATTGCCCCCTCCTCAGCAACACCTCCGGTTTGGTCCCCTGTGAGCAACGGAATAGCCTTTGTCTCACTGTTTGAACATTTTTATATGTTTACGTGTATACAAGACATGGCTCACCTTTTTTGGCACAGAGTAGTACACTCAGCCATCCTCTGCTCTGGCTGGAGAGGCCTGTGAACAGTTCTCGTCTAGTGGGAACCACTTGACATGTGGAATACTTGATCTGCATGAGCTGTGGGAGAGACTGGTCCAGACAAAAACGAAATGGAGAGGGAGTAGGAGCAGGCGAACATCATAAAAATCAGCTCACTTTTTTGAGATTATTCCTTCATTTTTAGCTTTGTCTTCTTCACAAAATAAACTTGCTTTTTATAGGTCTGTTTTCCTAAATTAGATTCAACATCCAGAACAAGTCCAAGTTGTTTAGGTTTTGCAGGGTTTGCAGCAGAGAATGTCACAGTTTTGTTGTTGCAATGATGGATCCTAATGACAGTGCAGGATTTGTTTTGGTGGTGTTATATGTGCAGAGGTGGGAGTAATGTTATGTTGGTATTAACGGGTGTAAAGGGTTAATAAATGGTTTCAGTTACAATTTATTTTCCATAAAATATTCTTCATTCTCCTAAATCCACACTCAACTGCACATGCTTCTCAGTTGTCATCATGGTAGTTGGGACCTACACAACAATGTTCCCAAACGTACATCAGGGAAGAGATTAAGTTTCTGAAATGATCCCAACCTCAACCCTGTGACAAATTTATGCAACAGGCTGAAAGGTTGTGTTTATACCAGATAAACAAACCAGTCTAATTAAGCTCTACCAATTTTTACCATCTGCTGTTAACCTGGGTTAACTGTTTCAGTTCAGGTTGCTGTACAGTGTACGATTTAATTTACATTTCGTAGTGGTCCCCAATCCTGTCAATTTGCCTAAACTGTGTTTGTTCTTAACTTCTATGTTAAAAAAAGTTATTGACCTTATTCACACAAAATATGTCGTGCAGCGTTTTTTGTTGATATGAATGAATCTGGTCATTATGCATAAAGTATTTCTCTGAAAGCAGTCTGTGTCTCTTTTATTTACTTGGAAATGCTTTACGTCAGGGGTGTCAAACTATTGAGCATCTTGTCACATTAATGTAACTTAGGAGTGTTCAGATAAAATCTGCTTTGATTTGATTGATCAACTACTATTGAGGCACAGAACTGTTTTCTCACTTTTAATGATAATAAGAAAGGTTATTTCAAGACAAAAAAAATTACAGTTTCGTGCAGTGTGGACTATCTGGCTAAGTTTATCTTGCAAAGTGATTGTACAACCAAACCATAACTGACTTTTTCTGGTTCTGCTTCGTGTAAACCCAGGCAGAACAGTGATGATGAGTTCAGGAGAGCCAAATCCAGATCTCTGCAAATTAGTGGAAATATTGAGAAAGTCCTTATCCTGCTAAAAGAAGATTGTGTCCTTTTTTTTTTTTCATTTTACTGCTCCACTTTTTTCCTAACCACATTGTGTCTCTGCCCCCTCCCCCACCCCCCTGATTTCATACCCCCCACTTTGCCTTCGCCTTTGCTTATTAAGCTCTTAACAGACTCTGTAATTCTCGCTTCGCGTACCTGTCGCTCAGAAGTTACAGCAGGCCAGATGCGGAGGCGGACGCGGTTTGTGTAATTTGCCAGCTCATTTCCAGCTCTCGGTTTGATGAAGGGTGCCTTTCTTAAGGAAACCAGCCTCCTGTTAAAGGTTTATTTAGGAGAGGCCAGAAGAATAATTAAAAAATCTGCTCTGGCCAAATAGGATGAGGAGAATCTCTCTGAGCCAGTGACTACAATGCTGCGAGTGTGCTTGTGTGTAGGAGTGTCTCCCCTGAGGGCATAGCAACTGTTTGTAATATTGTTGTAAGTGTATAAAGTGAAGCCTAATAAAGAAGTTAGCACATCAGATTCTTGCAAATGACTTAACACATTCCTTTTTTCTCTCTCTTTTCTTTAGAGTGGACTGGTGCTCTCTTCCAGTGTTTCCCCTCCCCTCACTGTTCTGTCCCACTGCCTGTCACCCGGTAAGTACTCTCAGATTCACCTCCTGCTTCCATCGCAGATGCTCTCAGTGTATTTCAGTCTTTTACGTAATCATCATCTCACTGCCTGGCTTGAACTGCAAATTGCTCTCACCTTTACAAAATGGAGCAGAATTTCTTGCTAATGTCCATGAAAGGCCATGATGTAAAGTGGTTATTATAGCCAACGACGGTGGAGAAGGTATATGGAGGTCTGTGGTTGGAATGTAATGCAAAATCTGTCTTATAATAAACAGATTTTATGTATTTCAGGAAATAACTGATCGTTTGGTATTTCTGATGGATTATACTAGGTCAAAAGGAACTGTCGCTATCTGAAAAAGTTTAAAAATAAGGTATTTAGCTTATTTAGGACTGTGTGATATTAGAGTGTTATGGCGATAATATTGGTAAAAACTGTGATTAATTAAGCAATATAAGCCTATTTTCATCTTTCGTGGCTTAGTCACTCTGTGACCTTTAACATTTAGGGCAATATCATTTGGTACTGTCCAGCTGGCTAAATATTACATTAGCAGGAGATAATTGTGTGCTTATTACACTTAGAAAATATTACAACAATTACTGCTCTCCATACATTCATTTGCGATATCAATATTGTACACACTGATATTGCTGTGATGATGTATTGTTTCCTGATCCATCCATCCGTCCATCATTGTTATTTTATGTTTTTTGAAGGATCCACATTTAAAGTCTAGTTACCAAAATAACTAGCCAAAGAAAAATCTGCCGTGAATTCATTGTTATCTTTTCTGCTTATTACATTAATGTTGGCTAAACATTGCCTGACAATACTGGAGATGCAACATAGGGAAAGCATGAAATGTAGACGTGAAAAAACGAGCTAGAACCTTGGACTAGAGTTGAGGTTTCTTAAGCCCTTCCGATCGGTGTTCTTTGCACGTACTGGACGAAACACAAGCCAGCTTTAATATTTAATTCCCACTATCTGTTATTGCCAATTACAGAGCTTGTTTACTTGAACCATGGGAGTTGGCAGATCTGTTTTTAAGGGTGTGTTTTTGTTTGTGTGCGTGTGTGTGTGTGTGTGTGTCTGTCTCTTTGGTTCAAGCTGTTTAATGACAGGAGTTCAGAGTCTGTTTCTTTAGACGTGGATGTTCTCTGGTAATGCCTCAGGGAGGGTGGTGGGACTGGGTGGGTCCCCTGCGGGTCCTCGCGAGTCCCTGTGTCGCTATAAATACACACTGGGATCCCATTCAGAGGATTAATGCGAGTGCGCGTCTTCGTGACGCCACTGCAGTCGGCCCGGCTGGAGGCTATTACTGGTCGGCAGGGTTGCTATGGAGACCAGGGGCATCGAAGAGGAGCGCAACATCTGTGGGGTGTTTTGTTTGTCAAGACAGGTTTTCCTCCTTTTCCCTCTTGCCTTTCAGTGTTTGACCAGTACTTAAAAAGTCTCTGCTTCTGACAGGGAAAAAAGACAAATTCTGTATTGGGGTCCATAAAACTCCCATGTCTGTTGTCGTTAGTGCTTAGATCACTTGTAAACATGGCAATTGGATCATGGAAAACTGTATTATTTTTGGGGCAATTTTTCAGCTGCCTGTGCTCAGTCATGCTCACAGCGGACCCTCAGAGTGTAAGTCATCTGGGACTGGGGGGGATGCTCTTCACCGGGTTCATGCTAGTGGAAAGCTCACATTCTGGGGAAGTATTTAACCCCTTGGCCTTCCCTTTTCCTCTCTCCTTGGCTTCCCTCTCTATATGGACATGTTCTATTTCCACAGCTTCTTTCTTCTGGCTGCTTATCCACAACTCAGCTGGGCACAGATTTTCTGTTGATAGGTACTTATTTGGGCAATGAGCAAACTCCCTTAAATTTCAGCAGCCCCCACTCTCTCCTTCTGTCCTCCTACTGTCTGGTTCAACCTTCTGTTTATTTTTTTATTTACTTTATTATTTTTGCACATATTTTTGTTTTGGTTAAATTATCTGCTTGTGGAAATGTCCCATATTATCACTCTGAGGTTCATCTCTTAATTAAAATTTTCTTTGAAGCATTTTTCACGTTAAGGTGTTCCGTCTAGCTCTCTTTAATACTTATTTACATCTATCTATATAATTTGTAGATACATTTCTAAACCTTCTGTAGCCTTCTTTGTGTGCATGTGTTTCCTAGTATTTTATTGACCATATTTGGGTACACCTTACCTCGACCAGCCTTGTGTGGTGCATGTGTGTCGCGGTAAAATGAACCCTGACCTCCTAATCCTGTCACAGCACAGTGGTGCACGGAGCAGTGCATCTCTGACCCCATGATGTAACTTAGTCATTTTGAAATAATTTATTTTCACTCTGCAACCATCTCTTCCCAAATGCCAGTTACCTAACTTCATCCAAAAATTAACTCTTGTTTCACAGCTTATTCCACATTTACCATCAACACCTCAAGCCACATTCACTCCAAAATTAGGAAAAGCTTTAGCGCTTGTGTCCCTACATTCCCTACAACTTTACCAGTGAAGCTCAACTAAAATCAAAGCTGGAGACCCTAAAAATATTTAAAGTGTGAAGCATAAATAAATCACAACCATGAGTGGTTTATTGTTTCTCAAGTAATTTTTAATTTGGTAGCCCTTTTTAGGCACCAGAACCCAGACTTTTGCTCCAAAGATAATCTATGTGGGTAAGCTCTTTGGAATTACAGAGCTTGGATTTGTCCTCATCCAGTAAAAACAGTTTCTCTGTTGGAAGCACTTCGTCTCAGATTTATTATTTAGAAATTAAGATTTTAGATTTAAAGACGGGAAAAACCGGAGGCCGAGGAAGAGGACACAACACAGTGTCTGCTACAACTTGGACAAAACGTCTCAAGCTGTGAGTTGGCAGCCACAGCAGTGACGAACCACCAGTGTTGTTTGTGAACATAATGTTTGATCAAGCTTTTTCTTTCCTTTGGTTCAACTTTTTATATGTTAGTAGAAAATATCTTCTGATGTCTACAAATCACTTTGAAAAACAGATTAATAGCTGTTCTGTTTAAACTTTTGTCCTGCCTGTTTATTGGCTCTAGCAGCATAGTTTTTATCTCTGTGTCTGATAAAACAGAGAGATTTATTAACAAAGAAGAGATCTGATTGTCTGATCATTTTAACTTCTCTTCCAACCAGCATTTGGAGCATTAACTTGAAGCATCTAAACTGTAGACAAATATATAAAGTTTTAGTAATGTAGCATATTGGATCCTTGTAACGTTTTAATAAAGCAACCTATACATACATCTTAAATATGTACTCACGACATATTTACGATGTCATGAGTACAATCAGACTTGCATGATCACTGCCTGGCTTCATCATATTGTGACGACACACGTCCACTTCTCCCTCTGGTGCACATCAGAGTAACCCAGAAATTACAATGTGTAGCTTTAACCCTTCCACCACTGCTACCACAGCATAGATGACTATTTATCCTGTGGTAAACCTTTTTTTTTTTTTTTTTTTGTGGTTGAGGCCACAAAAAGTTGTTGGCCTCAGCCATTGTTTTACTATTATTTATCCTTGTAACTAGTTAGGTCTCTGAAGAAACACTTCAACACGGTATGTCCCTGTTCCATGACTAATCTGTGATATTAGAAGATGCAAATGAAATCATGACAACAACACATCCGATTGAAAAAATGGGGAGGATTATACCTCCACTGTGATTCTCTGTTGCCCTCAGCCTCCATATAAGATGACTGACCAATATAGCAATATAAGCCAATGTGCTAGATGGAAAGATGGAAAGGTACGTCTTTGCTGCTCTGTATTGCGTTGTGCTAAAAGCAATAACAAAATTTTCTGATGAAATTAGTTTTCATAATAACAGCAATGCAAGACTTGCTGATCATTGTGGCATGCAAGAGTTTAAAGGTTTAGTAGTTTGCAAACTTTTCTGGCTTTTGATGTAGGAGAAATACAGTAAGTTATCCTGTTTTCTTGCTGTGCATCGCCTAATATAGAAGTTAATTACAGCAACAGGGATTTATACATCCCACTAGGAGCTAAATATGTGTCCCCAACCTCTAATTAAGTCCCAATAGGTGAGCTGTAATGTTAGTAATTAGTATTTAGGGAGAACTTATTGTGTTCTTTACTGTGCCACATCATCTTTGGATGAAATTTAAGATTAAAATAAACAGTCCTTGTCATTTTTGTGTTTTAAATTACTTTCATAACATCAGGAATCATTTCAATCAATCAAAAATGTCTCAAATTAACATTGGGCATGTTTTAGTTCAAACTGAATACAAATGTTTAATTCATAGACGGTAGTTCAGTAAACCTAATTAATAATCTAATAAAATAACTACCTTTCACAAACAGGTCTTGTCTAATTTTGTAACTCCTGACTTACTTTTGTCAGAACCAACAAGACTTTGGGCAAACGTATTCCAGACTGCAGATATTAGGCAAGATGCATTTTCTATATTGTGAACAACAAAGCTGTTAGAAAGGAGGGCATCATAACAGAGTAAATACTTTGCTCTCCATTAGTGCTCCTAGCTTGACACGCTTGAACCTGAGGTTGATGAACTCCTCCACATTCACAGCATGTCCCAGTCTGAAGTGTGTGATAATTTTACTTATGTTAATTTATAGTTGGATAGTATTTTTCCTGCCTCCATCATTTTCGGCTTGTTGTTTGTCTTACCCATGCTTCTAGAGGCACTCATTGTCTCTGTTTTTTAACAAAGAATATCGGTTAGCAAGACAATTGGCTCACAAGATGAAATAAATGAGCAGAGCATGTTTCGACATAAAGTTGTAGAGTGCTTCATTGTTATATGAGATGAATATTAGCATTTATAAAGACATGAAACATATTGCATCTAGATTTAATCCCTAAATCTGAGGCCTTCCACATTTGCTGACAAAAGCTGTTGCTTTTATAAGTTATTTTTCATATGTTTACAGAAAGGAAGTTTTTTAGTCTCATTGAGTAATGAGCTAACTTCACATCTGAAATAAATCACACAACCTTCTGCTTCATGTCAGAAGAAAACTGAGGAAAGACATGATGGTTTTAGGTAAATAACAAGTGAAGGGAAAGTCAATTTGCCTAAACCTGCCCATTGGCTGGTGGGACAGTTATGAATTGCAATATTATTGAAAAGCATCCTGATAGTAATAGTTCGTAGCTTAACAATGCAATACATTTTTGAGTTAAACATTTTCATACTGTAATTTGCCTCCGAGTGTAGGAAAGAGCAAGTTTTAGACTGGGTCTAAGTCTTAGTTAGGACATTGATTACAATGTTAATGATTAGCATTATTTGCCATTGCACAGTAGTAAACTCTTCAGCAATGTTTTGACTTAGATTCATCTCAGATTCCTTAAAACTCTATTTAGTTAAGCTTCACTGTTTGTGAAACTCTGCAAAGTAGCCACTTATAGCTGCGGTTGACAGGGAAGTCCCCAAGAAAGAGTGAAAGTATTAAGATATGCAGGCAGGGTACAACATTCAAAGGGCGCTTACATTCTTTTCCATTTTATTAAGAGAAGCATTTTTTTTTTATGTTCAAACTTTTCGTCTGTAGTTCTTCATCACAAAGTTTATAAACTAGTCCCCCTTTTCTCTTTGTAAAAACACAGATTTTTAAGCCCTGATTTAAAAAGCTGTAAAATGTTCGATCAAGTGTAATATTATTGTTTTACATAACTTATCCTGTCTTTGTAGGTTCTGTCCCATTAAGAAAAGCGTTGCAAGCATCAGAAAGTGTTAAAACAAGAAACTTGGCCGACATCTAACCCTACGTAAGTTTAAACAATTTGCAGGAAAATACATTTATTTGTACCTGTTAAACAGCCTGTCAACTTTGTTGGAAATGGTGGTCCTTCGTTGCCAGCTTTGAAAAGTGAACTGGAAACAATTTAGCTGAAAGTAATGAGAAATATTTGCCTCAGAAAAATTATATACTACCACTGACATTCATATCCAAATGCTTGTTAGTGAATATGTATTCTGTCAGACCACAGCTGGGCGCTGCAGTCTATGTGCTGCAAGTTTCCATCTCTGGCTAAAGCTAATTATGTAACCTGTGGCCGCAGAGTGAGTGAGCACAGTGATCCTCGACTATAAAAGGGAAAGGGGGTGGTAAAAGAGGGTCGTTGGACTTTGGGAAAAACACATTCTTTACTTTCAGCTGTTTGATATTACTTTAGCCGTCTGACCAGAGAAACTAATTTATTTTTCATGTCCATGTAGCCGAGTGAAAACACAGCCTGAAGCCAGAAGAATCCAGTTATTTAGCGATTACATTGTACGTCATAACAAAATCCTCCGAATTAAACTTTCCATGAAATTTAAACTTCATAATAATTTGCAGACAGATTATCTGACTAAAAGCTGCTTTCAACAAAACATTTTGTGTTGCAAACATCAGTTTATAATTTTACATTTTTGCTGCAAAATACACAACTGAGCTTGTATCACTGTAGAAGGCCAATAGTCATCGTCAATCGGGCCATTTACAAGCAATTTAAACTAATTTCAAATCATGTGGAAAATTAGGATAGGTTAAATAAAGACCCAACGTTTATGAAGAGCATTTATGAAAAATGAAATGTTTCATAAATGAAATGTTTCATTTCATTTTATTTGAAATGAAACAAAGAATGAGATGAAAGTGAGGATGTAACCAAAGTAAGTATGTAGAGCACGTTGTTGAATCAAGTGATCTCCAAGTTGGCTTTGCTTTAGATTTATTTTTGCACAATTGAGTTAGGTTGAGTCAATGACTTCAATAATTAAACAATTTATGTTCACATCTCACAATAAGTTGCTCACTAATTTGAAGCAAGGATTAAGTTACACAGAGTCATTCTTGTTTCTTGGTTTTGTAAATGTTAATTTTTCTGTCTTTGAACAGCAGATAAAGTTGTCCAATTTGCTGTTGGATGTAACTTGGTGGTCAAATGAAGAAGACAAATCTGAAAAGTGCTCCAGGGTTAGAGAGGCTCCATTTGCTGCAAATCCTTCACAATGTTTCTACCAGCTTTATATACCTAGAAACGTGATATTTTGCCCTTTATTTTGTTTTTTGCAGAAGCTCTTAAGTTCAAACATATTGAAGTGAGTCTATAGGTACATACATTTTTAAGTCTTTCTGCAAATCCCTTGCAACTCTGCACATGTGTAGTATCAGTTTTCCTGCACATATTGGGCTTCTTGGTTGCTTTTCTAATAATTGATCTTCTTGCTTGGCTGGTCAATTTTGTGGAAAACTCCAAGTGGTTTTAAAAGTTTTGTTCAGGTGCTGTACAATCAGATCCTGCTGGTTAAACTGTTGATCCGCTATTATGTGTTAAAGATTATCCTGCTGTCTGTTGCTTCATCATTTTCATTACCTGAGTTTGAGTAAATGTTCCCAAGTCTGCGTGCTTCATTGAGTTTTGTTAGGCGTTGCGAGACGCGATAGCCTGTGAAATTAGATATCTACTGCAGTGAATACACAAACCAGACAGGATGTCCATCCTGATGAAGTCTTTATTTACACTGCTCTCTCTACACCAACCTCGCATCCAATCCCTTAAAAGTCAATGTAAAAATATACTGGAGCAATATTTGCCGTGATCTCACCTTCATTTGTGCTGTTTGCTCAGGGAACAGGCGTAGTAAAAAAAACAAGTCTTCTAAGTCTGGCATTGAATTTTAGACTACCATTTATCCAATGTGAACACTCCGATTCTATGGTATTGCACTTGAAGCAATGTCGTTGATGAATGCAATGAAGTGAATGCTTAATGGATTCTGTCCTAAAGTGGATGTTAGGGTTTAATCTAATTCATTGGTAATTGATTTGAATAAACCTGCCATTATCAGAAGGCCCTAATCTGCTTGTGATTTTGAATGTTAAAGCTATTTTTTTCAGAGCAGCAGCTTGTTGTACTTTGCTCGTTGGACATGGAGCACTGTGTCCTCTTTTCTTTGTGTCCTGGTTAGTGGTGTTATAGACTTTCCAACTAAATCGGAATAGCTTCCTGTCTTTCTTAAATACCAGAAATTATGGGGCGTGCTGTGGTGGCGTAGGGGATAGAGCAACCCACACTTGGAGCCCTTGAGTCCTCGACGCGGCCGTCGCGGGTTCGATTCCCGGACCCAGCCGACATTTGCCGCATGTATTGACAGCCTACTGTCATATAAGGGACACTAGAGCCCACAAAAGACCCCCTGGAGGGGAGGAAAAAAACCCCAGAAATTCTAATTAAAAGTTTTAGTCCATAGCCATCAAAACAAGTGGTTTGTTTTAGCTAAACACAGCTTACTTCCAAACAGTGCCTTTTTGTAGAACACGTTCTATCCTGGCTCTTTTGAAGACTTTTATTGCTTTTCTAATTTTCTTACACTCCTCCATTTTAAGTCTGGCCACCCAGAGCGTTGTGGTTGTTGCAGGTTGGTATTTTTCAGGCATCACAAACTGAGCCAGAATAAAATGTACACATCTTACTGCAAGGCAATATGCCTGTGTTTCAGTGGAAACCAGCTCTGACCAGTGGCTCTGTACACTTGCGGCTACATTACTCCTGGTAGCAATAGGTTTGTTTACATAAGCACATGTAGACGAGCGCTGTGCAGATGCATGAATAAATGAATCATCTGATCGGACAGCTGAAAGTGTTCTCTATCTTTAACCTCATTGCCATGTTTCATTTTCTCATCCTGAGTTTAGCCGGGAAGAGCAGCAGTGTCATTAATTCACATATCAAACTGTTGTTCAATATTGCTCTCTTGAAATGCAGCTTGTGTAACAATAGGTCTTAATGATAAAATTAATGATTAGTCATTTTTATTTAATCACAGAAAAACAATTGCTTTTAGAAAAAATATAAATGCATCAGAGGACTGAATCCTTTAAGGTTATATGCTAATATAAATAATACCTCATTTTACTTTGCCTTTGATTTAGAAATAGATCAATCATTTTAGGACTGATTTCTCATTTTTGTAAACACTAAACTTTTAGCCAATTTGAGTTGTTCTTTAGGAATTGTAGCATAAAATGATTTTCTTTTCTGTCATTAAGTGTTTATATAAGAGGTACTTTGGCTATCATTCAAAACAAGGTGAAAATAATTGGGGAGTTGACATTTTAAACCATGTTTGGTGTATTAGCTTAATTGTTAGCATGGTTAGCATTACTTAAACAGCAGTATTTGTGTATACAGACAGTTCCCACCCGTCTGGAAGTAAGTTCCAACTCAAATGCGACATCTTGATAGGTAACCGGTAAACAACATTATAAAGGAGCAACATTACCAAAGTTTTAAACTCTTTAGGCTTTTTCTGCTGTTAGGGAGAACCAGTACAGAGTCTAGCAATAGCATATCTTGTGTATTTAACAAGAGAATGTGCCGTGGCATCTACTGGTCCTTCTCTATTACTGGCTATGTGTGACGCATAATAAACAATTACTATGTTTATTATGTACATTTAAACAATTGTGTATAAAATGTGTGATTTTGCATTACTGAGTCCAGGAAATCCCTTAAGCATGTATCAAGTCATATGAGGTGAATTTTTCCAGTGATGAAAAATATTTTACCCTATTCTTAAGAAGGTTATTTTTTAGGCCCAGCTTTCTATCAAAATCTATTCAAGTATGACTTCACATATGGTTTTTAGTTAAATTCATTGACTATGAATGCCTTGTTGAATACTACATTCAAGTCAAACTTGAAGAGATGTCTAATGAGTCAGCGTAACTAAAAATACTCATGTGAGTGTGCAGAGGCTTCTGAAACACATCTGCTTTCATCTAATCTTGCCGTACTCTACACTCCCGAAATAGATTTACAGTCTGTAAAACTTAGAGCTGATACTTTTCAGTCGCTCATTAATGTCACAGCAAAAGGCGACGTGAACCGCAAGCATGGAAACCACTTTCCTTCAGTCTCACAGACATGAGAAAAGATAAACAAGAAGCAGACTTGGAGTAAATTACAGCAGCATAATTATCTTGCTTCTTTGTTCCGAGTTTGTGCTTAATGACATATTTATCTGTATTTTACTATATAATATGCACATCTATCTATCTATCTATCATCTGTGTATCTATCTATCGCAGCCTTTGGTTATTGTGATAGCCCCATCACTTGGCGCTCTCGTTCTTTGTCACACGTGTCCGTTTGAGCATGTCCCCAGTCAACCCCTCCACCACCGACTAACTGATGTTGCTATAACCTAATTTTAGTTTATGAGGTGTGGGACCGCTGGGTGTTACCCTAGCTGCAATTTTAGACGAGGTCCTCGCGGGGCTCCGATCTGTCGTAATTATCTCATTGTCAGGGGTTGGACAGGGGGCTCGGACCTCGGCGACTTCTTCCAGCTTCCCTCGGCTCCTCACGTGCGCACTCGCACATGGGGGCGCTCAGGGGCCCCGGCGTGCAGGCTAGCCTGGCAGAGGCTCAGTCGCTGCACTGCCATTGGACGGATTTGGTCCCACTGAGTACCATGTTACCTAACGCATACTGTGCAGCGTGGTGAGATCTAGGCTAACGGCAGACAGGACAGCACAACCCAATTAGTTTGAATTAGAGACGGAAATTATCTCTCAGCATCAGTATTGTAAAATTTTGTCAGAGAAGCAAATCTAAACAAACAAAAAACACAATTGAGTGAGTTAAGCGCTTATATTTAACTTACTCTAAGTAAACTGATTATGTAGTTAAACATTTCATTAATATTTATATTACTGTAATTATATTACTACAATTTCATTGTTTTGTCACAATAAAAGTGTTTTCATGGTATTTTCATTGCATTTGTCTTTGGGTCTTTTTACTCAAACTTTTTTATGTTTTGTCTGAGCAGCTGTTAAAGCTCCATCAGTCGTGTCGTTTGGTTCTGGAGTTGTTACCTTGTGGATGGGAAACAAGCAGGGTTGGGCTCTATGGGATTGTTTATAGTCCACCAGGGGAAAGAAATAAATTGTTGTGATAAGAATTAGTGATGGTGCTGGCAATTTACTTCTGATGATTTTCGCAAAACACAAAAAACTGGCAAAAAGGATGGAGATTCTTTCAAGTTTATGTATTTAAAATGGGGACGGATTACACTGATAAACATTTAGAAGATAAACATACAAGATTGCAGCCAGAGATTACAAGTTTTGTCTTATGCCTGTTGGACAAGTTTCAGATTCAGACGTTCGTATAAAACATGGACTGCGGGGGAAGAACGTGCCACAGTTGATGGATACGGCAACCAAACTCTTAATAACATTTTTCAATTAATAAGACTTATTTGAAGTTTTCTTATTCAGTAATATTCAACAGCATGCGGCCTAGTTATACCAGCTTTCTGTCTGTATTTGGGATCAGCGACATTTTGTCCCCAGTCTTTTCATTCCCTTCACGCGGCGGCTGTTTGTTGTGGCTTTAACGTTCAGTCTCACTCGTTGCTTGTCAGTGGGCGTATTAAACTTGGATTCTGGCTCACTGGAGGATAGAACATTTCCAATGCAGATTTGTTTTATTTTTTTATGTTTGGAGCCATTATGTAGGAGTGAGATCAGCTCTTACTACCCGCTGTCCAGTTGTTCAGCCTTTCAGATTTATTCTGTGTTTTCATCATGATGGCACTCAGACGTTTCAGCATTCTCGGTTCATCTGCCGGTGGGGGAGGCTGTAGCCCACCCAGCAGGCATTTTCTCTGACTTTTGTTGATGGTGTCTGATCAGTGTTCACAAATCAAAACCAGATGCCCCCTACTACCTTTAATGCTTCAACCACAGCCTCTCCAGTCAAAAACAGCTGTTTTCCCTCTATTCATTTTCCAATAAAGAGATTTTTATCTCTCCGTAACGCCATAAATTCAGAAAAATACGTTTCGGAGGGGTCATTAAGAACTTTTGTCTTCTACTTAAAAAAGCAATGTTTGTTTTTGCCATCATCTGCACTAAGGTAAAGAATGAAATAGGTTGGTAGTCAGCTGTTGCAGACAGCTTGCTCTCTGTCGACTGGCTGGAAACGTGGTTACATAGGAGTTGTCAGCTGGAGCTGTCGAGCAGATCATGTAACCACTTAGAAAAGGTGAGGCAAACTGGAAGGCAGCAAAAGCAGATCAGTTGTCTCTCGACGGGTTTGTTTAAAATTGTGAGCAACAAGCAAACATGAAGAGGTGGCCCAGACTATCCGAGAAAGACTTCAGAAGGTTTCACAGTTTTTGGATGTCAGAAAGTGAAACGCCATAAAAATGTAAAAGCCACAATGAGAGGAAGAAAAATGTTTTACAAAAGACATTCAAAAGAATAGGAGAGAGCAGATTACAGAGTTGTAATTTGTTCAGCCTTCTTGTTTATCTCCTGTCTTTTTCTGCCTCACTACCCCACTCTCCTTAGTGGAGGTACGTCTCAACAAAAGCTTATATTCTCAAATAAGCTTGAAAAACCAATAAGATTTTGCCTAACCCTGTGTTTGGTGCATGACACACTTGAGGACGACCTCTTCTGAATAACTCCTTGGCTAATTTCCAAAGTGCCTTGACATCAGGGTTTGTAACGTCAAAGACCTGGAGAGTGGGCTGTTATAACTTTCAGAGTACATGCACAGGCAAAAATTAGACATTGATTCAGGGATTATGATTGTTTTTCCAGATGAGGAAGTGTTTTATCACAGACCATTAAAATAATCCATAATAAAGGCATGCTAACTTACTGACATGGTGAGAAATCAGTCCATGAAAAGCATCTATATTGGATATTCTGTCTCTGAAAATCCTCTTTTCAGGACGTAGCCATAAGTTGTGCTGCGATTAAAAAAATAGCACATGAGGTGCAATAAAGTACTTTATCTTTTAACTATGAAATTTTTTGGTCATTCATTCTGTTCAATGAGAAACAACTGAATAAACATTTTCGTAAACTGAACAACACTTTATTTTCAGAAGCTGCATCTCTCATCTCTGACGTTTTGCCTTTTCTCGTGTCGTTCTTGAACTACGTTTATTCTCATTTATTACTGGAAAATAAAGTGATGTTGCACTAATATGCATTTCTACAAGCCCAACAGATCCACGCTCAACTAAGTGGACACATATTACACTTCTAGAGCAAATAGTGAAGGTATGATGTTAAATTATAGAAATTCAATTATATATTGCAGTAGTGTAGTAACTGATACCAGTGTACAGTTAATCAAAATATAACCGTACCTCACAGTATTCCCATAATAATTTAATATTAGCTGAGCTCTCAGGCTATACATAGCATGTCACGTCCTCATGTGAGCGGCTCCCTCACAGTTTTGCCTGACACATTTAAGGCTTATGTAAGACAAAGCCACGTTTGGGTGGTGTCATCCACAATATTACAGTATCCTGTGAATTAGCGCAGGAGTTGTGGTCTTTTGAATCAAAACTGATTTGATTTGTGTTTGTAAAAGAGCCTGTTGTTGTGTTCAGGGTCACTGTGTCTTTTCACAGTGACCCAGGTCATTTGAGTTTCCTGTTTATAAATGGGTATTAAAAACAAGAAACAAATGGCTTTTTGATTTATTTATTTTTTGTTGTTTTTTTAAAATGCAAAAATTTAAAATAAGATTTTAAAAAGTTGTAAATCATGATGTTCAAATCCCATCCAGGACTTGGATCAAGATGTGGAGTGTTGCTTCCTCAACCTGCTTCTGTCATTACCTACCAAAGGATCTATGTGCCTGATAGACTGGGAAAAAAAAGCTCCCTAATTGCTCTATATTGACTTGATGAATTGCTGCAGGAATCATGGGTGCTGTTCTTGTGTTCAATATGCAGGGCTTCAAATAAGCCCCCTCTCAGACTAACTGCATAAGTAAACCCAGTTGGGTCATTCACATGGGAACAATGTGGATGTACTAATCAATCCTTGATGTTATCAATTCTCAGCTACTTTATAACCATTGTAGGCCTTGTTCTAATAGTCGGGGCATAACGTCGCTGCTGTTGAGCGTGGTGCAGCTAGACTCCTGTTTGGATGTTAATAAACCAACCTTAAGCAAACAATTGATATTATAAAGCCGTTTCTCCAGAGCAGATGTTTGTAAGTGACTGTGGGCATGTTGGTCAGGAGTTTTAGTGGATGTCTGCCCATCCTTAAAGTCCTAAATTTGTTTATCTAAAATTAAAGCCTTAATATGTCTTAATTTAATTTTATTTTTTCTGAAGTAAGTTTGCATTAAATACGTTTATCTCGGGTATTAAATTTTGTCTCGACAGGACTATGTAATGGGTTTTTTTCTTGCGGGACTTTCAACATTTGAGTCTCACTCAGACGTTGCGTGAGACTCTGGATGGCTGATGCTACTGGTGGCTCACTGCTAACATCCCCTTGCTAGTTAGCTAGAAAGCTTTTTTGTGTGTCTGTCATGGGTAAGTGCAGAAGTATCGGCAGTTTGCTGTACATAGTTTGTACTTTTCTGTGGAAACACGAGATCTTAAAAAATCTTAAATTTGATTTGGTGAAACCTGCAGATACACTGGTTTTAGTGCAATGTCAAAGTCCTTAAAGATGTTTTGGTTTGGGTTTTTTTCTATTGATTGTGTGTCAGTCAAAGGGCAAGATAGAACTACCAGTTATCATGTATATTTTGTTTTTAGACTAACTTGTTCTTTTTCTTTTCTTTTGTGCCTCAGGTTTGTGAGCAGCCATGACAAAGTCCTATGAATTCAACTGGCAGAAGCACCTGCCTGAGTTCATGCAAGAAGGTGCCTCCTTCGACAGGTTTGATGAGGTAAACTGTGCATTTGTTATCTGCAAATGATTATAGTTGGATGAAAACATGCTCCGAGTTTAATTGTAACAGTGGACTTCAAAAGAATATCTTGTTTTGGCCCCCATTTCCTCTGATGAACTTAATGAGGGCACTTAGGTAGGACATTTGACAGGCAAAGGGAAAGTGTGTCACCCACCCCAGCAGAAAGACATGCATGTCGCCGTGCATGCAGCAGGAAATCCCCTCAGTCCTCTCCATCCATGCAGCTGTCAGAGAGGGGAGGAGGATCCCTCTCAGAACACAGTGGAAAACATGAAAGCGTGCTTGGAGAGCCATGATCACATCCACGGTCACGTCAAAGAGAGCAATTAAAACTGGGTCGCCGTACTTTTGATGAGCATCCTCAGTGTGTTGCTGCTGTGAACTTTGAGCCAAGCAGAGGCAGAACATGATGGAACTGGCCTGAATGTTAATAAGGTCAGCTTTTCATCTCACCTCTGCTTTATTTTTTTCTTCTTCTTTTTCCTTAAGGACTAATTATATTCTAAAATGGGATTATTTATATCTGGAAAAAGAAAACTGCTGGAAGTTGAACACTGTAAAGATTACAGGGCACATTTAAGGTTGACTGAAACAACATAAACATGTCACGTATGAGGACACAGAACCATGCTAAACAGAAAAGATAGTTTTTTTTGTTTCCACACAAAACCATTCCTGACTGACTGAAACCTCACTGACCGACAGATGGTGGAGGCAGGTAATACGCACATGTTCTAAGTGGCCTGTTGAATTTTAATCAAACGTTCACTCTAGTTAGAATGCGGTTCTACTACTCTGATAGAGGTTCTGCCTCCCTGTTTCAGCAACATTTAAGTGTTCTGAAGTATAATAGGTTTTAAATGGGTTATAGATCTACAGTAATTACAATGTGTTTGTCTGTGAGAGACATTTCAAATGTATTTTCTCTCTCTGACAGCCCACAGCCATGGAAGTGAAAGGTTAAAGAGATGGAGAGCAATTCATCATGCTAAGAGCCAAAGCGCCCCTTCCTCTGCGTATTTCTTTCATTATCTCGCTGATAGGAAATCAATCGCTGAAGATGTGGCTGGTGTTTGGTTTCTATGGCACCAGGCAGCCTCATATTGGCAGCTGCTGAAGGCAGAGAGTGACGGGCCAGAACTGCGAGACGCTGAAAACTCATTAGCATGGGTTTCTGGCGAATGCTTGGTCCTGCCACGGCCTCAAAGGTTTGCTGGAGAACATTAGTGAACAAACGGCATCATGGAGACCAAGAAACACAGCAGAATGGATAGGCACTGGATGCAAGTCCATGGCACACTTTCTAGATTTGTGCTTTCCATCTTAAATGTAGTTTTGTGTGTACACACACACAGTGATGTGGCATCTTGGACAGGAAAGACAGAATCCATCGACTCAGAGATGAAAGTCAAACCCTTGAATATTTGATTCCTTTGTCATTATAAGATCTAGTTTTTCGGTCTTACTGCAGTAGCGCACCCTTTTGCCATCTCCCTCAAAGAACAGGCTACTTTGTAAAATTAAGTCCCTGTCAGCCTTAATTCAGATGAAAGTGAATTGAAAGCTTTTAGCCGAGCTCTGAGGCCTCGCTGCTTCCTCGATGGGAGATTAAATGTTTTCTTCATTTTCTGGTGGTTTCAGATGACACGCGTCAGCGAAACAGGTCAGCGTCGTCCCATTTCTGGCCGTGTATCTAATGGCGGCAGCCATCCCAAAATAATGCATTACGTGTAGATGTGGGCGTGCACTTGTGTGTGGCATTTTTCCCCATTGCTAATATTAGAAGAAGAGTGACCTCTCAGCATCAACCCCCTTCTGTTTTTTTCCCCCCCATCTAATCTTTTTGGCTATCTCAGATCAGAGGGGAAGGGAATACAAATGTTCATATGCTCTGCCTTTGACATTCAGCATTGAAGTTACTCATACACAGGTATTCTCCTGTTTATATTTTCTTTATGTGAAGTAGAGCACTAATCCTATATACCAAATGTTTACATTTGTACATCTCTCTTACTGTACTGATCATTTTTACCTAGATTAAACTATCTATTTGTACAAATTGAATGCTTTTGTGCATTATTTTAGAAGGAAAGGTTTCCACCTGTGTGTGTATGTGTGTGTAAGGTTCTTGCCTCATAGAATACATTAGGGCTTCATCCTCTTGTCTGATTGTATAAGCCTTGCAGGTTGTGTAATGTGAGGCTACGTCAAATGAAACTCTTTGATCAATGAAGCCTCTAATATGAAAATGCAATTCTCCTTCTCAGGACCCATACCTCTTTGAGCCCAACTGTCAGATGAAGGTGGATGAATATGGCTTCTTTATCACATGGAAGAGTGAGGGAAAGGTACAATCTTCCTCTAATCTGTCTTTTAGCCATCATTTTTTAATGTCAGGAGACACTCCAGACTCCGTCCTCAGTCATACAGCTTCTATTATGTTTCAAGAAATAGTCTACCCTCCTGAAGCAGTCCGCACTTTGGTTCCTAAGTGAAAAGCATAGAAAAGCTGGCAAAGTGCAGAAAGTTAGAGCCTTAACTAATATGATAAAGGTATGACTTATATGTGACAGAAATAAACAAAATCCAGAGTAAAGCCTTATTTTTACTTCAATTTCTTTCTTAATGTTACACAGTCCTATATGTTCACTGATAAATAAGCAATTTTCTTGGCCTACGACTCTACACTATTCTGGGTATTGTTTAAAATAAGTAATCCAAATTTGACTAATTTTAATTTTAATAGGTTTATCTTTGAGTTTAGAAAAAAATCTATCTAGATTGCCAGTTGGATTCCTGTCAAAAATATTGTAATACCTGTAAAGTCTAGGCGTCACTGACATTGCCATTGATACAGCAAGGCGATGCTAAGTTTAGCTAAATACTTTTGTAGGTCTTGTTTTCTCTGACGGAGTTTTAATTAAAATTTTAGGCAGTTACTTTTTGTTGGCTTACATTTGAAGCTAAAATATCAAAATGCAGTTATTGTATTTTATTCTTAACCCTCCTACGATGTCTGTGTCCCGCAGGAGGGGCAGGTTCTCGAGTGTTCTCTTATCAACAGTATCCGTGTCGGTGCCGTCCCAAAGGTGAGACTTTTTGGAAAGACAATCTTCTCACTTCTGCTTTCACTGAAACTTGCACTCTCATCCCACAACACAGGCTTGTTTTCTCACTGCGAAAAAAACAACAAATCTGGGGAGGCCGATTTTTAAGCGCCATAATTCATGTCTAAAATTAGACAATGCTTCAGTGGCGTATTTCAGCATCGCCTAATAATCCCGACTGACTTCTCACTGATAACATTAAATATTTAACACCTCAATATTGTATATTAAAGATTGATTCATTCGCTGCACTATTGAAGCCGACTCACTATAATGTAATATTTGACTCGATTCCAACCGTATGAATTATGGTCGCTGTTATTAGATGCTTCTAAACTTAGGCGTAGGGTTCCTGCTTTATGTCAATACCTGTATACAAACTCATCAAGCAGCTGAAAGTCTGCAAAAGACTGCGTAGAGAAGTACTGCCAACGTAACGGATCGGATGCAGACGCTGTGATGTCAACCTGTGTATTTGGTCCACGGTCACTGTGCGTGTGTGTGTGGACACGTATGCAGATGCTACAGCTCGATAGCAGCGCCTTGTGTTTGTTCAAACGCTGCACGGTGTTTTGTAAGTGGCAGGAAGGCGACAGCAGGGCTTCTCCTCAAAGGACGGCACAGCTGTTCCAAATAATCCAATGAGGAAGAGGAGATGGATGAGATAGCCAGCTGGGATTTAAAAGCTGCAATGCCTGTTGCTGTTAATTCAATCATCCAACAAATACACATTAGTTTCTCCTGCGGTGACAAAGCCGATGTCTGATTAAAACCATGAGAGGGGGACAACTGATGCTGTGATTTTCTTCTCTCATTTTTTGAGGATGGATTTTACGCTCCACTGGAAGGATAGTCATTCCCAGCCTGTTGGTGTATTTAGTAGTTTAATTACATATTTTAGCTATTTAATTTTGGAGTTATTGTAAACAGTCAGGTAAAATGGGTAGCCAGTGTTTGAATTTAATGCAGTTTTTCGTCTAATCCGCGCAGGTTGAAAATTATGCGTAGAAATATAGGCATACACCCACACAATTTGAACAAATGTTTCTTTGCTGGCTGCAGAAAAACCACATGCTGCCTCGTATAATTCTGGCTGGAGATTTTACTTTCCAGGAACTGCTGGAAATTGGATTGTTGAAACTTGGATGTGGCTGAGGGTTTCCAACAGGACAATGACTGAAATGCATCAAAACTATTTTTTTGGAATGCATAATTCAGACTAACATTAAGATTCTGAATTGGTCCAAACTTCAGTATTGTTGAAAATAAATAGTTCATAAAATCCAGATTTGTACCAGTTTATATTAACTCTACTAATTCTGCTAAGAGTCGGGGTTGGATGTTTGCTACAAAATGTATAGCTTTCACAATGTAATATCTATATAGACATTAGTGGGGTGCATGTACCGGTATATACTTGAGATTGTGTGCATAACCTTTGGTATAGAGGAAAATATATATAAATGTATACATTAATGTTTTGAAATGTGATGTTATTATCAAGAACCCAATTAAATGACTGTTCAAAGTGCTTTACAGGAATGAAAAAGACAAAATACAAACAAAATAACAAACCAAAGGAAAGAGCACACAATGGGCGCATTACATTACTTTTTAAGGATATTTCTTTGCCCCTTTTTGTAACGTCCTTAACTTTGCTTACCTTCGACGACGTGTACAGTACTCAGTTTGTTGATCTGTCCTTATTTTCCCAGGACCCAAAGATCCTGTCCTCATTCGAGGCCATAGGAAAGACAGAAGCCGACCTGGAGGGATGCATCATCTGCATCTGCAGCGGCACTGACCTGGTCAACCTGAGCTTCATGTTCATGGTGGCAGAGAGCCCCGACACAGCCAGGGTAAAAGCACTCGGCTATTGTATTGCACAAATGGTGCCGATACAGGAGTGAACAGGAAACAATATCATCCTGTTTCAGTCAATTAGAAAGTATAGTTGGCATCCCACCTGATCTGTATTGCATGGCACTTTGATTAATAATGAACAAAGCCAGAATTCTCTAAGGGTCACAAAGCATGTTGCTAAAAAAATAAATAAAAAACATCCTAAAGGCTTTTCAGCAGTTGGAGTGTAGCCAAAATTAATTCAGTAATTTACTGTATATAAAGGGCAAAGCACCACCCACACAGAGTAACTATTTCATTAAGAATGAAAGGAAAGGGAATGCAGCATGATGTATATTCCCCCTCCTACACAGGGCCTTGAGTCATTGTGATAAATAGACGCATTTGAGTGAATCGTTTTCTCTGTCGCTTCTCTGTTGTGTCTTGTTGAGACAAAATACAGAAGAGCTTGCCTGGAGGGGCAACTTCCACCAAACTATCTGTTAATAGCTTTCACTTTTTGTTACCGCCATGTTTTAGACTTTAGATGAGCTCCGACTGTCACCTAAGTATTTAGTGATTTTCAACGGCTACACTTTTATTCTTTTTACTACTCCAGTTGTGGTTAATTATTTTTTAAAACATTATATATATATATATGTTGTGGGGGACTTTGGAAATGATTGTACATGAAGAGGAGGTACCACTATATAATCTTTTTTTAAAGTCTGGCATGCCAAATCCAATTGGACTGGTTCTCATTTTTTGTTCTCCACCAGAGAATCATGAAACATTAAAGTATAAGTCCTAAACATTTATCCTGATTTTTACTCTATGAGTAAAAATCAGGATAAATGTGTGACATTACATGCTGTTATTTTTCAGTATTCAACCTGTGAAAAGTAGCATATAAAGAGAAAATTGTCTGATTTAATTTCAATTAATTAGTATGTATCTAAAATGTTTTGGCCATGTTGTGTAAATTGAGGGGTTTTTTTCTTGTTTTTATTGACAGTTTTTCTCAACACAATACAATTAGGACCTTTAGTGTCTTCTATTTGCGAGTCATTGTCTGTAGGGGGCAGCAGCGCGCTCATGTGTAATTTTTAATACTTACGCTTGGCTGTTTTCAGAAATGGATTGAGGGTTTGAGGTCGGTGATCCACAACTTTAAGGCCAACAACGTGTGTCCAATGACATGCCTCAAGAAACAGTGAGTGTATTTATGCTGTTTTTTTAGCCTCCAAATACTAGGAAACACTGTAAACTCTTTACTCTGGAGTGTTTGTAGAGAAATTGATCCGCCTGCAAAGTCCATGGGCTTATACTCATGACCTCTTTTTGAACTTTTCTTTGATTATTTTTATTTTTGTGTGCTTTTACATTTACTTATTTAGTTGGATGAGGATGTGTTTCTTGACCAATGTCAACGGGAAGATCCCTGTTAGAGGGTAAGAATCACTTTTATGTTTTTCTGAACATGTTTCACAGTGCCGTGCTTAAATATTTTTATCAAACTTTTAGCTATTTTTACCTTTTGTATCACTGCAACCCTAATGTTTATTTTATTGGGAATTCATGTGACAGAACCTCTGCCACAGTTTTACATTGCTTGCGTCTGAGAACTGCTTCTTTGATTTGCTACTTATAACTTTCTCCTTTCCTTTTTAGTATCACAAGAACCTTTGCGTCAGGGAAGACAGAGAAAGGGATCTTTCAGGCTCTGAAGGATCTAGGTCTTCCCAGTGGAAAGGTAAAAGCGAGAGCCAGGAACTTCCATTTGATCACTTCTTATGCAATGAATCTTAAAGTGTGTGGTGTTTCTGTACATGGCTGCAGAATGACGAGATTGAACCCTCAGACTTCACCTTTGACATTTTCTACGCGCTGACACAGAAGATCTGCCCCCGCACAGATATAGAGGAGCTCTTCAAGAAAATGTAAGCTGTCCTGTTTTAAACTCTCCTGCATGCTTGTTTGTGTAGCCGATATGTTCACCGGCTTTGAGCATAATCAGTAGTGATGGGTCCGGCAACACCGATGCGTCGGCACATGCGTCAAGCCCATAGACAAAACCCTGTGTCGGCGCGCGTATTGCTTTCAGCAAGTCATGTGACCGATTCAAAATGGCACTGGCGCGCCAAACTGTGTTTATAAGGAAGCAAATCTGTCAGCGGGATGAATTTGCCAAAATAATTCTTGATCTTTTACGGTACAGCATCAACTACGGAGCCTCAAGGCAAACGAAAGGTTTTGTAGTTTGGGACCATTTTGATCTAACAACAGAAAATAAGTTATTGGTTATCACTTCGTTGTTGTTCCATCCGGTTCTTTCCAGTTTCTACTTGATCCATCTGAATCCAAATTCAGCTGAAGTTGACTCTTAGTTTACTTTCATATTATGTTCTGTAGGTTAAGTGTTGGATATGTTTGACAGAACTGTCTTATTTAAATAAATAGGCATCAGAATGAAGTCCCAGATACACCTAGGATAAACTCAGGTTTTTATAAATTATTTCATATAAATGTATTGTTTACTTCATTTTTTTTTCTATAGCAGGAGAAGTTGTGTCAAAAAAACATAACACACTAAATTTCAGAATGTTGGAAAAACTTAATTTTATTTTTATGAAAATTAGTGGGAAATAAACCCAGTCCACAAGCATCCTCATTCCAAACACGTTCACATTATTTATTGACTATCTAAGAATATCAAATATATTTTGAATTTAACTGACGATATGACATAATACAACATAAAATGCAATGACTTAAATCTTATTGTATAGACTGTCATCAAATCATTCTGTCATTTACATTGCCTGTAGGGATTTTTAATGTCCAGCAGGTGTCAGTATTCAGTGACACAGTATCGACACAGTATCAATCAAAGTACTATGATTTTGCTATGGGTCAAAACGCTTCATGACGCCTCATTTACCCATCACTAATAATCAGTAAAAGAACGGATCACCAGAAAAAAATAAAATAAAATAACACTTTGTTCTTTCAATAATCTACTCTGAAATAAAAGTGAGAACTGTTAGGTGACATTGGGTATGATTTGGATAAATGTTTCTGCTCCTGCTACACTAACTACGCCTGGACAGCCTAACCTGCTTTCAGTTCAGCACTGAATTAGGATCAACCTACTGGCAACATTCAAACCTAAAGAGATATGTTTAACAAATTTGGATGAAACGTGTAAATCAAAACACTTTCTAATTTTAACTGACTGTATGGATGACTGTGTGGATGTCCGTTTCAAGAGTTATAACAATATTTTTTCTTTTCCAATAATTCCTTTGCAGCAATGGGAACAAAACAGATTATTTAACTGTAGACCAGTTAGTCAGCTTTCTGAATGAAGTAAGCTCTTTATCATTCATTAACTTCTTTGTGTATTTGGCTTCAGCCAGCCCCTCTCTGCTGCCCCCCCCCGCCCTGCCTCCTCTTCCCTTCCTGCTGTGAATAGAAGTTGCCCTCCATCGGCCATCTTTAAAACCCAATTAAACAACATTCAGCTTGCCTGGAGGGGCAACTTCCACCAGCTACCAAACTCTGCATGCCCCCTTTCGTCCCGTTCCCCCTACTGTCCCTTAGCGAGGTTTGCCTCCCATTGTCTGAGTGGTGTTGTCATGACAACAGGAGGAGAGGTTTCCATCCTGTTGCGTCCGGCTTGGTTCATCTCGCTTCCTGCTGTGTGTCTGTGTTTTGCGGCCGTCCTCCTGTGTGTGGCTGAATACCTGCTTGTTGCATCTGCTGTCCAGTCATGTCTGTGCTGCGCCATGCTCTGGACTCAGCTGGATTCATTCCCACTTTGCCTACAAGAATGTGCTCTATCACTGTAACGTCTTGTTAGAGCTGCTTTCAACCCTTCCAGCACATATGACTGCCTTGTTATGAATCATTTTTAACTCTGCACTTATTTTTTGTAGCGATTGGTTTTGCCCTATGATCTAAATGCCATCCTGTTGAAGACATGCTAGTGTTAGAAATATCTGAAATTAAAGTCAGACGTTCTCCAAGCATTTGCACAAAATTAATCCTTGATATGAATTGAGTTTTAAATTCTACTGAAAGTGTTGACATGTATGGTAGTGTCAAGTTTTTTAAGAAGCATTCTTGTTCGGAGGAACTGGATGTAACGTACATGTGATGCACACCTGTGCTCGTGTCTTGCTCTGCAGAACCAACGTGACCCGAGGTTAAATGAGATTCTGTTTCCATTTTACGACCCCAAAAGAGCCACGCAGATCATCGAGAAATATGAAAGGGACGAAGAGCTGAAGAAAAAAGGTAAAAGCAATATATGAATGAAATCTGGAGACAGACATTTCTTTGCCTCTGCTGCCATCTGCCTGTGTAATCTTGAAGCTACAGAAACAGGTATTTATTGAATTTAAACCTGGCTAATTTATTGCAGTCACAAAGTCATCTTTATCTTGTCTTCCTCCTCCTAGGCCGCATGTCGAGTGACGGGTTCTGTCGGTACCTAATGTCAGACGAAAATGCTCCAGTGTTCCTGGACAGACTAGAGCTGTACCAAGACATGGATCAGCCTTTGGCTCATTATTTTATCAGCTCCTCCCACAACACATACCTGACAGGAAGACAGTTTGGAGGGAAGTCATCAGTGGAGATGTACCGCCAGGTCCTGCTGTCTGGATGCAGGTATTACACAGTGACACAGTCTAAGCATAATGAATAGGCATGTTTATTTGCCTATAAAATATAAGAATGAGCATTTTCTGATTCAGAGTCTGCATCTAATGCATTAAAATCAATGCCATGTGTTGATTTTTACATTAGCTTTGAAAAAAATGAAGAGCCCACTCCACTGCACTGAACCCCATTGAAAACCTCCTGGTTATTCCACCAAATATTGATTTCTGAACTCTTCCTGAGTTAAAACATTAGTATTGTTTCTAAATTATTATGAACTTGCTTTCTTTGCATTATTTGAGGTCTGAAAGCTCTGCATCTTTTTTGTCATTTTGACCATTTCTCATTTTCTGCAAACAAATACCAAATTTTGGCTTGGAATTTCACAAACACTTCAGTAATTCATGGAATAAAAGTAAATTCAGAGAAACTGATCATTTTAAGTGGTCTCTTCATTTTTTCCAGAGCTGAACTTTAAAGTAGTGTAAAACACACCACCACTGAATATGGAGAGCAGTTTGCTGAAGTGCTATGCTAATGCTAGTATGTTTACTATGTTTCAGTATGGCTTGATAGTTTGACTTAGAACATATTTTATACAGCTCCACTCAGTCATTCATAAACACAACTTGCAGAAAAAGTTATTGTTCTTCATAAACTGCGTTGATATAAAATGAGCTAAAATCTGGTTATGCATGTACATAATGTCCTGTTTTATAATTTGTAATGGGTCCATTGTGCAATCTGAGTACCTCAGGAAGATTTCTATTTGCTTACTGATCAGATGTGTGGAGCTGGACTGCTGGGATGGCAAAGGAGAGGACCAGGAACCCATCATTACTCATGGCAAGGCCATGTGTACAGACATCCTGTTCAAGGTAAATCCCCACAACAGTGGAGAACCTGGTAACGAACTGCCACGAAGTATAAATCAGATTTTTACTTTTTTGTTGAATATCTGTTCTATAATATATTTACCACCAATGACAAAAATAAATCCCTTTTCTGAAAAATTCACCAACTGCACAATTCTTGATAAGTAGTATACAATAAGTGGTATTTCAAAAGAGCAGAAAAAATGTTATGTTTTTTTAACAATAAGTATTTTTTGTTAATCTGATGCTGAGAGATGAGCTCGTATTTTTTGGTAACCAAGTGCCATGAAGTAAACATCTGATTTTTACTTTTGCAAAATTTAATAACTGTACATTTCTTGCGTCTAAGCAGATAAGCAGTATTTCAAAAGAGCTTATGTTTTTTAAACGATAATTAATTTGGTTTTAAGTGATGAGCGTTTTTTTTTCTGGTAACGAACTGCCACAAGGTATAAATGAAATTTTTACTTTTGTGTTGAATGTCTAGTTTTATAATATACTTACCACCGATGACAAAAAAAATAAAGAAAAATCTCACTTTTTTGAAAATTTCACAGTTGTCAATTAGTACAAGTTAAATAGAATTTCAAAAGAGCAGAAGAAATTGTATGTTTTTTTGAACAATAACAATATTTGTTGTTAGTCTGTTGCTAAGAGACGAGGACGTTTCTGGTAACCAAGTGCCACGGAGTAAATGTCTGATTTTTTACTTTTGCAAAAGTTAAAATCAGAAGGCACTGCTTTAACATTACGGCAAACATTTTCTTAACCTTTTCCCTAAAAAAAGCTTTTTAGCTATTTTTTTTTAAATTTATTATCCATGAATGGAGGAAGTCAAGGTAAGAAACATGCTAGTGATACCCCACATGCCACTGGCACATTTATGCTAACATTAACATTTTGGCAAATTTTAGCTTCTACACTAATTTTAACATACTGAATGGCGTAAGTCCATGTTTTTTAACATGTCCGTGACTCCTCACATGCTCTTGAATACAGCGTAGCTTACTTTAGCATTGATGCTCATTTTTAGCATCAGAACGCTGGGTTCCAACCGACGGGCACACTTTGGCAGGCCCCGTTTAAATTTCTTCTGAAAGTTTTTTGTTTACTGTATCCTCCAGATGATTTAGGGACCAAACATAGAGATCCATTTTTGTTACATGCATAACCTGTTGAACCCAGATAACTACTTCTACTTCTGCAAAACTACAAACAACCTTTTTACTCACTGACATATTGTATTAAACTTTTCCTGCTTTACATTAGGATTACCAAACATATTTTTGTTTGGTAAATAAAAGTCTTTACAAATATCTGGTTTTGGCCATCATCAAAGAATGTGTCAAGCCAGCCAAGCTCACAAAGACTTTCAAATGATGAGCACAAAGAAGAGCAGAGGATTCAGAAGAAAAATGAGTGCTGTTTTCTGTCTTATTGTAGCTGTCTGCCACCTTGTGCTCATACTGTGAAACTGCATATCCTAACTCCTTTGTGTCTCTTTTCATCCCCACAGGATGTGATCCAAGCAATCAAGGAGACGGCGTTTGTCACATCTGATTATCCTGTTATTTTATCCTTTGAAAATCATTGCAGGTACATTTTCCATCAATGTTTTTAACATATCTACTGTAATAACATGTCAGTTTATTCACTGCATTCTATTTTTGTTTACTTCCAGTAAACTACAGCAGTATAAGATGGCCAAGTACTGTGAGGAGCTCTTTGGCGACCTCCTTCTCAGGCAGCCTCTGGAGAACTACCCAGTAAAGTTTTCCTCTTTCTCTCACTGAAATTTCTTCCCACTATATAAAACAAGAGGCCATAGAATTGGGATTGTGTCATGTCTCTCTCTGCCTGTCTTCAGATGGATCCTGGGCATCCTTTACCTTCCCCAAATGACCTGAAGAGAAAAATCCTAATAAAGAATAAGCGATTAAAACCTGAAGTGGAGCAGAGTACGTATAAAGTGCAGACGCTAAACTTCATCCTCAGGTGATGTTAAGCTTGGAAACTATAAACATTGTGAATGTGTGACACAGGGCAACTTGAAGCTTTAAAGAAGCACATGGAGGCCGGTGAGACCAACACTCCTGCTATCATTATGGGAGAAGAGAATGAGGACGATGCCGAGAACGGTCAGCTCAATACAACTTTAACTGTTTTTGTGTAAACTGATCAATTGGACAGGCATAGTCAATATATTATTTATAATATGTTATATTCAGCTTCTAATTATGTAGTTGAGTAGTTGTTTCAGTCACATAATGATACAACTGCAATAATTCTTTTGTGAAATGTACCAATACCACATGGAGCAAGTCTGCCCCACAGCATCATCCTTCCCCTTCCATGCTTGTTACAATATTCTAAGGTTTATAGCCTCACCATTGCTCTTAGAAAATATTTGTCTTGTCTGAGTATAAAATGCTCCTCCAGAATGTATTTAAGTCAGTTCAGCTTGCATGTTTTGTGTTTTTGCATTTTTATTTTTTAGAGTTACACAACAATTTGTAGCACTGAAATTGAATTAATACATTTATAGCCATGTCAATTGTATGTTCCCTTCTGACCAGCACTGTTCGCCAAGAAAAATGTCCGATTCTGTGTAAAAGAAAAACTCCATGTAGCTAACTTGTTTATTAAAAGAAAAGGGGCTGGCATACATTTGAGTAACTGTAAGTTATTTTTATTACTATGTATCTTGGCGTAGGGGAAAAAGAATCCGAAGATAAAGATTTGAATTCAGAGGCTCCCAGCATTCTGTCAGAAGTCGCCAGTGACAAAGAGACGAACAATCTTTCCCAGAGTAACCTGATCAGCTCTGGAAAAGAGGAAAAGCACAACAACAGCATCAAAAAGGTCAGTCTGTAGTTTGAGGATCAGACTCGTAGTTTGCACTTTTCAGAGAATGCAGTTACACACTTTCAGATCATTTTGTATAGAGTGAGACCAAAATGAAGTCTTACAGAAGCAAAAACAATGAGCTTAAATATTTACGATGTTCCTGTTCTTAGGATTTTTTTAATATACTTGCAACTGTCATACAACATGCTTGTCTCAAGATTTTTATGCTTTTGACTGATTTAGAAAATAATGCATATTAAGTTAATAGCATTAAACAATACTTAGATAAACTATTTTTTATTCCTCACCTGAATGTTGGCAAATTTATGTTGTAGAATCAACTTTTTTATATATTGATTTTGTTTTCTGTCAAAGTTTTTGATTGATTTGAAAAACATTTTTCTCAATTTGATAATTATTTTCCAATGTTTCACAGTAAGCTTTTGCATTTATCAAACACTACAAAATCAAATTCAAACTACGGACTTACTGCACAGCAGTTTGGAATAAAATAGGAAGAAGAAATTAATTTAACTTAATTTAAACGCCAACTGAATTACTTTGTGTATACAATTCAAGAACAAATCGCTTAATTTCTGATTCATGATTGTCAGAATGGAAAGAACAAATGATATACAGATTATACAGCTTTATGCTGCTTTTTCCAGTTTAATTTCTCAAATTCTTATTCTGAAAGCAGGAGTTCACATTTCAGTGCAGAATAGTAGCCAATAGTGGGAAGGAAATCACATTTATGTTAAATTATTCATGAGGTACAAAAAATATCCATTGACTGCATCTTGAAAATATCATTAAAACGCATCATGTGTTTCCTGCCTCTGACATCCTCAGTTTTAGTTCAGGTAAACAGTACATGAAGTTGCAGCAAATGATGTTGATAGATATTTTTAATGAAGTCAGATTAGCCATATTTGTAAAAATCACAGGGCTCCTCATGATTGGACCCTTTTTTTCCACCCCAGGTGCCTGATGGTGAGGTCACAGAGATTTCTGAAGCAACAGACGCCACAGATATCTCTGAGGCATCTGATCAAGACAACAAGAAGGCAAGAACCCGCCGATGTTTCTCCTTACTCTGTAGAGATCTTTGGAAGATATTTATGCACACCGTAAGTAATTTGTAACTATCCCTCTGTTGTGTGCAGGGCGGAGACGTGGCAGAGGACTCTGAGGAGGCTCTAATAGCGCAATATAAATACGAGTCAGCCACCACAAATATCCACCCGTATCTCTCAGCCATGGTCAACTATGCACAGCCGGTGAAGTTCCAGGGGTTTGATGTTGCAGAAGGTGAGGGTCATTACAGTTTTTCTCTCTTCCACAGGTTAGTTTTCTGTACACTGATGTGGAGAGCAGATAAACAACCTCAAAGTCCAAAGCAAAGAGCCTGATTTTACTATTTCTGGTCCTATTTTGTGTGTTTCAGAGAGGAATATCCACCACAACATGTCATCCTTTAATGAGTCAGTGGGCCTGGGCTATCTGAAGACCAACGCCATCGAGTTTGTCAAGTATCCTTTGAGCCACTGAGATTACTGCTGCTTTAGATTTGAAAAACTTAATGAACACACCTTATGATATTATGATCAGCACCACTAAGAACACCTTCATTCTTTAAACTAAATAAAGATCTCATAAATCACTAGTTCCTGATGCACTACAGCTGCATATTTTTCTGGGTTTTCTGTTCAAACAGAACATGCAGCGTCTCAAGCTTTATATCTTGCTAAGTTAAATTGGTTTGTTCAACCATCTTGTGCATTTTTCATCGCTGTTACAGACATGCACACATTTTCAATCCCACCCCCACGCTCCCAAACACACACACTTACATGTGCACCACCACACATGCTCTCCTTCTTTTTTTTTTTTTATCCCTTTTGAAATTTTCCTGAGCATCAGTGCAGCTACAACAAGCGTCAGATGAGCCGTATCTACCCCAAAGGAGGCAGGGTGGACTCCAGTAATTACATGCCTCAGATCTTCTGGAACGCAGGCTGCCAGATGGTCTCCCTCAACTTCCAGACCCCAGGTACCACAGCATGCAACATGGGACTTCTGACCCTCTCTTGCGCACACACACACACACACACACGTGTATTTAATGTGTTCCCGAAATATAGAAAAGCACCTCTGATCTTATGGTATCTTATGCACATGATGTGGTTGAAGGAGGCTACGCTGTTCAGCTGCTAAAGATGACAGAAAGGAATAAGAGGGTGATATGCACTCAGTTTGAATAAAAATCTGTCTAATACTTTTCACATGTAAACTAATGTTTTATGCTGCATGTTATTTATTATACGTACTGTCAACATTATCACTTTCACATAAATCACATTACTTGATTTTCAGACTTTTCATTTTGCTGCATTATAACCACAAACTTAGACAATACAGTGAATAACTGTGTAATGGAAGAAAAACAACAAGATTTCTGATCCTTATTTATCCAAAAAGAAATTTAAAAGGTGCAGCATATGTATATAATCCCGCTATACTTTGATACCCCTGAATAAAATCTAGTGCAGCTAATATTGCTCTGTTTTTTATGAAAGAGTGGGAAATAGTAAATTGTCTGAAGAAAACCTTAAGAAGTTCTGTTTCACAGTTTTTCTGTTTTGCAGTATCATGCAGTGGGGATGCTTTTCTATTCAAGCAACAGAGGACCTGGTCAGTTAATGAACAGAACGAAAACATGAAAAAAGTGACATTTAGATGATGCACAAAACTTAAAACTGGGCTGGAAGTTTACTTTTCCAGTAGGTCAAAGATCCTCAAATTTATGTCTCTCTTCAATGTAATTGCAGTAAAATGTGTTCCTTCAAAATAGTCACTCAGGGAGGGTGAATACAAATAGATGCTGTAGAGTCCATGGTTAAAACTGAAAACCCAAATATAATTTTACTTCCACTTCATGATTACATGTTAATTTGTTTCAGTCTACTACAAAAAAAAAAAATCCTGCTGAAATTCTTGAAGTTTGAACTTGCAACATGAGGAAATGTGGAAAAGATCAAGAGGGGCATTTGACTTGGCATCATACTGTCAAGTTTTTAATTTTCTTGTTACATGAATCAATATGCAGTACTTCCTTTCAGGTTTACATTCCTAGCTAGGAAGAACTATAGGGCAAGCAGCGTTTTGTTTGAGTCTCTTGTGCAAATATTTACACAGCCAACCTACTGACACTTTATATATTAGCCTCGTCTCCACAGTTGCTCCTGTTTGTTTTTCAGCTTTTGACTGTGCAACTCTCTTATGAGGCCAACATTTTGAAATTGTGCACAAGCACATATATTTTGTGAGTTATGCCTATTGAACAGCAGCTGCTGCTCTGTATCTGGAAGCAGAAGCGGCTTGACCATATGGTCCGCTGTTTGCCGGGCATGTGCAAGAGCTGGAGGCCTTTTACACAGGAGGCGGAGCTCTTGGAAGTAGATTATTTAAGAGCAAAGATGTTAAAGAAATAAATCTCTCTGCTTTTCAGCCAAAAACCTAAAACATTTTCCAGTACTCTAATTTATTGTTTGCATGTTGGGTTTTTACCTTTAGAATTTTAGATTTGTTGTGGTTCTAACGTAAGAGCTTGCTATTAAAATCTATTTTTTCTCCCCTGTGCTCTTTCAGATCTGGCCATGCAGCTGAACCAAGGAAAGTTTGAGTACAACGGCTGTTGTGGGTGAGAGCAGACCCCCCCCCCTCTCCACCTCCCTCTCTCTAAGGCTCATCAATTACAACTTGTCACATCTCATTACTTGTTGCCAGTAGCTACTACTTGCCCCTGAGAGCCAATAAGTGCTTTGGAAAAGGATGCTCCCTTTCACTCGTCTCTGAATTCATTTACATCTTCCTCCTCCCATTGCTGTCTCCATTCCTCGGCTAATACTGTCCCTGAGGGCAGGGATTGTACTGCTAATACTAGGAATGTCATCTGTGCGGAGAGCAGGGCATTTGCAGACAACTATCATTATTAATATTTTCTAATGTGGAATGTCTGATGATTTTTTTTCTCTCTGATATTGGTAGAAATGTGTGACTTTCAAAATATCAGTATTCAGTGAGTTTACCCATAGGTGATTTTGTTGTTCCTGTGCTCAGGTACCTGCTGAAGCCAGACTTCATGCGTCGGTCAGACAGGACGTTTGACCCGTTCTCTGAGACGCCGGTGGATGGCGTCATTGCAGCAACCTGCAGCGTCCAGGTTAGCCCATCAGAATGCTGGCGGCTGTTATCACAACAGGAACAGCAGCATCTTTATTATTTTTATCCTCACTAACATTTCTTTGTAAAAAGCTGCAGTAAGTTGTGTTTTCCTGCTGAATTTCAGGTGTTCTCAGGACAGTTTCTGTCTGACAAAAAAATTGGCACGTACGTTGAAGTCGATATGTACGGCTTGCCTACGGATACAATCCGGAAAGAGTTCCGCACACGCATGGTGATGAACAATGGACTGAATCCAGCCTACAACGAAGAGCCCTTTGTTTTCAGAAAGGTATGAAGCAAGACATGAGAGGGAAGCAATAATAAGATACCGTCATTAGCCTGCATTGTTCTTGCAAAAATATTCACTTTTTCTGTCCTTTTTTTAAAATATAAATCCAAAAGTTTACTATTTACTTATGATCCACTGTATTAGATCACGCCACTACATCCATGAATTCAGTTTTTGCAAACTCTCCATCTCCCACTAGTACGTAAAATCCAGCACCTTAAGCATGTAGACTTGTCCAGTTGTGATCTTTTCCCGCTGCTAAATATATCACAACCATCTGTTAGTGGTACTATTACAAATTGAAAGGAGGGGAAGAATGAAGAAAGGATTGGTTTACATATGAATACAACATTTTACACAATGAGAGAGGGCATAAATACAAGTAGTTCATATCCAGACCTTGAAAATGCTCCAATTCACAGGGCAATCTTCAATGAATTTTTAGGGGATTTTGTGATAAACCAACACAAAATGGTTCATAATTTTGTAGTAGAAGGGATCAGCGCAGTTCTTTCTTTTGCATAATAAACTTCCCAAAAGCTTGAGCTGACCCTGATCTGGGTTGTCCTCCTGTTGGACGGTAAACCGACCCCATTAGCAAGCCTTTTGCAGGCTTCAGTAGTCTTTATTTCTAGTATCCTAAAACAACGCCGGGTAATGTGGAGCAAAATGTGACGTGTACGTTAGTTTGTGTCTGAGCAAAGATGAAGATGGAAATGAGGGTAAAACAAATGACGTAGGAAGATGGAAAGAAAAAAATAATTACAGATAAAGAAGAGAAACAAGAAACTGAAAGACCTGAGACAGAAAGCCATGGAGTAATGTGTAGATAATAGTGCTGCTCTCAGCAGAATAGGAAGTCTCTCAGCCATGACTGTGACTCCAGCTTTCTAACACACACCATCCATCAAACCCTGCCGCAGTGCTGCTTTACTCTCTCCTTCTCACACACACTTACACACTGCTATCAAAGCAGGGCCATCATACCAGGAGCTGCTGCCGGGTCTCTCCTTTCCCGTCCACCCTTACAAATGCCTGCAGATGCTGCTGTACATTCAGTGCTTACATACTGCTGTCAAGATGACTGAGCAAACAGTACACATCAGCAGTACTCATACTGTGTCAATGGAAATGCAAGCATGCATGCACACACATGGTGCCTCCAACCCTTGATCTCCAGCTTCACCTCCTTTGTATACATTTATCCTCCCTTTTATGAGCAGTTATCTCCCAACACAGAACCAGTTAACACATTTATTCCCTTGTTTGTTTGTTTTGTCTAAAGACACACTGATCACAACACATCGGTAGCACACTGCTCTCTTCATGTAATGTCCCCAGTTTCATCCTTGACTCGCTACTTCAACTTTAGTTTGGCTGCTTGATTTTATTCACTATTTGCTCTCTGCGTTTCTCACACCATTATTTAAATAAACATTCTCCTCCCTCCCAACCTCTAGGTAATCTTGCCAGATCTGGCGGTGCTGCGCATCGCAGTGTACGACGACAACAACAAGCTGATTGGCCAACGCATCCTGCCTCTGGACGGCCTGCAGGCTGGCTACCGTCACATCTCCCTGAGGAACGAGGGCAACAACCCTCTGTCGTTGCCGACGGTCTTCTGCCAAATCATCCTCAAGACCTACGTGCCCGACGGCTTCGGAGGTGAGGGCAGCAGGATTACATACACACACACACACACACTCGCAGCGCATTTATTCACTTGAAGTGTTTTATTTTTGAACAGAGAACTACAGGTGGCTCTCGTTCTGACTTGCAATATTTAACTCCCCTCAGATTATTCATAGCTGATAATATAAAGGCGTCTGTAGCCTACAGGGACAGCAGGGGAGAAATGGAAAGTTTAGCAAGTCTCTTCTCATCCTGTGCCCCGGGCGGGTTAGCTTTAACATTTGCAGTAATGGCACGGCAAAAATGATGACGACAGTAAATCTGCAGACTGCTTCATACGGGCACAAGCATACAAATGAGTTGGACAATTGGAGTTGCCATTAAATAAAGCCAAGAGGCTTTGAGAGTGGAGCCATTACTGAGACTATTAGCTTCTCTCCCTATCCAGTACAGCACTGCTCAAAATTTAATCCTCTTCACTTGATATTATTGTTTTTTCACGTGTTTTATCTGAAGGATAGTGAACTTTTACAGCTGCATTTCCCTCAATATTTGTGCATGCAGCTATTGTGGATGCTCTATCAGACCCAAAGAAGTTTTTGACCATAGCGGAGAAGAGAGCCGACCAGATGAAGGCCCTGGGGATCGACACGGTACACATAACAAAAGGAAATAGTAACTGCCTTTTCACAATAAAAACACCTTCCTATTTTAACTTTATCCTTCGTCTAACAGAACGACATAGCAGATGTTCCCAACGGAAGCTCAAAGAATGACAAGAAGGGAAAGGGAAAAGGAGACACAGGGAAGGCCAGTGTGACACAACAAGCCAGCTCAGATCTGGCCCAGACCTCCAATTCTATCCAAAACAACACAAACGAGAACAAGAAGGGTAAACACTGAATTTATATGGCCTTTTTAAACATATGCACCCTGTTTTTATTCTAAACACTGAGGTTTTTTTGCTGCTGTTTTAGATACTGCGCTTGTGCCTAATGTGAGCATTGATGACTTAAAGCAAATGAAGGTTTGTATTGTTTTAGTCAACATCTGCTTCACTTTTGAAAGATTTGTGATTAATGTGGATTTCAAGATTTAAGATTTTTGTTGTTTTTATTAAAGTAAAAATACCTTGCAAAAGGATTTTTTTCTCCTTAACCTTTTCCACATTTTTCCACATTACCTCAAACCTCAGAGTGTTTTGTTAGACTATTGGTTCACGCCTTCACAGAACCATCTGCATTTATACTGAGATCAAGTTACACACAGCTGATTTTATGAAGGAGTGTTAGAATAAAAGGGGGAAAATACATATTTATGTCTCACATTTTCATTCTTTTAGTATAACAAACAATTTTGACCTAATTGTTACCATAGTAACCCAGGTTTATTATGTAGGAGTACAGAATGTGATTTAAACAATTGGGAATCAAATCAGAATTTTTATCCTGGTGTTTTATAGCTCAAACACCATCTACTATCTATAAACATCTTTTGACAATTTTATAGCGGTTAAACACTAAAATGGGAATAAAATCACTTAACTCAAATTAAGTTTGTGATAAACTCTTTAACAATTAAAGCCTACTAGATTTGTCTCATCATAAAAATACCTAAAGAAGCTGCTGCAGCTTTTCTGCTTCATTTCAACTTAAAATCATTGAAAGCTAAACTTGGGAGGTTGTGATGGCCTAAATTTGTATCTTAAACGACGAAAAGTATTCAAGCTTTTCTAGTTAAACTGGTATGTGTTAGCCTCCATGGAGAACACAAAAGTGAAAATACATTTTTAAAAAGTATTTGGTGGAAAAACAGCTGCAATATCCCACCAAAAATGCACTGAGGTCTGAGATTGTTATGTGAGAGAGATTAAGGGGTGGGGATATTTTTGTAAGGCCTTGTACATAGTATTACGCAGCTCTGTTCAGTGTCAGCCCTCATTATGGCCAGCATATGACGACCTTACATCTGTGTTTCTCTCTGCAGAGCTACCTAAAGCTGATTAAAAAGCAGCAGAAGGAGCTCAACTCTTTAAAGAAGAAACACTCAAAGGTAGGTGGGAGTTTGTTGGTAATGGAAAATGGCTGCTGCTTGTTCCTGATGGCGATTGAAGCGCAGAAAACCAGAAGCAGAACAAGGGAAATTCCTCTTTCATCTTCTGCCTCATCTTTTTATGCCTGCTCGCATAAACACAGACGGTCCTTTGTAAACAAACAGAAGACGACCACGTGATGAATGCTTAGAAAGAAATTAGACTTGCTAAAGTTCTCCTTTGGCCAGCTATCTCCATGGAGACCATGGTGGATGCTAGTGCATCCATGCTAGCTCATTAATTATCACAGTATTTCTCTTGTTATGAATATTAGCACCATCTGGACACATCTGTTGACCGAAAGACGATGACAACAGTTAATCTTGCCCGTTTTGTTTTGGTTCAAATGTTGCTGTTAAATCAAAGCTATAGTGGTGCAAAAGGCAAAGGTCCATCCACCTATGGTTTTACTCTATGTACACAACAGGATCAAAATGCAATGCAGAAAGCCCATTGCACTCAGGTGGACAAGATGGTGTCCCTCCATGAAAAGGAAAAGACTAATCTGGAGAAACTGCTGGAGAAAGCCATCAAGAAACGAGGGTAAGAAAACAGTCATGAGACAAGCAAGATCGTTATTATGTGAAAACATAGGAGGTAGACAGTGAGTGTGGATCTGCAGGTTCCAGATGGCTTTGATTCTCACTTCTGTGTTGTTTACCGACAGGGAGAACAACTGCCAAGAGCTGAAGAAGGAGACAGAAGATAAGATCCAAACTCTCACCACAGATCATAAAGCAAAGGTATCAAGAACTAATATGCCTCCTAGAGATGGTCGTACTTGGAAAACAATCAATGCTCAACCGTGCTGTCTGTCTGCATGTGTGTGTGTGTGTGTGTGTGTGTGTGTGTGTGTGTGTGTGTGTGTGTGTGTGTGTGTGTGTGTGTGTGTGTGTGTGTGTGTGTGTGTGTGTGTGTGTGTGTGTGTGTGTGTGTGTGTGTGTGTGTGTGTGTGTGCGTGGGCAGGTGAAAGACATCACAGCACAACACACTAAGGAGTGGTCGGAGCTCATCAGTAGTCACAGCAGCGAAGAGCGCGAGATGAAGGACAGTCATGTTACCCAGCAGTGTGAGCACCTCAAGAAGCTCCTTTCTAGTGTCCAGGATCAGCAGACCCTGCAGCTCAAACTCATTCATGAAAGGTAACACACACACACACACGCACACACACACTCTGTATTCACTTTCTATAGTCTCAGAATTCTACTAAATGCAGCAGAGGAGCAACAGTAGCATTTAGGTTTTTTTGTTTGTTTGTTTTTTTTGGAAATGTACAACTCAGGCAAAGCAAAGAGATGCGTGCCAACCAGGCCAAGATGTCCATGGAAAACAGTAAAGCAATCAGTCAAGACAAAAGTATCAAAAACAAGGCAGAGCGAGAGAGGTGGGTCACAGGACAAAGCCTTACAAAATATTTATCTGTTAAAAATAAATAAATCATTCCATTGGAGTAGAAATTCTTTTGCAAAGCGTTGTATGATTACTTGTTTTTCTTATGAGGTGAATGCTTTTGTCATTCAGGAGAGTGCGGGAGTTAAACAGCAGCAACACCAAGAAGTTTTTGGATGAGAGGAAGAGGGTATGTTTGCTATGATGTATATAGATATAAACTACTTTCTTAACAACAAACGGTAGTCAAAAATTTCTACTTTATATACGTTTATATCATCATGGAAAATGTTCATAAGTAACTAGGAAGTTAAAGCAGTGCTATCAAGTAAGTCTCTAGATTATTTTGTATTGCAGTCATGAAATGTTCATGTTCTGATTCGCCTCCAGTTGGCTATGAAACATCAGAAGGAGATGGAGCAGCTGGAGAAAAATCAGAGGGAGCAGTTGGATAAACTGGAGAAGCACAACGAGCAGGTAAGCAGATGATGATGAACTAAAGGAGCCTGAATTTCACAAACTGTAAAATTGTGGAAAAGCAAACATGCTTGTAGGAAATGAACAGAGTGTTTTTGATAACATGCTTTTATATTTGCAATTAAACTCTTCCAATAAGTGCTTACTGCCTAGTTTTGCATGCTTCTGCTGGTATCACCCTATCTTAGCTTTACTTATTGTCAGGAGAAACATTTCGGTTAAGTTTAATGATTAATGTAAATCTTCCAGAGTTTGCCATGTCAAGCTAAGATTCTCCATCTAATCAATTTATACCAAGTACATAAAATACTACAGCTACATCAGTTTTGTAGGAATTATTGTCATTGTTTTTGGTAGCAGTGATTAAAACATTAACACTTAACCCAATAATAAATGTAATACAAGAGATTGGATTTTTGCAATGTGAATGGGAAATTGTGCTACTGCATTTCAAGATTTAATCTTTTTAGAAATTTTTACCATGGTTGTGCAAAAATGTGAGGGATTCTGTGTGAGGTCATGTCCCTTTTTTTTCCACCATCTGTGTCACAATATCTGTACATGTCTAACATGTATGCTCATTTTTTTTTGTTTGTTTTATGATTTGCTTCTTCCGTCACAGCTTTTGAAATCACACCATGCAAACAAACAGGTTCAAGGTAGGCATCATCATCTGTCAGCTCTACCTCTGATACCAGCTTTGTGCTTCATTTCATGAACATGTTTCCCTTTGTGCATCTCTTTTGTCTCTCTGTGGTGATATCTGGAGAGCCTCCTCAAAATTTTACTTTGTTTTCATTGATATAGCCCCCACCCCCCAAGTATTTGAAATGACTATACAAATTAAAGCAGAAAAGTGGCACGACTTAAAAGAAAAGAAACTCCTCTACTGTGAAATCCAATCCTGCCTTTTCAGTCTGCAGCTCTTGAAGGTGTCAGGCATGCCAACGAGCAGCTTGACTCATTGATCACCATGACTCACCAGCCATTACGAAGCAAAAACAAAGCCAGCTCACAACCCGATGTGATGCGTTTTCATTCCAGCTCACAATCATTTACATTCATAGCATGTGACAACATCCATCTGTGAAAGGATTTGTGTTACTCTGATAATCTGCACAGCGAAACGACTTATGCGAGAGTCGTAAAACCGCAGACTGAGATTGTGAACAGGAATTTGTAGGAAAAGATGGATGAATTCTCTGCAAAATGTTCGAGCTTCCACATTCCAGTCACATCTGCGTCTGAGTCACTGTTTTCTATCTCCCCAAAGGCCAAGGACATCCAGCAGATGGTGAAGTTGGAGGAGGAGATGGACCGCAGACCTGCCACGGTGGTCTGAGCGACTGACCCAGTCACGGGCCCACACACGTACACGGACACACACTGGTACACGCACACACGAAGCGGTGCAGAAACACTCCCCCTGCAGGACATCCTCTACATTCTCTCTAAACAGTCTAATGTTAATCTAATCCTGACTCAAACACGTGGAAGCTATTTTTTTTTTCCTTTGTTCACCCCAGCCACGCCTCGTGTCTTCTGCACTTTTTATCCTGCCAATCAACTTTGTACCACTGAGCCATTGCTGCTTGTCGCTGTGACCACTTCTATCGGGGGACAGGAAACGTTACTTTGCGGATCAAGCAACAAAAACAGACACATCCCTTCCTCCTCCACAGTACGTAGATCTCAGCGAGTCGTTGACTTCAGTGAGTTTTCTACACGGTAAAAGCTTCAGCTGTTGGTAGACTCAAGCACACACATGCATCACGGTTCACACGCAGCAGATATCTCTTCCTGTTTTGTTTTAATTGGCACCCAATAAACTCACAGTTTCCGTGTGTAAAGAGGGGAGAGGAGTTGTTTGACTTTGTTACTCCAGCACAAGTGAATAAACTTTGTGAAATACACTGTACACACACCACCAGTTCTGTCCTGAGCACTTTGTATATGATAGGCTGTTCAATGTGGGAAATGTAGCAGTGCACTACTGTATGTTTCTATGTCTTTCAGTAAGAATGTATCTTAAAAAACCAAACTATTAAAAGGTAACTCTTAGAGAGAGGACCCCTTCCTCACCAATATTGATGTCTTGTTGAGTTGGATACCTGTAAAGGGATGACGGGTAATTAATCACATCAGTTATTACTAATAGTCAGTCAGATTTTTATGTTGATTTACTATTTGATACAGAAAGTCAAATAGATGGTGCAATAACTTTCGCACAGACTTCATTTATCAGATTCCAGCTGACTACATCTCCCTCATATTCAATAAATCAGAATATTATCGAAAAGCTCGTTTATTTTAGTAACTCAGTTCACCAAGTGAGACGCACTAATGCTTCAACCTTTGTTAATTATGACGATTTTCCACCTGCAGCTAATCAAAACATGACATTTAAGGTTACAATATCACATTGGACCAATAAAAAAGCTTTAATGCAGAAATGTGGATATAATGAAAAGAACAATTTAACACCTGCTTAAAAGGTTTCTAATTTTCTAAAGCTACTTTCAATCTGTCAGATGAGGTTCGCTCTATCACAGATTCTAATTTATTGAGTATGACTGTATAAATCCTGTGGGGTCACGGGATCATATGTACTATGCAAAAGTAAATTCATCCCCCCAAAAAAAGATCTAGAGATAGTTTTGTCTGGTGACAATTCATAATATCATGATTCATGTCATAAACTTGTCATATGAAATCATGACACTTTTAAAAATTATGAAGCTTCATAATTTTTAAAGTTTAATCAGTCATACTTTTATAACAAGTTTATGTCAGATCATGATTTCTTGGTTAATTACAAGTTGTCATAACGAGGATATTTTGAATAATATCAACTTTGTATTAAAAGTGTCATGATTTACCGAATGACACTTTATGACAACAGTCATAAATATTCATGAAGACTTACTCATGTTCATGACAGGTTGTTATGTCATGTTTATGACTGTGTCATGACAGTCTTATTCACAACCCATGAATTTTGTCTAAAGGTGACCCAACCAGAGGGTCAAACACAGAAAGAAGTAACCAAAAAGTGGTGTGTTTTTATACTTCTTTTTTTTTTTTTTTTTTACATTACCCAAGGCAATAAAAGCTATTTCAAGATAAAGTGGAACTTTGTTTTGCATTACACTCTTGTTTTAGTTTGTAGACTTTAAACTCCCTTTAAAATTGAGCCTAATAGCACCAGAATACTGTTTGTGGGTTTATAGATGGCTTTTATCTACAACCCAGAACAACATGAATACAGAAAAGAACAGCATTCAAATATTTACCCAAATGATACAAAGACTTAATATAAATTATTAAAGGGGGACACAAGCTCTTGTTGGGATTTTGGCCTTTTATAGAGAATGTTTGTTTTTTTTTCCCCCTGTTCTGCTATAATAAATAATGGTAGAAGAAATGTTGATGTATATATTCTGCTGGAATGTACTTAAATGACTTGTCTTTCTGACCGGTGTTCTTTCTTTTAAGAGCTTGGGGACAGACTGTCATGTTGGGGAAGGACATTTATCAACCACTGGCCTCTTTTTTTTTTATCCTTTTGTTTTGTTTCCCTTCACTGCTTAACATCACACAATCTAAAGCTCAGCACATATCTAGGTCAGAGATAAAAATGAGTAAAAAGTGCTTTTAAAGTTTATTCCATCGCTTTCAGATGTGCCACTCAGTGTCTGCTAGGATGTTTAAATTATTTTATGAATGATAAAATGCCAAATTAAGGGGTTATTTGTATGAAGGTATATATAAATAAATATATATTAGATAATGTGTAGTTTAAGATTATTATGTTAGAGGCTTTTTTGCACTAGTTGTTTGTGTTGTGTGAAAACTTGTAACCTTGGATTTTGAGTTTGTCCTAAAAGAAAAAAAACAACATTATTTTTGCAGAGCAACATCCCTGATTTCATTTCCTTAGTTTCTACTGTATCTCTTTGTTTTCTATTTGAATTGTAGCTTGTCAACAGACATTCTGTGTGTGTTTTTGTATTTATATTGTACTGTTGAACTTATAGCATTAACAATACTGTTGTTATCCAGCTCCTTTAATACTGTTTTATAGTACGTGTATCAATAAATCCAGGTGTAAAAACAAGACATTTGTGTCCTTGTCTATTTTACAGGGCCTTGATAAAGTAATCACACTCCTTTAACTTTTGCACATTTTATCGCACTTCAGTGGGAATTTTATGTAACGAACACATAACACATAACTGACACATATTTGTGAAGTGGAAATATATGCATTTGCTAATTACAACTGAGATCTGAGGAATGCATTTGTAATCAAACTCCCCTTTCTCCAGTAGCCCTAAAATAAATTCAGTGTAAGAAAATTGCAAGTCAGAAGTCACCTAATTGTATTAAATAGAGTTTACCTGTGTCTAATTTAATCTTTTTTATAAAAACAGATCTTGTGTGAAAACCCTCGGAGGTTTGAACAGGTCAGAGAAAAAGGTCAGATGTGTAAATCAGGCTAAGCGTATAGCAATATCCAATCTTTGAGGATTTCATGGAGCTGTGTTTAATAAAGCATCTGAAAACGGCATGGCTCAACCACAAAACTACAAACTAAGACAGGCAGTAGAGACTCTGGAGGAGCTGCAGAGATTCACAAGTGAGAACAGAATGACACGAAAACCATCACAGACCCATAGGACTTTCTTCCCTATATTGCAACTGTAAACTAGAACTGGTCGTGTTGAACACACCACCTCAGCTTGATGAGAAGCTTTTCTTCAGAAAGCACAGAGGAAGAAAACCTATTAGTGACTGCAACAAAACAATATATGACTGAGGTGGGGTGTTCAAAAGGAATATACAGCCAGAGAAACAATAAATTCTGCAGAGTTAAATCAACACTATGCCGAGTCTATTTGGTCCTTATCAGAATTTGTGTCAATTTAACTCCTTCAGAGTTATTTCAACAAGAAACTGAGTAATTTTGAACAGTTGAACTAGTTACAACTATTCAAACTGAAATAACTCTGTAATAGTTAAATTAATGCCAATACTGAAAAGGACCAAATAGACTTGGCATAGTGTTGATTTAACTGCAGAATTTGAGTGTGCATATTTATGTTTGATTTATTCTAAGTCTGAATCTGTAGGAAGATGCGAACGTTTATTGACAGATAATCCATCTGATCTAACTGAACCTGAACTATTTTGAAATAGTTTTCAAAAACGTTGTGAAAAGCTGGCACAGACATACCAAAGACCTCCATCTGCAAGTACAAAATTGTCTGAAAAAGATCGGTTAAAAAAAATGCACGCCACACTTTTCAAATTAGTATGTAGTATAAACAATGATTGTACGGTGTCTCATTTTCCACTTCAGCTATGCATTACTTTGCATCTAGTCAAATCGAAAAAGAAATGCCGAAGTTGGCTTTGTAACAGTTCGAGCTCATGGTGATCTGATGTCCCCACACCCAAACGCGGTGAGAGTGGACAGCTCACACTCCTATTTACTTTCCAAATTTATGTTCCTTCATCTCATTCAACAAGTGTGGAGTGAATTTATATGCCAGCGCCCCTCACAAGCACCGGCCGCTCCATCGCAGAATCTCTTTATTATTATAAACATCGTATTTCCATTAGAAAGCAGAACAAAGCCCGATAATTATGCTCGAGTTGCCCACGGAAATCTCGCTTTCTGTAGCCTATATATTAGGATCCCTGGGTCTGTCGGGACGCTTTCCCCGGAAACAGACAAGCAGACATGAGTTTTTTGTTTTTGTTTTTTTTTTTAGTTAAACCTTGGTTTTGTTGAAGAAACATGCTCAAAACTACTGGGCAGACGGGCACAAAAATCCTCCTGGATGCGATGTCCAAGGATAAAGTCCACTTGGCCAGGTTTGTTCTGGACGCGCTGAATGGGGAAATCGTTGACTCCACAGCCGACGGCGCACAGACGCCCCTCATCTCTTCCGTTCTGCTGCCCGACAGCCAGAACCGATGTAAGTTCATGGAGCTTCTGCTGCACAGAGGGGCCAGTGTTAACTATCAAGATGGGAACGGACGCACAGCGCTCAGCTACGCCTGCGAGAAGGGCTACCTGGACGCGGTTAAGATCCTGGTCCAGAACGGCGCAGATCCAGAGCTCCTGGACTCGTGGGGGAACACCCCGCTGATCTACGCGGCTGTAGCGGATCACACCTTAGTTGTTGAGTTTTTGGTGAGAGCCTTCAAGAGGTTAGGTCTGCAGATAGACAGGCAGAATAAAGCTGGCAACTCTGCAGTTGAAGTGGCAAAGTTCCTCGGTCACACAGAGTGCATTTCTGCGCTTACCAATATCTCTAAGAGGAGCCGTGAGGCTGATGAAGGCAAGTTTGAGGGAAAAGTTGATAGCTTAGCCAGTAAACTTGAAGTCCTCAAAATGAGTGGCCGTGCAGAAACGTCTCACAGTTGTACCTTGCAATCAACGCCTCAGATAAAGCCAGGTCGTTTGCCACCGATGGAGTTTGAAAGAGAAAATAATAAATCCTCTTTGGGTCCACAGGATATGATCTTCTCTGGAGCACGCACTCCTGTGCCTCGACCAGAGACTTACAATCAACCCATTTCTAAACAATGCACCTTCCAGGAAAATATGCCCTCCTCTACTCGTCACTTGCCCCCTCTCTTAAACGGCCGTGATGCTGAAAAGTCCATTTTCTTTTCCCACCAGCCAAACAGAAACACGCCGCATCCCTGTGCGCCTTCCACTCTTGGCATCTTACTGACTCCCATTCTTCCCAACAAATGTGAGACTGAGAGAAAAATGAAGAAATTTGTCCGCGTGGGAAGATTTAACGAGGGCTACTATGGAAAAAGATGCAGTCTGCCAACCAGTATGCTTAGCCCCACACTTCCAGAGCGCACTCCGGTGCCTGTGCGTAAATCCAGGACGGTGAGGAGACGCAGAGAGTCGATCAGCTTCACCGAAACACTTCAGTCTGCCACAACAGCTCCTGCCTCGACTCCAACAACTTTCTCAACATTGACTAGTAAACTCTTCCGAAGATTTGCCTCCCCGGACTTCAAGAAAGTCGTTGGAGATCTGGAACAGAATCCGCTGCCGACTTTAGGCCGCATCCCGCGATCAGAAACCTTCACTCAGGAGACGAGGCATCCGCAGGTGGACAGCACGCCCAGCATCGACAGCATCAGTTCCGTTAAGTGCGAGTTTGACTTTCAGTTCACACAGACAAACTCTTAAGACTGCGCGCCATGTGCAAAAGGAGGGAAATGACTGCTTACGTAATAATGTTTTTTGCGTAACTTACACATCCATATTTAAGTGGCAGAACAGTTTGTTTAAAAAAATACTTTAGTAAAAATTGGTAACTTCTTCGTGTTCTTAGGGGGTTCAATGATAGATACTATTAGTTATTAAACATCCATAGAGATACATCAGTCTCTATGGAGTTTTTTTCTTTTAATTCTGGCATAATTGTGATTTCATCCAGTCTAACGTCTTTTCATTTGAAGAACTGAAATGCATAACAGCGGAAATATGAGCTGCTGGTTGCTTGATGGAGATAGGAATACATTTATGATTTACATTTATTCATCAAAACGTGCCGACCTCTAATTTTTAACGGAACTCAAAAAAGTGCAAAGTCGGCATTTGTCAGGATCTGATCAGCGGATTGTCAGAGTAAATTTAAGGAAAATAGGTCGGTTCCGGTCTCCGAGGCGGATTAGCGCGACTGTAGTAAAGAGCTAAAATTAAGATTTGATTTGTGTTAGCAGTCAGTAATGATACAATATGCTTAAAAAAACCCTACTCGTTTACATTCATTGAAACATAATTTTAAGGCTTTAGTGTTTTTTGATGCAAGTCTAACCATCTGGTGTCAGCCCTGCACTAACACACCCAGCTTCAACCTTGAGGGAGTGGAGGTTTTCAGTGGAGGGGAGGGAGAGAGGGGGAGTTGTCGGCGTTTCCCTCTAGACATGCATCATTTCAGCTGAACCTCCAGCTGCTATCGCAGAGATGGAGACTACAGCACTGCAGGAGTAGCTGCCACCACTGCCTCACAGGAGATAAGTTTCTGACTTTCAACGAAGAAGGATCATTATTTGTGGCTGATGATATGTAGAGGTGGTTCGGACTTGCAGCTGTCACCGGGTTGACACCTGTCCACCTTGAAGGAGTGAGGAGGTCGGATCGGACAGACGGAACTCGTTGGTGCCGGATCTCGCAGCCAATCTCGGGGAATCTTTTGGTGCATTCACGTTCATCTGAGCGTCACTTCTTGGCGCTAAGAAGAGACAGCCGTCCTCCCTCACTTTCTCTCCTTCCCCCCCCCTCTCTCTTTCTTCCTTTCTCACAGTCTCCCCTCCCTGTCCGCGTTTCTCTTTTCTTTTCGCGGGTCCAGCCCAGACTGCCCAGTCAGTCAGCCCCCCGTTTTTTTTCCCAGCGCCGGGGAAGCTGGTAGCGATGGGGCGGCTCAGTTTCAGCACCAAGGAGAGCGCTGGACTTTTGCTGCTTTGTGTGTGTGGTAAGAGCGTGAGTGTGTTTGAGTGTCTGTCGGAATGTCGTGACTACTCTCTGCGGAGCGGACACGTGCACGCGCATGCAACAACTGCATGTATGCGTGCCTCATAAGGTGCATGTGTTCTTCCATCTTCATGAGTTGGCAAATTCCCCCCCCGCCCCCCCCTCCCCTTTTTTTGTTATTGTAAAGTGTTGCAAACTGATGTTTGAGGGGTGAGCTGTTGCTCCCCTGATGCTGCAGATTTTACTTTTAGTGTTATGTAGATGTTGACTTCACTCCTCTCCTAACCTCTGATCAATCCTTCTGTTTTCTGCTGATTCTTCATGTTTTGTGGCTGCTTGTGCGCATGAGTGTGTGCCAACCATTTATTGCCCGGCAGACACCAGGCTCTTTTCTCCACGGGGTGTGTTTCTGCTGTTATCAGGTGTGCTGGCGCTGCCCGCGGTGCTGGCGGAGCAGGAGGGGGAGAACCTGTCCGGGCTCTCGGACAACCCGGACAAAGTCATCTTCGCGGTCCGCGAGAACGGAACGACGTGCCTGATGGTGGAGTTCGCCGCCAAATTCCTCGTGCCATATGACGTGCTCGCGCTTAATGGGATAGACGTAAGGATTTCCCTGGCGTGCATTTTAATTCTTATTTTAGCTTCTCAAAATAAGACAGAAAAACATGCACGCTGCATAAAAGTGTTCAAGATTTGTTTTGGGGTTTTTCTGGATCAAGCTGTGCTTAAAATAAGTCTGACGCACTGAAAACTGGAATAAATATTAGATACATTCAAATTGATCTTAATTCATGTTAACATACATTTGTGGATACATTTAAATTGCAACAATGAAAAGCAGTTTTTGCAGCAGTGCATAAAATGCTGAACTAAAAAGGTTTCTCATACCACTTACTGATTACAGACCAATTTTATTAATAGGTACCATCGTGCAACTTGTCTTTATTTTATTTATTTATAGCTCATCACAGAGCAGGCTTCTTTCACGCTGCCCCAGGGGGCAGAAATCGAGGGGGAATGTGGGAGCACCGACTCAGAGATCCACATTTCTTGGAAGAACAACGCCTACATCCTCCGCATTTACTTCTCAAAGGTGCATCGACGGCAAACAGAAAATACACTATAAAACTGAGTAAAGTTTTTTTTATGATATGATTAAAGAATAGAAAAAGTTACATTTTTTCATAATTTCCTGACTAAAACTTGTAGAGAAATCTCCCCACAGAAATCCTCTGAGCGCGCACGCCAACCTTGACTCCTGCATTCCTGAGTGCTTGAGCAGGAAGCAACTGGACTTGTATTCTTGAGCACTTGGGAATGTCAGGTCCTGGATGACACGATCCACGCCTGCGTGTTGACTCTGGCGTGTTTTTATCTAGGAGTTCCGCGAAAAGGGTATTGAGGTGTGGAAGATCAACAAAATCCAGTTCGTCTACGACACCTCGGAGACCTCGCACTTCATCAACGCATACAACCGTGAGTGTCCCTTCCACGGCAGCACAATAGAGCGGCTCCTTTACACCCTGCGGCCCCACTGCTGTGATCGCATTTATTCTGCAGTCGATCCGGCGGAGTTAAGGACAGACTCATGCGGAGATTTAGGAAGTTCTCTATTTACATACCACTGGAAGGTTTAAGCACATGAAAAGCTTTTGAATGTGAAAATTTTTTTTTTTACAATTTTCTTTCTATTGATTTATATTTTACAGTTATTGTATTTATTATTTCTTTAGTCATAAAGAACCACATTGAAGCCCTATCAACATCGTTGCATTTATCAAAATGTCTTACAGAAAAATCTAAGCAGTAATTTTAGTATAAACAAATCTTATTTGAATCATTTTGTTGTGTCTATATTTTCCCCTCGACATTAAACTATTACAACTTTATTTCAAATTTCAACATTCTACTGACACAAGCACTTTCAAAACCCGTCTCAGTGCCATTTGTTTCCTTTTATTAAAAAGTCCTTCGTCTCTCTCGGTCTATAGCTGGAAAGCACACAGCCAGCACCCACAAGCTCTCGGCCCTGGTGACCCCAGCCGGGCACGCCTATGTGTGCACGGCTCAGCAGACCGTCACCCTCATCTCCAGCGATCACCAGAAGGGCATCACGTTCTCCATGTACGACATCCAGATCCAACCCTTTGACATCGCCTCGGACTTCATCTTCAGCGCACGTGAGGACAGCTGAAGACATTCAGCAGCTTTTTGTTTGCTCGTGTTGTTGACAACAGATGAAGACGGTAATGAGAAATCCTGGGGGGTGAGCTGTACGTCTCTTCCTAACGTCCAAATCTCAGGAGAGAGGCAGGTTATTGCTGCAGAATGGGGAGCATGTAGGGTGAAATGAGAAAAAGAACAGGCTGAGGATGCACAAGAGACAATAGGCGCAGCGGGAGGACGACTGAAAGGAAAGAGGTTGAGGTCATTAGGACTTTATGGTATCTGTGCCCTGGATGCAGCTTTTAGGAACACTGTGTGCATTTCATCGTCCAATCACCTTGGAGGAATCATGTGGCCTCTGCTGCAGTAAACTATACTGGGCTAAGCTTCACTGCCTTTCTCCTTGTGTGCATTACAGCTGTCCACAGGGAGAAACACCTTCAACTTCAGACCCCATATGCATACCGTACTCTATTCTCAGCAGAGGTTAAGTGTCCTCCTTACTCTGAATCACCTAGCAGTTCTTCAAAATGCACCGTGTAAAGGAGAAAATGAATTATATTGTTGCAAAATAACCCATAAGCTTTTTCCAACCACAAACTAATTTAACGTATTTAATTTGAATTTTATGTGACAGATCAACATAAAAGTTTTCAAATTATTTTAAAAACAAAAATCTGGCAATCTCCTCCTAAACATTACAAGCATTAATCAGAGAAGCAGCCAAGAGGCTCTTGGTAATTGAAGGAGGTACCGAGATCCACAGCTAAAGGGATTATGTGCAATCCACTATGTACTTATTTATCCTCATCTTTCACTTAATTACAAAAATTAAAAGTCATTGGTTGTAACATGACAAAATAGAAAAGTTCAAGTACTATGACTACTTTGGTCAATATAGCAGACATTAAGACATAAACTATTAAGACATAAGGCTGATGCCTTATGTCTTAATAGTTTGCTTCAACTAAAAGAGACTTAAATTCTCTGAACAATTTATAGGGATACAATCTGTCAATGCCACTTTAAAAAAATAAAAATAAATTCAGACAAATTTGTTTCAACGTGTAAAAAACACAGAAACCAAAACCTGACCCAACTCTAGCCCTCACACAGGAAATCCAAATAAGCTTTCAAAGCACTAGACTTCTACAGATTTTGCCATCTCTATATTTTGATCCTGCGTTTTCCTCTCTTTGCAGCTTACAAGTGTATCACAGACCAGCGGGAGCACCTAGAAGAGATCCTCCCCCTTATCCTGGGCCTCATTCTTGGTCTAATAATCATTTTCACGCTCACCATCTACCACTTCCACCTCAAGCTGACAGCGAATCAGCCTCAGCTCCCAAGAGATCGCTCTATGTACAAGAACATGTAGTCACGTGACTTCCTCCAAAGCTCTCCTAATGACAGATTTGTCTCCTCAAGGTTTTGGGCCTGAGGATTGTGTCCCCCACACTGGACTGTGTCCCCCGATTGGAAAAAGCAAATAGTCTGCACTGCCCGCTGGAGCTTTTGAACTGTTAAAATTACGAGCTATTTAGACAGTTTGGGACACAGCATGAGTGTAATTGGAGAGTAAACCCACCCAAATCTAGTTAAACTGACTGCTGGATTGTGCCATACGTAGTTTCAAATAAAGTGAATTGAATTTTCTGGATTTTTTTTTCTTTTCCCCAAAATAAAAAACCTTTACTGAAGATGGTTTGTAACTTGCACAATGTTTGATCTAACTTGTCTTTCAAAACATTTCTAAATTCCTTGTTACCCTGTTCCCTCTGTCTGTTTGAATTTGCTGCTATTGAAATCCATCTGTATTTGTAAACTTTGTTCCTTTTTTTTTTAGTTCCCGTCCCTGTGCTCATACATCCAGAATGCAGCCATAGTGTTGACAGTGGACTGTCTTGTAGTGTACAGTGCAGTTTTGCCTTGGCATCAGACCCTTTTCTCAGCACAGATCAACGAAAGAAAGATATATATTAAAAAAAAAGTCAAATACAAAACGTCTTACAAAACTTGAGAAAAAAAAAAAGTCAGAATAAGTGTTTATGGAAATGTGGAGAGGTTAATAAAAATGTGTGTATATTATTTTTAGAGTGAAAGTCTATGCATAAACTTCTGCTGATGCAATTATGTGCAGTACTCTGTTCTGTTTGAAATAAATTGCTGGATACACACTTACCAAATTATTCTACTTCAGCATTTATCACACCACACACTATTCAAACTGTCAGCTATCGCATAGAATATATTTTAATTTAATGCAATGTTGTAAGTAAAAAAAAAAAGTATTTCTTCCTTTACAGTTTTCTCTTGTAGTGTCACATCAAATAACCTATTTTCAGACAAAGTTAACCTGAATAGTTACAGAAAGTTTTCAAATTATGCCTTTTTAACTATGGGGGGAAAAGCAGTCCAAAACAATATGTAAAAGGGAAAAAAAACTGCCTTTTTTAAAAATTATCACTTGTAGTCACATTTTTCAATTTCAAATTCACTGCCAGACCTCTAGAATAAAAAACTAAAAGAAATTGGATAAATAGAACCAGACAGACAAGATACCGTGATGTTCCGATCCGAGACACAAAGTCAATTACATCCATCAGTCTATTAAAAGTTACGTAGCAATCAAACTGTGGGATTACACCTGAGCATGGTGAAAGTCATTATAAAAAAAAAGGAGAAACATGGAGCAGTTGTAAACCTTCCCAAGAATTACCAGAATCAAAATTACAAAACAAAACAATATAATCTAAAGCACAACAGCCTCCACTTCTTTAGTGAAGGTCAGCATTTATGATTCAACAGTAACAAAGACATTGTGTAAAAATGGCAACCATGTGAGAGTTCAAAGGCCAAAACCACTTCACATTTGCAAAAAAAGACATCTTGAAGACAAAGTGAAACTTCCCATCAGTTGTGTGTCATGTTACACTTGGCATAAAACTGTCATTTCAGAAAAATAACTTCACTCCAGCAGCCGAACATGGTGGTGGTAGAGTGATATTTTTGGTGCTTCTTTGCTGCTTAATGTAATTAATGAATCCATGAATTCTTCCATCAAGCAGAAAACCACGAGAGAGAAAGTCCAGCTATCAGGTCGAGATCTTTGACACGACTAATAAATAATACTAATAAATAATACAGGTTAACTGGAATCGTTGACAGATACTTATATCAGAGAAGACACTGCCAGGATGAAGTATTGATTTTCCTCTAAATCTGTCTTGAGAGAAAATATAAGCCATAAAAAGTCTAACTGAAAACAGCATGTATATCACCAAGAAGACTTAGTCAACATTTCATAAACCACATATATCTTTAATTGCAACATAACCACCAAGCCCTTTACTAAAGTTTTTAACTCATTGAATATTTTACTTTTGGAAACACAAATTAAAAATAGCTATTTTTAAAAGAGAGGTAACTTCTCTGATCCTGACCTTCTATAAAACTTCATAATCTACACTCCACAGGATGAGACCATTTTGTTTTTAGTCCCAGGACTAAAAAAAAAAAGAGAGAGAGAGAACTAACATTTTGCTTGTGCAGCTTGTTGTCAACATATTTCCAAGGCAGGACTTGTTTTTGTTTATGGTGTCCAAGAGAAAGTATAATCGTCAGAAATTTAGAGTACAGGAGCGCTTACAACACTGACAAAAACTCTCCTATACTCCTTGTAAATTATGACTTATCCAGATGAGAACTTTAGCATTTCTTTATCGAATAAAATAGTAAATGAAACTAAAAATATTGCTATGGCAACATTTAAAACTACAGTAAACCCACTGTGCTAAGTAGCACTGCTGCGCTAAGTCCTCTTTTACGAGCACGGGCTGAATGAACCCATATTAATTCAGACACCACCTCCATCTGACAACAAAAGACATGCTTCGCGTGCCTTTCTTATGTAGTCCACAAGTTAGCAAAAACAAAAACAAAACCACACATTCCTAAGAGCAATTTACCTTACCTGTGCTGCAGCGGACGGGTTTCACCCAGTAGCTTTACCTCCAATTGATGCTCCGTTTGTTTAACCCGCTGTAAATGTGTCCAGAATACAAGACTGTGTCAATTACTGGATTAAAGAACAAGTTCAATATGTTAACAGAGACGAGAGCCTCACCTTCAACTTTATTTATCTTGAGAGCTTGCTCTCTTGACAAATACGTAAATCTTTACGCTCAAAAGTATACCAATGAAGCGACAGAGACTGTATATTAAATAGTTTTGCTAAAAGAATATCGCTACAATTCATATGTCGACATATTGGGTGTTTTCCGTCTGACTCGCTCACGGTGAACTTCACAGGTGTCATCTAATTAACATGACCTCATTCCACTTCCGTTGCACTGCGCCGGGTCGGATAACCAGCAGGTCTTTTACTGGGAATTTGAGCTCACGCGTCGAAATGGTACCCATTCGGTTCTACGACGTTGCTCACACGAGAACCATGAGTTCTTCACCTCAAAGACCCTAAAAATAAACAAATAACTTAATTGTAAAGTGATAGAGAATAAGGTGGCTCTCTACCGTCATTCTTTGTACAATTGCTCAAGGTTAGAATGGACAGAAATTATGTATGATCCTCAGTTTTAATATTTACGACAAAACTTCTTGGTTGGATTTTTAATTTTTAATGCATGTGTATGCTTTGATCTATTGTATCTTTGGCTGCATGTTCTGGAAAGTTGTAAAAGGTAAACCTTGCCCCCCCTTCTCAAGCCTTTAGGACCCTTCGAGAGTTGATTATCTCTCCATTATTACCCTGTACTTAGCTCCATCCGTCTTCGTATCAACTCCAACCAGCTTCCTTTTACCTGCTGAAGAAAAGCTGTCCCGCAGCCTGCTGCTGCCACAACCATGTTTTACAGAGGTTGACGTGTAACGTTAATTCTCCTCCACAAAGTGTTTTGAATGAGGGCCGAAAAGTTTCCTTGTGGTTTTGTATGACCAAAGCACCTTAACTGGAAATGGCTGTCCTCTTGCCGCTCCTCCATTCAAGTAGTTCTTCTGTTAAATTCACCACCTAGAAATACAAAACTCAGCAGCTCCTCCAGAGTTACAGTCTTTGCCCAGCCTGTCAGTTTGGGTTATTAATTGTGTTTCTTTGATTAATTTTAGGTATATTCTTAAGAGTTCCATACATTACTATTTTAATACGTACATTGTTGGGTTAAATGTAGTGTTTTGATTAAGTTTGTGGATTTCTGACTTATTTTTTAATTAAACTTGTCAAACGTTTTGGTTGATTTTCATCAGTTCTGAATCATGAGGTGGGAGCATAGTAATTTATTTTTATTCTAACATAGAGAGCTCCCTGAAAAGGAAAACAATTCACTCTTTTGATGGATTGATTCGGAGCGTATTAATGGTTTCTGAATATTCCCATAATCCAATCTAGCTCTATCCTAATTACACATTTAAACGGGTTTAACAGCATTTTAAAAGGTTCGCTGTGGCCACCCTTTTCCACATACCTTTCATGTTTTCGCTCACTGGGCTAAGGCCTTCCTCTCTGAAAAAGAAGCTCCATTCTTTGTCTGAACTGAATCAATATCCCATTACTGTGCTTCAGTGGGAAATGGCTTATAGGAAAGAAAGCCCAAAAACATAATATATTATAGCAACACCAATCCATGGACGTGTCGTTTCGCTTCTCTCCTAAGCGGCCAAGTTGGGGTGGAGTCGTTTGAAATGAGAACTTTTGAATTTAGAGAACATGAAAGTCTTTAAAAAAAAACAAAAGAGAAAGAAAGAAAAGAAAGAGAAAACCTGATGATGACTGTACAAAGCTCCCCCGGTGCAAATCGACAGTGCGCTGATAAACGGCAACAAAAATCCTCTCTGATTGATATGAGACACCGAGAGAGAAGTACGGTAGATCGGAAAAGGCGATGAAAGAAAAATCCATGCAACACAACTTGATGTTTTTTGTTTGTTTTGTTGTTTTTTTTTATGAGCGTTTCTTTCTTTTTTTTTTTTTAATTGAAACCAGCTTCACTGAAAACAAACATGCAATATCACTGTACAAGCCAAAACCACAAACAAGTGTGTATACTCATTCAGATGCTGACCCAGTGTCAAGGACTAGCGGGCGGACAACACGCAGGCACACGCTTTCAGATGCTGTACAGAGACACGTACGCTCCGACTCGTTTGCTCTCCGACAAACACAGACTCACGCTCACAGTCATATGTACATATCACAGTGACTGATGGGTAAAGAGGATGTAGGAAGGAGGATTACACTGTTGCTCTGGTTCGACTGGAGATGAGAATGGCAGCACGGTTCCAGTGACGACAAGAGACGGAGGTAGGATGAGGATGCCAGTGGAAAATAAGACGCTTTTTTATTTAATTTTTTTTGTCAGCATCCTGATCTCTGTGTGCTGGCAAGCTAACTCGAAGTAGTTAAAGAAAAATTTAAAAAAGCAAGGAATATTCTTCTTTTTTTTTTTGGTTGCCAAATCCACACAATCTGTGCTACATTGAAACGCATGTTGTTACAGTATCATAAAAGCTGGGTTTGATAGTTTTACAAATAGGTTTGGGGTATTGCTTGGATTACATAACAACTGATATCACTGCTTTGCTCGAGTGCATTAAGAATCATGGAGAAAACATGAATTAAAAAAAAAGAAAAAAAGGCCACACTACAAATCAAAAATATCACCCCAAATCCAATAAATAAATAAATAAATACTTCAAAATGTCATAGAAAATTCTGACATTACCCTTTTTTTTTTCCAAACATTTAATGGAAGTTCTGTCTACAAATGTTGAGATCATAAATATATTAAGTACTTTTAGTAACAGTTAGGTTTAGCTGGATTTATTTGGAATATCTCTTATGTGTTTAAGCAAAAACTGGATTATAAACAGTAGGAAAGATCTCTGCAGAAATGCTATTTAATACTGCTCATATCACAATAGTTACGACACGATAAAATACTGCAAATTATCAAAACTGTACAGAAAATGTTACAGGTTTCTCTAAAATACATTTTCGCGTTTTGACGTGTGTGTGTGTGTGTGTGTGTGTGTGAGAAGAGAGAGGGATGTGAGTGACCTTGTCGGCGCTAGCCTCGGCTGCTAGGACACAGCCTGTCCCTCTCTAAATGATGGACTGATGGCGGTCAAAAGCCTCTCTCGTCACACTGATTGTTTGGCCCTCTGCTGTTCTGCTTTGGAGCAGCGGGGGTCACTTAGGTCCTTCTGCCTCGCCAGCAACTCAGTGCACCCTTCAGGAGCTGTGGAAGGCTGATGGCTACTGTGACTCTTGAGTCTAGGAAGAAAGAAGAGTGCAGCGTGGCGAACCGGCTCAACAGAACGTCCCGATGGCTCCTTCTTCTTTTCTGTGTGCGTGTGGGTTTTTTTTTAAACATACTTCTTAAATATTCCTCGCGCTAATCTACGTTTACGGTTACAGGTGTTAGTGGCGGGCCATCACGCAGAAGGTTGTTTGGACTGGGTGAGTAAGCATGTGTTTCTCTTTTCTTTTCTTTGTTTTAGTGTGGGAGAGGACGCGATTAGGCCAGGAGATCAACGATGGCGGTAGTGTCTCATGAGGGGAACGATGCAGGACGGCGGTCCGGACAACTTGAGGAATGGGTGCTGGATGAGCTCCTGGGCAGTGGCTCTCTGCGACGGCTCCCTCACCAGCATCATGTCCAGGAAGGACCGCAGCACCGACGATACCTGCAGGATGCAACACACTTGATTTTATTCTTAGCTTTATGATTTACCGTAAAGTAAACTGCAGCACGCTAATTACGGTTTTGAAAAGTTAGAAACACTTCTGAGAGAACTAGAAAAGAGCTGCTTAGATTTGTTTTAGCGCAGAAATGTTGAGCTAAACAATTAGGGAACCCACAGTAGAGCTAATGAAACCTTCATTCAATTTAGACGACGCTCTAGTTTTGATCACTTACCTAACAACGAGGGCTGCACCATTTCAGGCAAACGATATCCAATACGACCAAGTCACCTACTTTTACTTCATCTCAAAGCCTCCAACAGTTTACAAAAACTTTGAAATGTTCTTTTATAAGTATTCTATTTTCACAATTACACATTTAGCAATGCCAAAAGCATTGCTAAATGTGGCCAAACGTCATTCTACACTAATTAGCAAGTTGTTTTTTTATCTTGTCATAGCTTGCATTAAACTCTTTAGTGTGAGATATTGCTACATTACTTTGGTTGATATGTTAAGCACATTTAAAGACTGTCAGACTGCTGAAAAGGTTTATAAATGCGGCTAAATAATTCCATTGTGCACTGATTGGCATATATTTGTGCCACTTTGCATTTTCCCCTAATCCCTTTCACCTTGATTACCCTTACCATACTTCATTCACTGTTATTCCCGCTTTTGTTGAGTCTGGGTCAAACTCTGCTAACCAAATTGCTAAATGTTGCCAAATAAAACTGTAAACAAAACAAACAACCAGTGAACTGATAACTATGTACTTCCACCTTTTCGTGAATAATCCTGCCCTGTTTCTTTCCGTACCTTGTGGGATTCCTTTAGCCGTGGGGGAAGGTTGTCTCGTATCCTCCTCATGGCCTGCAGAGGGGGCTCGTTAAAGTAAGGGGGTTCTCCGTCCACCATCTCGATCACCATAATGCCTAAAGACCAGATGTCCACCTTGACACCCAAAGAAACCGATGCGTTACTACTCGTGAAACCCTCTCACAACCAACCACCTCTGTGAAGGTACGGTAACACGGGTCCACATGTTCTGACCTCAGTCCCGTAAGGTATTCTTGAGATGACCTCCGGTGCCATCCAGTAGGGAGTGCCCACAAGAGATTTCCTCTTCGGCACCTCTTTGGAAACTTGGGCACAAAAGCCAAAGTCTGACAGCTTGATCTGAAAAACACACACACACATGCAGATATGCCACCAGGACATGTAGTGGGAAATATATTAGATCAGAATTATCCTGACCCCGTGTGATAAAAAGCTTGGAGAGAAGACACTAATCTCTCCTATTAGCAGTTAATTATGCCTCAGTTAATCATGTCTTATCAAGTAGTTAGGAGGCATTATGTAGGATTTAATTACTCGGGCACGAGTTGTAATTGATGAATTTCTCACACTGCCTGCATACAAGTGAAGAAGAGCACCCCCGAAGCAGGTCAGAGTGCATTAATGTCAATAAGTGGCCAAAGCCTGGAGTACCTTTAAGGACAAACTGCTCGACTGCCTAAAAAGATCGTGTGAACTGCACTTACCCTGCCGTCGCTGGTCAGTAGGATGGAGTCGCTCTTTATGTCTCGGTGAATGACGCCCTGTGTGTGCAGGTAGGACAGAGCTCTCAGCACCGACAGACACACCGTCGCAATCTGCTCCTCGTTCATCCTGCAAGAAGCAAACGCAGCTGTAGGCGCGGGTCGGTAACCAGACCGCAAAGGTAAAAGAAGGAAGCTGGGCATTCAATACTGGAACAGTTTTACGTCAGACTTCTGCAGATTTGAGCACTTTGAATCAGACGCCAAGTGATTCAGTTGACAACGCTACTATCTGCATTTCTGTTACGCAGGTGACAGAGGGCTGGCTACGTGAGCTAACACCTGCTAATGTCATCTTCTTACACCTTTATGTATTCCACAGAAAGCAGAACGTTTCATCAGGTCATTTTTTTTGTAGTGTGGCGTCGGACAGATATAATTGGTCAGACGTTTGGAGTGGGCGTGCTGCATGCACAGAAGCTGAAAAACGGTCATGTTTTGAGTTTGAATGAACTTGGTCTTGCCATCTTGAGTAACAAATAACTTCCACACCTCTTGCAGAGGCACTAACTTTATTGATCAATACAGCTAATCTGAAATCTGCCATGGAAATCATACTTCTTTAGATTGATTACTGAGAAGGGTATCAATAATTTTTGACATGCCATGTGACATAATATGGACATTATGACTATTATCTTTTTTGAGAAATGCCTGATTTTCCAAAAGAAGCGTCTTTGTTGAATAAAAATAATCTCCCATGGGTTGAGTGCATACATTTTCTCTTGAGAACAAAACCCTGTAAATGTAATTTTGGGCATAACTGTGTGAAATATCAGGCTGCATATAATGTTGCCTTGTGGGGGGAAAGGTCCTCGATTTGAATCCAGGCTTCGTTTTGTTCTGCACAGAGTGAGCAAAACAGCAACTCTGCACCAATTTTGTTGCATTTTACTCAAGCCATACCACACATTGCTTAATCCATCAGAAAAATGCCACCTTTTATAACAACGCAAATATTTTATCCATTCTTTTAATTAGTGACTAACAGAACACACCTTCAGACGTGAAAGTCTTCATTTTAAAGTCCTATAGAAACCGAACGTTAGCCGAACAAAGAGATGTGGTTTAGAGATGCAGTTTGTTAAACATCCCCCTGTAGCCTGGAGCGGCTGCAGCCAGGATGTTCAAGCAGGCAGGAGGGTCCCATATGGAGAGACGGGGCGATGCAGTTCATCCGACTGAGCCCACACAGCCTCACTGAACATTAACATCCAGACCCAGCTGGCCTGGCCATCCTGTGCCTTTTCTGAGAGATTGCGTGCTGATCTCGCCTCCTTTATATTTGTGGGAAACTCAACGGCGTTGCGCCTGCATGTGCGTGCAAATACAGTGCGCACTCTTCTCCTGTAAAAGGATTTACTCAAAAGAAGAAAAAAGTTTCATTGTGACAAACATGCACACACACACACACACACGCAAACACACAAATGTTTTAAGCAGGCACACACATATCATCGTTTAGGTTGGCGCAGATTTCTTTCCTTCTTCTTAATTTTTTTTCGTTGTTGTTATTTTATTTCCGTCACACATGTATGCTTTTCCAATCACAGGAGTTTAATGAGCTCTCAGCAAATAGAGGGGAAAAAACACCATCTAGTTAACTTAAAATGAACAGGATTGAGAGGAGTACGCAAAAACAAATCACCTCTGCAATCTCCCCCCAGCCTCCACTCATACTCTCCCTCTTTAGCACACACACACACACATGCACACGCACACACACACACACACACACACACACACACACACAGGTGAACAGTGGAAAAACATGATCACTGAAAAAGGAAATTGTTTGACAATGTGCAAAACAACTTTAATGAGCCTGGAAAGCTTGTCAAGGAGAAAAAGAAAAACGCATGAATGAAAAAAAAAATGCAGCTTATTATATAGATTTAAAAATAAAAAACTCATTAAATGAGTAAAATTCTAATTGAAATCTACACTATGATAATTAATTGTGCCGCTGGTAACATGACTGAAAGAATGTGTGCATCTGCGTGTGTGTGTGTGTGTGTGTGTAGGCGTGCGCGCTGGTGTGTGTAGGTGTGTGTGTTACACTTGAGTGTGTAAGCTGGCTGACAAGAGCAGAAGAAACTGATGAGGCCACAATGTGCAACCTGCGGACAAAGAGCTTCACAGAAACACTGGGAAGATTTCAGCTGGACTGAAAATACGCTATAATACACATATATATTTTTAATTTACTCTTATAGTTTTCATCAAAACTCCATCAGGTAAAATCAGTAAATCCAAGAATGATAAATAATTCCTCAGATGAATGAGATTTGTTGAGATTTTCGTTTTGGTTCTGGGTTTTTTGGGGTTTTTTCACCAATCTCTCCATCAGTATTTCCAGAAGCATTCATGCATGCCTAAACTTTCTCCCTTACACACACACACACACACACACACACTCGACACACAAACAGGCAAACATCTGCGTGGGAGAGCGTTCAAAGTCCTTCACGGCAGCAGTGGTGCTCGGCCCCAACAAAGCGTGTTATTAGCAGCCGACACCGTGCAGCGTTACTGCTGACACTCAACGCAAATGACTGTAATTACACACCGAGCCCAAAGTAAGCTTAAAACAATGAGGAAGGCCACTTAGATACACAACTCGGCTACACTATCACTATTTAGAAAGTTGGTGAGTGGGAAAAGAAAATCTTCTTAAACTGTTGAGCCGGTTTTGGACTGAACTTATCCACCTTTATTATGTTTCCTAATATGCCCACCCAGATACACTGGATGGGCATTTCCAGGTTTCTATGGTTTGAACTAGTCGTTTGTTATGCAGTTTCTTTTAGAGTTCAGTTATATTCTTTTTAAAGTTGCTGTTTTCTTACATTTTTTGTGTGGATGAGTACTAAAGAACAATTACCAATTTGATTGAAAACCATGATCAAATTTCTAGTAGTTATCATTGCCAAATTAAAGAAAATTACAATGGAAATGAAATAAAATGAAATAAAATGTGTAACATAATCTGCTTTTCAGTTACTCTAATAACTCTAAAGTCAGTTAACCTTTAGCCAGATGTCTAAGGACTTTTAGGACTACCTGCTTATAGCAGGACAGCAAAAATGTTGAATAATATGTTTAATTATATACTTCAGTTCAAAATTACTTCCTGGTAAAATAAACATGTTAGTGAAATAAAAACCTAAAAATACCTAAAAATCTTGACTAGAAAGTCAAGATGCAACTTCTACTACTATTCTATTACAGATGTTACTAATAATAACACTTAAGGTGCAGATAAACCAATTATGCTGCTGGCTTCACTCAAAATATTTCACTTTTCTGGCTCCAAAACAAACAAAAATAACTAAATGAATAAAATGATTGTGGAAGTACCTTTAAAACCCATGAGTCTTTACTGATATGAAGCCTCAAACCAAAGCTCTTCACATGCCAGCAGTGATTTCTAAGCCGTATTTATGAAGCGTGTTTGGTTACCTGGTGTGAGTCACGATGTCGGTGAGCGCCCCGCCCTCCAGGAACTCCATGACCACCCACAGCTCGTCTCCCACCAAGTAACTGTTGTACATGTCCACAACGTTTTCATGATGATAGTCCCTCATGATCACCACCTTCAGCAGAGGAGGATGGAAAAGGCTGCGTGTAAATTACTTGCTAAAGAAGTCATATGTTCAACAATCGGTGTCAAATGAACTACAATTTATTTGAAATGTCACAAGTGAAAATAAAATATCTTCTAAAAAAAAAAAACATCTTACAGTTTTGCCATGTAATAACTATAACTTGCAATTTATTGGATAAAATGTAACGTTTCCCTTCTGATGCAGGTTTAACCTTAATGGGATTACATTCAGAAATAATAGGATTACATGGGAACCAACGCGGTCTTTATCCATGCACTCTGTCTCTCCACAGCACAGAAACCAGAACCGGTCTGTAGGTCCACTTCAGTCTCCATGTAACATTAGAACCACTGAGCAGCTTGTGACGACTTGTAAGACAAAAATAATAATAATAATTCCCAGTTAGGTCTGCTGTGTGCACGCACATCTCTGAATAGATTACTCGCTTAAGGCTTTCGGAGTGAACACTTGCTCAATTTGCAAATAAATGCAATTGCAGATACAGAAATGTCTTAGTAATTGAATTGCCTTCGCTATATTTAAAAAAAAAAAAAAAAAAAACTGTGGTGAGATTAACTTTTTTTATTTTTTATTACCTGACAAAAGAGATTTATTTTTTGTGTGTTCCACACAAAGCAGCATGTTTGATGATGCTACGCAGACCAGCTCCAGTTCGGCTGCTGCTTATTTAAGACGTCAACAATCTGTGACAAATAACAGCCGTGCAGGGATCCAAAATGAAGCCATTAAATTCCTCATGGAAACAAACCCACTGGGATAATCCCCCATGAACATTACAAAGTTAGCAGTAAGGTTGAGCCGTGTCAGTATTTGTTTTCCTCCCCCACTCACCTCGTTAAAGAGCAGTTCTCTCCTCTGCTGTTTTCTGAGGTCCATCTTCTTGACCGCCACCTGCTTGCCGCTGTGCTTCTCGCTGGCGATGCACACGATCCCCGTGGAGCCCTCGCCAATCTTGATGAAGTTGTCCAGGTATTCCCGAGGGTCGCCTGTTGGCGAGCAAAGCCTTTTCTTTACAAAAAAAAATAAAATAATAATCCCACTCCGAGGAAGCCACAGTGTCCATCTGTGGCTTCTTTTCTGCCGTTCTCACCTGGGTTGACCACCAGCTGGAGTGCGGCTCTGAACTGCTCATGGGAGACTCTGGAAGGCTGCGTGTCTGAGCTTGACCCCCACGAAGGAGGAGGATAAGCCCCTGGGGGTACGTAAGGGGATGAAGGCTGCGAGTAGGCCCCCTGGATGAACGCAGAGACATTCACATGCAAGTCAAAACAAAAAGAATAGAGACACTTGGCTTTTGCCATTTTGGTGGGATTCTGTTTTTAGAGAAAGTTCTGAGCACAGAAAGAAAGAAAAAAAAAAAAAAAAAAAAAAAAGTGCCAAAATTAGACTCGTGAGTTGATACCACAAATAGGGTCTCGGTAGGTTTCGCCAACTCACTTTTAAGTGTCTTCAAAGGCATATTTAGATCATTATGAATAAAATTTAAAACCTATATCTTCACAAAAATGTACAAACCTTGCCCAGCCGACGTGCGGCAAATTTACACTTGGCCATGCTAGCTAGTGTCATCGCATATCTCATCTGCCGTATCGGGTCAGAAGAATGCAATGAAGACGTCTGACTGCGACTCAAACTTCTTCCAGACAGAAAAAAAAGACGCGCAGATCAAATCCCTCTGCCAAGACCAAACTCAGGGCCTGTAATTGACATGTTAAAGGCTAACTTGCTTTTCTTTATGAATTTAAGAAATTTAAATGTGAAACTTCTGGAGATGATTTTATATAGATTAAAATCAAGAAAATTGTGAGCAACCCTGATCCTTTTCATGAAACTACCTGAGAAAACCAGAGTGTCTTTAATCAGAGGCTTTTTCAAAGCCGCTGTAATACAGACCTCTACAGGAGATCTTTGGTGCAAACAACCATCGCCTAATTGACATGGGTTAAAACAAGATTTAATTTCCCTTTGGGATCAATAAAGCATTTGTGAAATTGAACTGAATTTGAATCTTAAGGTCTTCATTTTAGATACATGATTTTAAGACTTTTAAAAACCCTTTAAGGATGTGCGTGTGTGTGGGCACCCTCATAAAAATTCCCTTTTTGTCATAATTTAGCAGAAAATAATTGCCACATAATAAAAAAAACAGAAAAACGCTGTTATTATTATTACACAGTCAGTAAATGTTACTTATACTTAAAAGCGTGTTTTTGTCAGAAGACCGGACCGAACTGTACCTGCGGGGTGTACGGTGGGCTGGGCTGGGAGGGAGGATGATGGTACGGCGAGGGCTTGTAGTGGTGAAACATGGGGGGGTAAGGGAGGTGTGCTGGTGGGTAGCCAGGCGGCTTGATGTGGCTCTGAGGTAGCTTGAGAGGCCCTCGAAGATAGGTGTCTCCACCTGCGACTTGGGGACTTTCGTCACGCGACGAACGCTCGTAATCACCCTGAAAGAAAAGGGCCAGTGACGGTAATTTAAACCTAACATACAGATGAAAAGACAATTCATAACAGGGATCTCCAGTCAAACATGTTGACATGTTAAATTTTAAAAAATGTGGAAAGGAGTATTAGAATAGAAGTATCATGCAAAGTTACAAATTGTTGCAGAACAGGTGACTTACCAACAAACCGTGCAGCATTTCATTGGCGCCTGAGGTAGAGTGAAATGGGTTTTTTTTTTTAACTGTAATTTACCTAATAAATGTCTGGATATGGATAGATGAAGAAAATGTGAAGCATATATGAATGTGTGATGTGTTTTAAACATTCGTGTACGTAATACGAGTTTAAAGGAAAAATATAGGAATTTATATAACAAATATTAGCCACAAAGACCGCAACGGTGAAAAAAGTGACAGCGCTGTGAGTCTCAGACTAAATTAAATTACTTACGCCACACCTTCCAGGAATGATGCTCCACCGGCATTTTCTTTTCTTTTTTTTTTTTTTTTATTCTTCACAAGTACACTGAGAGTAAATTAAAACTCCCTTTTATTGGGTTCCTTCTGTGCCATTTGTCTTTACCCTGACACATATACACTCCCACATGTGTACAGACAGGGCAGGAGGAGGAGTCCTGATGTGTTGGGATGGTGTATAATTACATGGTTTGGACTCTTTCAATCAATCAGTGCGCGGCAGGTGTTGGAGGGGGAGCCGGGAGCCCCCGTTACTTATTTGCCCCCCTCAGTCTCGTTCCCAGCCTCACCCGGAGTCGGCCGGCGCTGTAAGCTGGCTGTCAGCCAAGGGTCTCCTGATCCATGTTGGTTAAACGCACATTAATCTGAGTTTGGCAGGGTAATCAACAACCCAACTCAACTGTGAAATTGAATTCCGCGGTGGAACATCGTTCGGCCAGTTTTATGCTAAGGCTGCAGAAAGGGAAAGTGCCGCAACATCAATTTGTCACCGAGAGCTGCCGCACTGAGCTCTCGCACTCCGGCACGAAACACGGAGGCAGAGAGAGGGGAGAGGAGACTCCATGCTGTCTACGATTACATCCCAAACAGCTCCCGACAATAGCGGAGGAAAGAGAAGGATTTGCTTTCGGCTGTGGGGGTGTGAGTGGGCTGACGGATAGGAAAAGAAGAAATGGTTGCAGGGGGAAGAGAAGGGTGGGCTGTGCTACCCTCCCGCCCCCTCATTATTCCTTTTTGAGCACGATCATAAACAATCGAAGAAAACACTAAGCGCATTAACTCTCACATAGTCATCATTTGGAGAGGAACTCCAAATGCTGCTACTGTAATGCTCAAAATAGGAAAATGCCATGTCAGCAGTTTTATAATAAGCCTTTATATCTTTGGACCCTTTTAAAGTTTTGGATTTAAACATTATTTTGTGCCTTCAAATGAAATTAGAAACATTATACCTTTGTTGCACATTTCATGAGTCTGTGCAAAAATAAATGGATGAATACAAATGCCCAAACTTGCGTTGTGCAAAAATAAATAATTGTGTCGATAAACAACAAAAAAGAAAAAAAAAAACAAACAGAAAAATGACCTTCTCCCGAATCACTTTTCTGCCACTATTGCATTCTCTCTGGCTGTTTTTCCTCAGAGTGGCTATGTACTGAGGCGCACAGGTTAAATGGGTTTTCGCTGCAGCACCCTGGGATCTGCATCAGCAAACCCAGTTTTCCCTCTCCGCCGCCCGACTTACTGTGAGGAAGGAAGCGAAGTGGGTGAGCTGTGATAACGATAATAATGAGCGTAATGAGGCTTCGATAGCTCCGAAGACTTCACACACCTTACGAAATGACCACTTTTCTCTCGCTCATGATCATATTTCACCGCCTGATGTTACAGCAATTTGACTGTTTTCTACTAAAGGAAAACATAACTCCTCGCGAGATTGGCTTGGAACAGTTCATTCACAGAAAAGGCGGTTATTTTAGGACCCAATATTGAGATACTTTGTTATTTGTGAAAGGCGATTTCTGGATTTGCTACTGCAGTTTACAACCATTTTTCAAGAATACTTTATGTATTCTTGAAGTATATACAAGAATAAATCTTGTCAAAGTGAAGTCTGTGTAGCAAAGCGCTATCCTGTTGCTCTCAGCAGGTGACCTTGTCTTGTAAGTTTAAGCTATTATTATGGATGTGAAGGTAATAAACTCAAATGTCTAAGAATGGTCATTTTGATTCGCCTTATTACGTTAAAGAGATTTTGAATATTAATAGTGGATGTGAAACCTTTCAAATGAAGAATCCAATTTTGACTCGCCAAAGTGCAACTGATATCTTAAATTATTATTCCTACTAGTCAGACTGTGAATGCAGATACCTTAAGTTACCATTCGAGAGAGTCAAAGTGTGGGTTCAAAATGCATTTTCACATTTCTGGGATGTAGTGATGTGTAGTGAGATGAAGCTGATTTTATGTTAAAACTGCCTGCCAGCTCGGTGTAGGAAGCAGAAAGGGCGATGCCGTTTTGCACAGCACAGCCATTAGTGGACAGAGTTTTCTGTTTTAGTCCCTTCTCTTCAGTGTCCTTTTAATTGATTCAGCTTTATGAGAAATATTTGAACATACATATTTTCAAGTTCTGGTAAGACAGCACCCAAAATGCTTTTACATATGTAAACATGTTCTTTTCGTTTTAAGCAACGTAATAGTTACTCTTTTACAGTATAGTAACTCAGTTCCTAAGTGGGTAAATGAGTTATAGTTACCAGATTTGTTTTTGTTGGGGTTTTTTTTAAGTAACTAGTAACTTTAACTAATTACTTTTGAAAATAGATTGCCAAACACTGAATATTTGTAGGGAAGAATAAAAAGGGATTCTTTGTTTTTGTTGTTTAAATAATGTTGTTAAATTCTTGTCTGGTCTTGTTCTCCTGAACCTAACATCCTGTATAGTCTGGTCTTGTGAGCCGGCTGTATTGTCACACCTACCATATACTCAAACATGAGTGGACATTTTCTATTGACAATTATATTCACTACAATGTAAGTACATATCTGCTCTACATCTAATTCTATGTATTCTCAACATGACATTGGTATAACTGCATTGCTATTGTGCCACTTCCTTGCAGATGACATGCTTGTGTGAATGGACCAGAAAACAATCAACCTGGGCGTGCTGTGGTGGCGTAGTGGATAGCGCAACCCACATTTGGAGGCCTTGAGTCCTCGACACGGCTGTCGTGGGTTCGATTCCCGGACCCGGCCGACATTTGCCGCATGTCGTCCCCCCTCTTCATCCCCCCTTCCTGTCAGCCTACTGTCATATAAGGGACACTAGAGCCCACAAAAAGACCCCCTGGAGGGAAAAACAAAAAAACAATCAACCTAATCTAAAGTTTTTCTGTAAGTTGTCAATCTCGGTTCTTTCAACTCGGTGATAAAAGGAATTATTGTTCCTTTAGGCCTGTCATGCAGCATTTATTATTGTCTTCCAAATGTAACCGGACTAGAATAGAAAGATCAGTCTTACTCTCTGTATTGAGATTTCTCCCTTCGTACGTTCGTGTCTGTCTGATTCCGTCCAGAACAACGACTCTCCTCCATTCCTTTTGCTCTACGTTCCTGTCCAATCAGTCGATATCAGCATTAATTGATCTGTTGGCAGCGACAGCGGCCACTGCAGAGCAGTAATTCTTTATGTGGCAGTTCCTGCCTCCTTCAGGGAAGAGTAAATTAAAGCTGACACCATCTATCAGACCTAGAGACTACAGTTAAGGATCACAATGAGGAAAGTCAGAAGGAGTAGGTTTTCAAAAAGAACTGGAGGTGGGCGAGAGATGTAACTAACTGTGGGGATACTTCTGTGTAATTTTCTCTGAAATGTTGCGACAGGCTCGTCAGGGGGCGTGATGAAACGTGTTTCCTATAATTTGATCACTGGACAGTTTAAAGCAAACACCATTAAAACAAAAATCCCTGTCAATGTTTAAGATTTTCTCTAGGAGAATCTTCAACTTTTGTGTTTCTGAACGCTCACCTTGCCTATCGTTTGCGAGTTGGCGAGACTCTCGGAGAGGCGAGGGTAGGTGTAGGAACTGTATGGGTGGGCCTGAGGAGGGTTTCTCAAAGCCCCAGTGGCAGCATAGGGAACATTTTGCTCCTGCAACCCGGATCCTGACCGAGATCGCTGCCTGATAGCTGGTGTCGGGCTCGTCTGGGTCACGTAGGAGCTCTTGGGTCTCTTGTCATATTCGTCCCGCAAGCCGCCGTAGCTCCACTCGCTGTCCGGGTAGTTGATCTGCTCGCTGTGAAGAGAGGCCCGGGAAGGCGTGCCGACTGAAGTGTCCCGGTAGTCCTGACTGGACGAGCCCCCAACTGACGCTCGGTAGTAGCCGCTGGAGCCCACTCCGCTACCGACTGTGGAGGCCACCTCATCGGCCGAGCGCCCTTTGCTCTCCAAATAGGTGTGGTAGTCCGGCGGGAGCTTCCCATAGTCTGATTTGTGAGGCATGGCGTCAGGGTAGAAGGGGCTGCGGATAGGGTGGGAATGGCCATTCTGCTTGGTGAACCGGTAATGCCTCCCAACAGCCCAGTCTCCATCTATGGAGAAGCTTGGCTTGCCGGCTTCCAGGGAAAAGTCCCTGCTGGAGGTGTCCAGATCACACGAGTAGCGGGAGTAGTAATGGTTGAATCCATTCTCCTCTAGAGCAGCGAGATGACCACTGCCTAACGGCTTGGAGCTGATTCCAGCCTGCTGGACGCCTGGTGGGCTCTCTTTACGCAGGGAGTTGGAGCGTGTCACTGAAATGTTGTCAAACTCCTCTAGCAGGCCATTAATAGATGCATCTTTGGGTGGCCGGTTCCCTCGAACAATGGTCTAAATGAAGAACAAAGACATTTTCATTTAACACACAAGAGAGCCTGAAAAATAAAAGCACAGAGGGAGACAGCCATTGGGTTGGTAGATAAAGTTACAATTAATTCATTCCAAGCTGGAAAGTGAATAAAATGAATTGAAATTCTTGTTCAATCAACCTTCGTTACAGCAAACGTTTTTCAGGATGGAATTTCAATTCATCTGTATCAGGGCTTCGTAACAAGTATGAAATTAATCATCACTTGCAGTAAAAGTCATCTAAAAGAACAGCAGGCATCAGTTTATGGAACCACTAATCATGAGAAATAAAAATTAAAAATATATATTTTTTAAAATAGCATGCTAAGAAGTGCATTAAGATAAATGGCAAAATACCTCATGAGCTAAAATAAAAAAAAAAAGGCTTTGTGGATTAAAGGTGCTAATTCCTGCTCCATTTCCCTCGCAACAGATTAGCTTCATTTCCAGTGGGCTGATCAGGTTACATTAATAATCGTGAAGTGGGGTTTCATGCTTACGAGTCAAATGAGCACACCAACATGCACCTACAAAGAAATGAGTAAGTCAGGGAGAGAGCGGAGAAAGGGCCGACATGCTTGCATCTGCTTCAAAGCGCAGGAAGAGTGCTGCTGATCCCCTCCTACCTTGCTAAGCCTTTTTTACAAGGCTGTGCCGTGAGTCATGTGGGGACGGAAGCTGCAGCCTTGCACCTATGAATGTAATCCGCGTGCATGCATAGTGTGTGTGTGTGTGTGTGTGCCTATACACAGTTTGTACAGTGAGGATGCTGAGTCTCAGTACTTTCACATCATGAAAGCAACCTGTTCCCATACTTTTCTCAATTTGTCTCAATGTTCCATGAAACAGTATGTTTGAACAACAAATGACGAGGGAATTATTGAGCCGTGGGGATTGTTTAAAAATTTAAACTGTTACATCGTCTATTGAGAGGTTTTCGGGCTGTGGTGAGTTGCGAATGTTTTCATACCACTTTAACTTTTTCACATTTTGTTAATTGAAATAAAAGGTAAAAGCAGATATGCACTGTTAAAAAGAAAAAAAAAGTCTCTAATATATGGTAAAATACCGGCAGCTGTAGTTGCCAGAATTTTACCATATTTATATTAGCAATAAAAACGTTTTTTGGGGTTTTTTTTTTTTTAAAGTGTGGTTTTCAAAAGTTATTACAAAATGAAAATCTTATGGACTTCTGGATTTCTATTAAACCCATTTTACTCTGTGACGACTGGCATCGTCAACTTAATTATGCAAATATGAATGTGCAGGTGCCTGTCTCTGATTGGTTCCCAGAAGACGACGAAGACGTCCAATTGGTGGCCTCCTGGGGGTGACGGATATAATATCCTCAGCCCATCCCAATCGGTCACACTGTTAAAAGTTCTGGAGTTTGTAGGAGCGAGCTGCCGTTTATGTTTGTTTAGTTTTCTCATGTTTTTTCTTAGTTAGGGAGGTAAGTTTTTGTCATTGGGTTTGTTTGCTTTCAATTAGGTAAGTTTCGGTTAATATTCAGATGGTTTGTTTGTCGTTTTCGGCATTACAGCTCACTCTGAAGCCATATGCTCCATTTGTAGCATCTTAATCAAAAATACATCTTTTTAAAATGAATAACATTATAAAATGTTCAACTGTGTGTGTTGGCTGCTTGGGATCTGAAGAGGATGGATCCTTCATGTTAGGATCTGGCCACCCCTAGACGGGTCGTAACACACTCCAATACCCTTAAATGAAATCCAGTGCCTTCAGGTCACATAATCACAAAATTAGTACAGATGTTAATGTTCTTTGACAACCCCAGAGATTTATTCCGGTGAACAAACAGAGTGATGAAGACTAAGAAACACACCACACTGGGTGAAGACACAGATGAGGACAAGCTTAAAGTAGGGGTAGGATTATAAAAATTTAACATTTCAAAGAGAACTGTTCAAACTGGTACTCAGAAATGCAAAAATGTGGCACAAGTGTAAACTTACCATGAAACTTAAACTGACCGTGTAGGTTTGGATTTTTTTCTCCCTTAATAATAAACACATTCATTTAAAAGCTGCCTTTAGTGTTTTCTTGTGTTGTCTTCGGTTAATATTTAAATAAATCTGATGTTCTGAAAAAAATAAGTCTGAGAAGCATGCATTAAAAAAAGGAAAACAGGAATAGGATAGAAATGTCCTCACAATATTCACATTAGTTCGCAGCACTATTGTGTTTTTCAAACTATTTATTTAACCGTGACTTAAAAATTATACACGTCACGAGTTTTCCAATTTTTCTTTTTTTGAGCATCTACAACCAACACGAAACTTTGGTTGCAGATACTCAAAAATCACCAGAATCCCCCAAATCATTTCTCCTAAATGTGATTGCAGTGCAGATTTAAAAGTTCAGCTAACTAAACTATAAATAGGCTGAGGTTTAATCATCAGAGCTGTCAAAATAATTAGCGTCCTGATTTATGTTTGACATTTCATAATCTATCTTTGGAAAAGAAAACTTCACCACCAACTTTGAATTTTAAGGAAAGCTGTTTACGTTTAGCAACCCTAAACTTAAACAGAGTTATATTTCCTTGGACAGCAACCGTAATCTTGCTTACGGCGACAAACCAACCTAAACTGTTTGCAGGGATATTTGTCAGTCATTTCCTCTAAAGCAGGAGTTTGTTAAACCCAACTCCCAGTGCAGGAGCGTCGCATCAGCAAGTTTTTACTCTTTGACAGTCACGCAGCTGTCGCTCTGTGGCGTCTCGTGTCACATGTGCTGAGGCAGAGTGTCAGAAAACCCCAAGACGATGATTCCCCAATAGTATTCTGCTGGCACAGATGCTGTAAGTGGTCATGGCAAACGCACACCGCTCTCCTCGTCTCATTCATCCGTGACAGGATGGTTTCCTGCCGCTAATAAAAGCAGAAGTCTTACTCTGATCTCACAGACTCATCACGTCTGTCGTATTAACTGCGATGACAAAACTAAAAATAGGAAGAAAAAAACCCCAAAACAACAGGAAACACTGAGGTTACAATAAGAGTAACTAAGAAATAAATCATAAAGGCATTAAATTACGGAACAATATCAAAAAAATTTTTTAAATATAACTTTTTGAAAATGGAAAAGGATTTCAGACAACACAACATTTTGAATGATCCACAAACAACCCGGAATCTTATCATATTAATCAGGAAGATGTTCATAGTTGTCGGATAATAGCTCCGTATTAATTAGTTCTCAAGGTAACTCCTGAAGTGGCGTTTTTGTGTCATTCCACTTCCTTCACAATTAGCCTCTGATTCATCATGAACTCAACTCTGGATTTACTTGGAAACCCTCAAATCTGATCTTTTTCCCACCAGTTCACACACGCTGCCTGCACCCCAACACGTTGCACGAACGCTACGTCTGATTCCACTCACAAAGATGTTGGTCAGATCTGGGAATAATTCTACTATTATCCTAGAAATCCGACAGGATTTACAATTTGCTATGACAGCAATGTAAATCAGTAGTAATGAATTGTGTGTAGCTGGCTAGCAAGGGTATGTTAGCAGTGAGTTATCGCAGTGTAGATGTCTGAGTTTGACCAAGCTTTTGTCTGACAGAAAAGTCCCGCAAGAAAAAAGAAAAACATAGACTATACAATTAAATAATCTTGTCAAGACCTGTTAATATCTGTGACTAACACGTTTAAGGCAATCTTACTTTTTAAAAACGGATTTAAGATATTTCAAGGCCTTCGGTATAAACACGAAGACGTCTATTCATGTGTAAACGTGGCTTAAAGGGGGTTGGAGTTCATCAAGCGTTTTTGTTTAGTCAATTTGGACGAGACTTCTGGGTTGAAAATATCTCATTTTCAGCATATTTTTCAAAGCCCAAGGACACCAAACTTTAAAAATGCCCATGCAAGTGTAGTTTTTAGACAATAGGGAGAATTCGTGTGCTTTATTCTTCTAGATAAGAGCCAAACAGGGGATTCAATATCCAGAAGTCATTATTTATCGAACAGAAGTTGTGCTTCCACACACCAGACCCTCCTTTAGTTTCATTATTTTTGCAAACCTCGCTCCCCCACTTTAACAGTCCAGTTGTTCTCTTCTGCCTGACAGCTGTAGGCTGCTTGATGCCGTAAACTGCAACCCAAGGTGAAAAGGGCCATAAAAGCAGAGAGTAAAACCTAGCTGCAGGGCGGACGGTCTGTAAAACAGGTCACCGAATGGAAATCTATCACGCTGGGTGCAGATGTTGCGGGGAGCACACAAGGTAAACACGGGTCTGTAGCACCACAATATGTAATAACGTAGTAAAAATAAAACATATCCTTGAACGCATTGTGCGATGCTTTCTGCAACAAATCCAATAACATCACCACATTTTGTGTCGATTACTACAAAATTCAGAAGGAACTCTTTTTTTTTCTTCTTTTTTTAAAGAAATGATCATGTAATAATGTTGCGCATTATGTAGTAAACAATCAAAACCGTTTGCGTTAGTTTCTATACACATTTAAATCAAAACTTAGGTCGATAAATGCTGAACTTTTGGTCATTTAGTTGCCTTTTCACACTCACAGCCAGAATCCTGGGTGTTAACCTACAAGTTATGTAGATTTTAGTGCATTTTATGTCAGATATTACAAATACCGTTTTAATTATGCTTTATTGCATTTTAAAACCAAATTTTATTACATTATTGTATATTGTGCTATTGCTATATGTGCTACAAGGACTCAGTGGCGGAGCTAGACTTTTTTTAAGGGGTGGCCAAAGGGTGAGCAAGGCTTTGTCAGAGGGGTCCATATATAGGGTGACCAATCTCTGATTTCTGTAGCTAGCTAAAATAAAAATAGATTAATTAAATTAATATAACTAGTTAGGTTATAATTCAAAGCTTTCATATGACATAGCCTACTTACATTTCAGTCATTATAAAACTTAACAATGGTTTTTCACATATTCTCACCACACTCATTTCAAGCAAGAGCTGGGAGATATATCCTGGCCAAATGAATAAAACATTACAGGGCAGCATGTGCACTAATACATGTTAAAAGAATCTGTCTAAAACACGATCTATCAGCACTAGCATGGCTAATATAATAAACGAGGGACTAGTGAGCGGTGCACAACCTTCTTTTTTTTTTTTCTTTTTAGAAATGTACAGCAAGTGCCGCCTCTCATTAGGAAGGTAACACAGCGGTTACCGCTGAGCGGTAAAATGTTGTAAATACCTGCAAAACTCCTCAACGGTGTACTCTAAAGCCGCGGGTGTGTTTTGGATCAAGCTGGAACCACATGTCAGCTTAACCAATGAACAGCGTCAGTGAGCTGCTGCTGCATCGGGCTGCCTTCAGGGACAGTCGGAAATTACAGTTTTCCTGGCAAATCTTTGCCGATCTCATAAGTATTATATTTTAAAATTACCATTTCCAGTGGGGTGGCAAGGACTCTGTTGGGGGTGGCAAATGCCACCCCTGTCACCCCTCTGGCTCTGCCACTGCAAGGACTGAAGTCACAAAGGTCAGAGATCAAAAAGTCCTTCTTAAAATTTTGTCTCGCCTCAACTCTACTTAGGTGAAAATCTCCAAAATGAGGCTCCTGCATCAAGGCACGCTATTAGAGGATGTTAGTGATTCAGAATTAATTCAATTGGCAAACAAGATCAGGGAGTGCCGGTAATCTCATAAGACATAATCATCCCCATTTGGTTTATAATCAAAAGGGCCGTGTCAAAGGAGCATGACAAGTA